>NC_142888.1:23338409-23642045 GCF_051225735.1 Oryctolagus cuniculus
AAGGGGGTGTAATTCAGTCTATTACACCACCATTATTGCATCATCCCTAATTTGATTATTATTGTTGTTAAAATAAAATGAAAAAGCTTTCCCAACAAAAGTTTACCTCCTTCCTCCACTAGAAGATATCTGTAAGGCTAGTTGGAAGAAAAGTTCGGGAAGTTTGAGAGAGCTAGTATTTGTGCTTTTCATTTTCTTTAAGGGATCTTCAGAAGTTCATGAAACATGTGTATCATGAAAAAAATTGCATGAATTTCAACTTTTTTGCACCAAACTTAATTTTTTAAATTTTATTTTTATACAAACTTCTAAAAGTACTCATATATTGGGAGGCAGCAGAGAAGTGAATTGAGAAAATTTTTATTTTTATATTTTATATTTTCAAGATTTATCTTTTGAAAGGTAGAGCATCAGAGAGAAAGGGAAAGACAGGCAGAGAGAGATCTTCCATCTGCTGGTTCATTCTCCAAAAGTCCACAATAGCCAGAACTGGTCCAAACCAAACCCAGGAGCCAGTAACTGCATTCAGGTCTCCCACATGGGTGACAGGGGTCCAAACACTTAGGCCATCATCCACTGCCTCCCGAGGTACAGTCAACAGGAAGGTGAATCAAAGCAAAGTAGTGGGTACCTGAACTGGCACTCCAATATGGGATGCTGGCATTGCTAGTAGTGGCTTAACTACCTGTGCCATGCTGGCCCCTGAGAAAAATGTTTAAACAGTGACTGCTCTATCGGCATTTAATAAACTGTTCTGGGGAAATGCAGAGTTGAGACAGCCAGAGTACCACCTTTTGACTCTGGGTTTGCATTGATCATAGTGCCTCTTTGATTTCATTTGTTTTATTAATGATAGTGATTCTGTGCAATTATCTGAGACCCAAGCATTGCTTATTTTGGGGCCATATTGCTAGATATTTCATGAGAGTTGGGGGAATCTATAATTATGTGTGTACCATATCTCATGGACACTTTGCCAATTTTGAAGGACATGTTTCATTTTTAAGTCCAATCTGTACTTTAAAAACTGATCCACAGTAAAGGCACTGATATTTACCCCAAGTATATAGTTATAAACATATAAGAACTCCAAAAATTCATGGGAAATGCACACTATGAAAAAAACTATCCATGGATTTCAAATATCTTTAAAGCAGTATTGTTTTTAAATTTCTTTATTAATTTTTCCTTACTGATAAGTATAAAGTCAGAGAGAGAAAGAGAAAGATCATTCATTCACTGGTTCACTCCCCCAAATGCCTGCAACAACCAGGGCTGGGCCAGGCCAGAGCCAGGGGCAGGAAGTCAAGGCAGGTATACCACATGGGTGACAGGGGCCCAAATACTTGAGCTATCATCTCTTGCCTCCCAGAGTATGCCTCATCAGGAAGAAGCTGAATTGAAAACAGAGCTGGAACTCGAACTCAGGTGCTGTAATATGCGATTCTGACATCCCAAGTGACATCTTAACCGAATATCCACCCTTCAAATATTTTTGGCATCAAAATAAACCTGACTTTTAATTTCATTTTCTGTTAGCTTTTGAAGTACTCAACTTTTTTAAAGATTTATTTTATTTATTTGAAAGGCAGAACAACAGAGAGAGAGAGAGAGAGAGAGAGAGAGAGAGAGAGAGATCTGATTTTCCATATGCTGTTTTCACATCCCCAAATGGTTGCAATGACTGTGGCTGAAACCAGGCTGAACCCAGGAGTCTGAAACGCCATCTGGTCTCCCACATGGTTGGCAAGAGCCCAGGTGCTTGGGCCATCCTCCACTGCTTTTTTTTTTTTTTAAGATTTATTTAGGGGCCGGTGCCGTGGCTCACTTGGTTAATCCTCCACCTGCGGCGCCAGCATCCCATATGGGTGCCAGTTCTAGTCCCAGTTGCTCCTCTTCCACTCCAGCTCTCTGCTGTGGCCCGGGAGGGCAGTGGAGAATGGCCCAGGTGCTTGGGCCCCTGCGCCTGTGTGGGAGACCAGGAGGAAGCACCTGGTTCCTGGCTTCGGATAGGTGCAGCTTCAGCCATTGTGGCCATTTGGGGAGTGAACCAACGGAAGGAAGACTTTTCTCTCTGTCTCTCTCTCTCACTGTCTATAACTCTACCTGTCAAATAAAAAAAAGATTTATTTATTAATTTGAAAGTCAGAGATACACATAGAGAGAAGGAGAGGCAGAGAGAGAGAGAGAGGTCTTCCATCCGCTAGTTAACTCCCCAATTGGCCGCAACAGCTGGTGCTGCACCAATCCAAAGCCAGGAGCCAGAAGCTTCTTCTGGGTCGCCCACATGAGTGCAGGGGCCCAGGGACTTGGGCCATCTTCTACTGCTTTCCCAGGCCATAGCAGAAAGCTGGATTGGAAGTGGAGCAGCCGGTACCCATATGGGATGCCGGCACTGCAAGGCGGCAGCTTTACCCGCTACGCCATAGCGCTGGTCCCAATCCCCCACTGCTTTACCAGGAGCATTAGCAGGGAGCTGGATCCAAAGTAAAGCAATAAAGACTCCATACTCCCAACTGTTGCTCCAATGTGGGATGCCAATGTCAGTGTCTCAGGTGGTGGCTTAACCCACTGCGCCACAATGCAGGTCCCTGAAGTACCTTCATAGATTTAAATTTCAAAAGCAAATGAAATTTTAAATTTATTCAAAGTTGTCTTTTTTTAAAAAAAAATCGTGTCTTTATTTCCACGAAAATATTTGCTTTTGTTCAAAATTGTTGATCCATTGAGACCTGTGAAGTTTAGTGAGGAAAATAAGTGCAGTCCCTTAATTATGTACAAGTCTGGCTTGAGTCTGGATATCTTCACTTCCTTGAACTGAGAAAAGTATTCATACTTTATGCTTATAGTTTCAGATTTAATGTGTGCAGGTGTCTTCTCACATCAATGAGAAAGCAATACCTTTGTGATTCATTTGAAATCTCACAGACTGAGTTTCTTAGCATTCTTTAACTACTGAGAAACTCAGTCTCCAAAAGCATTTCCACCAGCCTCACAGATAACTACAAAGTAATAATCTCACTGCATTAAAATAAAATAAATATCATTACCATCTGTACTTTTACACATAGTTCATAATTAGCAAACCTTGAAATTACAACACATGCAAACGTCTCTTTCTTGATCCAGCTCATCTGCAATGTCTGGTTTTGCTTATTCTAATGATAACTGCAGTAAAAGGTGGGCACACCAATCTTCTTTTCTGGACTTTAGTAAACTATTGAAATATACTTTAAAACTTTAATTGCATGTAATTCATAGATCGCAAACTGACTCTGCTTTCCTGCATGTAATCAAGTTCTCCAGGGTACCGTCTTCCTCCCTTCAATATCTAATATCTAAATCACTACAATTCAAACCTGAGACTTTCTGAAAGCCCAGTATCTTTCCTTAGTATTTCCAAGGATTTCTAGACTGTTGGTCCTGGTTGTCTCTTGCTATTCCTCTGAGTCATCTCTGGACATCTCGTCATTAGTACTCCCCCTTGCTGCCTCAACCCATTCTGATCTACTTCACCCATTGAGCAGTGTCTGCCTTATCCCCCAAGGTAACCATTCATTCAAAGCCGATGCTGTGTTGTGTTTGCAAATCAACTTTACTAGCAATATGCAAGCAACACCAAGGGATTACAACATAGGGAAGGGAAAATTGGCAATCAGGACTTTGTATCCCTGTTCTCTAAGATCATCACCACGAACATGAAAGCCCCTTATTGGCCACATCTTCTTTTGGGCCATTCTGTCCTAATCTGGAACCTATTCCTCATCTCTGTGAGAACCACTTCTATCCACCACAACATTCTCTTTCCACAGTGGTCAGTGAAAGCCTCAAGTCAGGTAACAGTGCAAATGACTCCACCCAAGAACATCTCCCTTCCATTGTACTGTTCAGAGCAATTTAGCGCCTTCTGAGTCAACCTGTAACCTCTAGATTAAGACATGTCTTTTGATTGCTACAAAGCTCATCAAAGTGTCTTCCCTAACAAAAGAGCAGGCTGTACCCCTAACTAATTCTGCTGTCAACACCCAGAACAATGTACACATACTGGAGATAGCCTCTAATCTGTCAGATTTAAAAAATTGTTTTAAAACGATTTCAAACATAGAGAGGACACTTGAATGAAGCTAAAAAGAAATCCAGGGTACTCTTGGGACAGATTTATCTATCAACTATTAACATTTTGTCACATTTATATTATTCTCTCTTTCTCTCTCCCTGTTTACCTTCCTCCATCTCTCCCTGTCCTTGCTTCATATTATTTTTTCTGAACCATTTGAGAAAAAGTTGTCTACATTTACTCTTAAACATTTCAGTATTTTCAAAGAGAAAGGTCATCCCCAGTAATGCAGCAAGTCAACATCACGTACCTTCTGTGTGATATACTGAGAATGGCACAATCACTTTTAGGATGTGCCAAAAATGCATAACCAGAAATTCATAGCCTGAATCTAGTCATGAACAAATATCAGACACAACTTCTATGAGGGACATCCTGCAAAATAATTTGTCTGTATCCTTCAGAGATGTCAGTGTCGTGAAAGAAAATAAAGGCTGAGAAACTGGCCCAGATTAAAGATGACCAAGATACATGACATCTGGATTCCATGTACAGTCTTAGATTGGAATCTGGAGAAGAACAGAGAAGCAAACCACAAAAAAGGACATTACTATGGCATTTGGGAAACTATGAACTATGGATTAGATAATAATATTGTATGTTATATTTTCTGAGTTTAGCAATTGTACTATGGTTATGAATGTTAGCAGATTTTTGCATGTGAACACACATTTGCACAAAACAGCTTCAATTTCTTAGTAGAAGGTAGTCAGACCCTAGTTTTTGTAAGGCTAAGCATTAAGTGCTGAAAGAATCAAGGGAGATAGACCTCGGGGTTGTATGAAATGCTCATGCCTTTCCTCTTGGGAAAACTACTAACAAGCCAGTATTCCTAAGAAAGTTGACACTTGAGACTGTCATCTGGCTAACACTTAAGTAAACATCTTCACAAGGATGTGCTGTGGGAAGCGACCAATTGACGCTGGTGTTGCAGACAGTGAGAAGAATTCACCAGTCTAGAACAAAGAGAGAAGTAAACAGAGTTAGAATTCTTAAAATACACTTTCAGGGAATAGTGGGCAAGCAGATCAGGTATTAACTGACCATGTAGATTATAATGCTGTAGATTTATATCTGAGGCAGAATGCTACTGGCTTGGGGTTTTTCCATCACTACTGATTTCCTTATTGCTAGGGGTTTTTACTGGGGATTTCCTTACTGTCAGGGACCCAGGTGATCTTCACAGGATGAGCCTCTACCAGCTGCCCAAGAAGGGACTCTGAGAGCTCAAATACATCCTGGGGCAGGGAAAAGTGATATAAGAAATGAAGAGAAAGGGGAAAGGGCCTTCTCCTTCAGGGCCAGCAGAAATACTCAGAAACTGATTGTACAAACCTAACACTTGTTACTCAAGAGATTTCTTCAGGCTTCTTGGTTTGATTGAGCAGATTCCGAATGCATGTGGTTACTGTAAAGACACAGCATAAAGAATGAGACTGAAAACCAAGGCCTTTTCTGATCAGTTCTGTGGGAAGAGTAATATTACATGTTGCAAACCAAGAGCAAGATGGCAGAATTCAAGCTCAGGGTCTTGGGACAGCAGTTGAAGTTCATGAAATGATTTTCTTATTTACAATGAAGCCCTAGCATCACAGAATGCTTCTGGTGGCTCATATAAACATTGGCACATCAGCTCGCTAAGACTCAACTCCCGGCTCTGACTTGCAACTCTGGACAAGTTACTTTACATCCCTGGATCATAAATCTGTAAAATGGTATGTCAGTTTTCTATTGCTACAAAAACAAGCTACTAGAAATGGACTGGCTGGAAACCACACAAGTTGATTTTCTTACATTTCTGAAGGTCAGGCATATGGAATCAGTTTCGGTGGACTAAAGCCAAGATGCTAGCTGCCAGCAGGTCTGCAGTCTATATGAAGGCTCTAAGAGAGGAATCCCTTCCCTTGCCTTTTATGGATGCTAGAACTGCATTCCTTGGTTCATGATCCTTTCCTCCATCTTCAAAGTCACCAGCTTAACACTTTCTCTCCTCTATGGCCTCTACGTCCATCCTCACATCTTTGTTCTCTCTGAGCCTCTTCTCTCCCTCTAATGAGGACCTGTGTAATTACATTGTACCCATTTAGACAATCCATGATAATCTTCCCATCCTCACATCCTTAATTTAATTATGTTTGCAATGGCCTTTTAACTGCACGAGGTAACATATTTACAATTTGTAGGGATTAGTACCTAGATATCTTTGGCGAACCAGTATTCATCCTGCTAAAAATGGATTTGATAATTTTTTATACCTTAAGGGTAGTAGTGGAAAATAACAAAGTGCATGTGACATGTGGCACATATAAAATACTTTCTAAATGTTAGTTTTTGTTAATAAGACCAAGTTAAGACTGTACAAATAAATTTTTTTTTCAGAAAAAAAGCCACAAGAGGCACATTGAAAAGTTTTAAACTAAAATTAATGATTGGAGAGATTTTTATGTTTTCTTCCTTATTCTGATGAATTAGCATACGCAAATTATGTTTAAGATAAAGAGTGAAAGATGTAAATACTCATTACCAGATATTTTCATTTTCTATTAAGTAAAAATATTTGTAAAAATCATGTTCTAATGCCTTTGTCTAGATCAGTAAATTACTCCTTCATCCCTGAATTTCTCTTCTTTTGCTTTGTTAATTTCTCCCTCACACAGGAGACAGAATATCTGGAACTTTTTACAGAAAACTTATTCAACTTTCATTAATTTTTTTTTATGATGTAAACGTGAGTTTCATTATCCTATGCTTTAGCAAGAACCCTTCTTGATATAAGCAATAGAAATCTAACTCGAAAAAATTTTAGGACTTAGAATTTTTCCAAAATCAGAAATGATAAATATTTGAGGTGATGGACAGGCTAATCACCCAGATTTGATCATTACACATTAAACACATGTATCAAAATATCATGCTGTATCCCATCAATATTTACAATTATTGTATTTCAATTAAAATCAAACTTTTTATTTTTCATTTTTTAATTTTTTTAAAGATTTATTTATTTATTATTTGAAGGGCAGAGTTGCAGAAAGAGAAAGAGAGAGAGGTCTTCCATCTGCTGGTTCACTACCCAGATGGCCACAATGGCCGGAGCTGCGCTGATCCAAAGCCAGGAGCCAGGAACCCTCTCTGGGTCTCCCACGTGGGTGCAGGGGCCCAAGGACTTGGGCCATCTTCCACTGCTTTCCCAGGCCACAGCAGAGAGTGGGATTGGAAGTGGAGCAGCTGGGACTTGAGCCGGCGCCCATACAGGATAAAGCACTGCAGGTGGCACCTTCCCTGGTATGCCACAGCGCTGACACCCGCCCCCCCCCAAAATCACACTTTCTAAAAGTGAGAAGTGGTAGTGTGGTAGTGGTGAGAATTTACATCTTGTTTAACCAGGTCAGGTACTGTGATAAGTCAACCAGATCCAACCTCAAGAAAGAAGGACTTACTCCCCTGCTGTTAGCACCTACAGAGATTGTCTCTGTGATGAGAACAATCTTGCCCAAGGTTGCTCAGGGGCATCCCAGACTCAGATCTCCCCACAGGATTGCTGAGGTCTTATATTGTTACAGCATGATCATTTAACTTCTCCTTCCACCCACTCCTGTTTTCTTATCATCGGTTTTTACCTCCAAAAACACTCCCGCATAAATCTCCTGCACACTAATCTCCATTTCATAATCTGCTTCCCAAGGAAACCCAATCCACAAGGGTAAGTGAGAAGCCAAGTGTCTCAGGCAGATCAGACTCAAGACTTCAAACATTGTCATCATATTCCTCTCCAAACCTCCCCCATGCTGTGCCAGCTACTGGCTCTGATGTTTTTTGTGTGTTGACCTAATTGTTATGCAGCTTTCCAGAACAGAGTCATGAAGATGACCTATAGCAGCATCAGGCATGCTTTTTCACAGAGAGAAAAGCTCGACTTTCTCTCCTACAGAGCCCCTAACAACCTTCTCTCTGCCAACCCCAGTGAAAGAAATTAATTGGTCTTGTTTGGGTCAATCATTTCATTTCATTAGCCATCCTTAGGCCAGGAATGTGAGGCCACATAATTCACAGATGCATGTAGCGCAGGAGCATACAGTACTAGGAGAAACAGGATCCCAGCAGAGAGAGAAGGAATGGAAATCCATTTTCACTAGCACCTGGAACAAAAACTCATTGGAAATCTCAGTGTAGTTACACATTTCTCTTTGTTCAGCGATTTCACGCATCCTTCTTGGAATGATTAGGAACCTAATTTTCCATTAGTCTTATCAAAAGGAATCATACTCAGGATGCAAAGTCAGGGAGTTTCCTGGAGACTTAGGTCTGCTTCTGTTCCACCCCACCCCCCACTCTGAGGTGTGTATAGGATTTCTCTTTTAAAGAATAATTTTAAGGCCGGCGCCACGGCTCAATAGGCTAATCCTCCATCTAGTGGCGCCGGCACACTGGGTTCTGGTCCCGGTCGGGTCGCCGGGTTCTGTCCCGGTTGCTCCTCTTCCAGTCCAGCTCTCTGTTGTGGCCCGGGAGTGCAGTGGAGGATGGCCCAGGTCCTTGGGCCCTGCACCCGCATGGGAGACCAGGAGAAGTACCTGGCTCCTGGCTTCGGAACAGCGCGGTGCGCCGGCCACAGTGGCCATTGCTGGGTGAACCAACAGAAAAGGAAGACCTTTCTCTCTGTCTCTCTCTCTCACTGTCTACTTTGCCTGTCAAAAAAAAAAAGAAATATAAAAAATAATTTTGACTAATTTAAAGATAACAGATTTCATGTATTTCATAGTCATAATTCTAAGAAGATAACCATACTTCCCACCCTTATTCCCCCCCCCCACAATTCTCTCTCCATCCTTCCTTTCTTTTTTCCTTTCATTTTTGTAATAACATAATTTCAATTTATTTTATAATCATAAGCTTAATGCACTCCTAACCACAATGTTCAACAACTAAAAAGTAGAAAGATAACTGTTCCACAGGAATATAGACAACAGCTAAAAATAATAATCAAATCATAAGATGTCAGTTTCACCCTTATACTTTTTTGGGCTCTATATTAACTACCACATATCAGAGAAAACACATGACAGTTGTCTTTTTGGGACTGGCTTATTTCACTAGGCATAATAGTCCCCAGTTGCATCCATTTTGTTGTGAAAGACAGCATTTTTTTTTTTATGGCTGAGTGGTATTCCAGTGTGTGTGTGTGTGTGTGTGCGTGAGCATCACATTTTTTTTAATCCAGACATCAGTTGATGGAAATCTGGCTTGATTCCATATCTTTGCTATTGTGAATTGAGCTGCAATAAATATCGGGGTACAAATAACTTTCATATGCTGATTTCATTTTGTTTGAGTAAATTGCCAGGAGTGGGGTGATTGGGTCATATGGTAGATCTATTTTCAGATTTCTGAGTAATCTCCATACTGTCTTCCATAATGGTTGTGCTAGTTTACATTTCCAGCAACAGTGTATTAGGGTACCTTAAGCCTGAGGCTGTTGGCCATTACTGACTACTAGAGGTGATAAGTACATCTTTAGCACAGTCTAACTTGAGACTACCAGATTGGAAGCCGAAGTGGCTGGGAGAAGATAAAATGCTAGTCAATGCATGGAGATTCAGTTTTCTACATTTTCCGTGTCTAGTAAATGGCAGTCACTCACTATTTATTACTCCTTTACAGTGTTCTCAAAAGGGAAGTTACTTTGCATAAAATATTTTAACTCTCTTTGCAACTGATCTCTCTTCCTCCAACTGTGAAGCTAGTTGGGGTTCTCAGGCTCTCAACAAATCACTACTTACAATGCTGTAATTATTTTTATAAAAGGAGAAAAAAGAAATTAAGAGAGTGGTTGATTACCTATGGAAAATATCCTTTAAAATGTTTTCTTCCTAAACTGTGGAAGGAGGGGAAAAGAGTGCTTAAATGTTTAAGAAATAGGTTTTTGTGAAAACAGGGCACTTTACTCCCTGATACATGAGTATTCATGGACGCCTTCTCATTAACTTCACAACAAAGCATAGGCTTCAGGAGGTATATAAAAATGGGGAAAGACTTGAGAACTTAGACAGGGCAAGGGAAGATGAACCATTAGGCAAAGAAAGGGAAATGGGGAAAGAGATACAGAGAAGGCTTCTGAGAGTTTGATGGAGCAGCATGCACCCCTAAGGACGTGTTTGAGAGCGAGAGTGAGAGTGAGAGAGAGGAAGAAGACATTAAAGGTGTCATTCCTTTTTTTGGCATATATGCCTCATTTCTTTAATTCTGTGAGAAAAATGAATACAGACCTGAATTACTTTGTGTATCAAAGTCCAGTCTGAAAACAGAAAAGTCAAAATTTCTGTATTTCAACAGAGGACATTTCACACCAGCAAACCGTTACATAATGGAGAATTTCAACAGGAGGTATAGACACAACATAAAGATGAACAACTACAGGAAGTGATTGCCCTCCCCCCCAGCATTAGAGAAAATGAGAAGAAGATAGTGTAACTGCAGCTTGGAAGGCAAGATCATCTGGCGGAATCTAGAACTATAGTGGTGCTAGCCGGCAAAGGCTTATGCCGCATAGGAAGGGACTGATTGGTGGAAGCTGGAGTCCCAGTGGAAATGCAGCCACTTCAGGGATGCCACTTGAAACGAAAAGCTAGGGGAAAAAGCAATCTGGCTTCTGCCTTGATCTCCATCCTCCAGTTAACCTAAACATACAGGAAGCCAGACAGCCAGACACCCTTGCAGATCTAATTCCCTCTGAAACGCAGAAGAACGAGGAAAGGGTGGAAATAGATCCAAGAGCAAAGAGGCAAGTAACTGAAACGTGTTTGGCTTTCAACTACTGTGTCTCTTCGAACTCATCTCTGTGTGGAATGGAACCATGAGACCAACTTCTCTTTTTTATTTTAAATCATTTTAAAAAGATTTTTTTATTTATTCATTTGACATACAGAGCTATAGAGAGAGAGAGGGAGAGACAGACAGAGGTCCATCCATCCAATGGTTTATCCCCCCCGCAAATGACCACAAAAGCCAGAGTTGAGCTGATCTGAAGTCAGGAGCCAAGAGCTTCCTCCAGGTCTCCCACTTTGGGGCAGGGGCCCAAGCACTAGGCCATCCTCCACTGCCCTCCCAGGCCACAAGCAGAGAGCTGAGACCAACTTCTCTTTACATAGGATATACATGATCCAAGAGCCATGCAGAAGGTCAAAGGTAAGTAAATTTCCTTGAACAGTAAGTGAAAAACAATGAATCTTTACTATTTATCGTAATTCCAGAGCCTGTCCCAAGTAGTTCATAGAGAGCAACCAAAATAAGTTCATGCTTTTACTCTTTTTTTCTTCTTTCTTTCCCTTTCACTTCTCCTATTTCTTTTCTTTTTCTTGACTCCCTGTTAGTGGTAGCTTCTGTATGACCATGATTGTGCAAGTTTTCAACTTGATCTCATAGTGTAATTACTCAACTACCCTCCTTCTTGTCATATCTTGAAGACTGAATAGCAGCTGGGGGAAATGCTGCATCTAGCTTTCTTTCCATCTGCCATATCAAAGTACTTTCATTCTGACTACGTTCATACAGTTAGCATAGAGGATGCTGTATCTCCCTAGGAACATGATTGCTGTCTGGAATGCTGATATGGTTGTTACATTGTCATTTCCTATAGTTGATGTGAAGTGATGTTGGGTGAGATTGGAACAGTCAATCTTTTGTTCTGGTATCATAGTTAAAAGTACACTTTGATGTTACATTGCTTGGAATTTAAATACTTTCTCCAGTACTCCCTGATTGTGTGCCTGGGACCAAGTAACTTCTGTGGGTCTCAGGGTCCTCATCTGTAAAGTAATTTTTTTTAAAGATTTATTTTTATTTATTTGAAAGACAGAGTTACAGAGAGAGGTGGAGACAGAGAGAGAAGTCTTCCATCTGTTGGTTCACTCCCCAGATGGCCGCAACGGCCAGAGCTGCGCCAATCCGAAGCCAGGAGACAAGAGCTTCTTCTAGGTTTCCCACGTGGGTGCAGGGGCCCAAGGATTTGGGCCAGCTTCTACTGCAATCCCAGGCCATAGCAGAGAGCTGGATCAGAAAAGGAGCAGCCGGTACTAGAACCAGCGCCCATAACGGATGCCGGCGCTTCAGGCCAGGGCTTTAACACGCTGCACCACAGCATCGGCCCCTAAAGTAATTTTAATAATAGAGCTTTCTGTGTAGGAGTTAAGCCATACAAATCAAATGAAGTGATGTGTGGATGTGTGAGCATGTAGTGTCTGTATGTGAATACAGACATATATCTATATATGTATGCTCAACTCACATATGCATATGTGTATATATGCATACATATATAGACATATATATATAGCATATACAATTGGTACATAATAAGTATCCTATAAATACTAACCATTGCCATTGTTGCTTTTCTCAACAACTTTGTAAATGCTGCTCTAGCCTCTCAAAAGATATTCTTGTTTAATGTTTACTCAGCACCAAGTCAGACTAGTTGAAGGACACAAAAATTGTTAGCAGATAACTGGCTAGTGAAAGGTTAGTTCACTATGAAAAATGCCTCCTATGAATTGCAGCATTATCTCTCAGTTGTTGAAATTGGTTTTATTTTCTACTGTTTAGATGTGATTGGATCATTGTTGCTTTTTTTTTGTTCAACTGTAATTTTTGTGGTGTAAAGATTTAAATTTACTATGTAAATAAGCTTTGTAGTTGACCAATGGTTAGCTAATTTCTGATCATAGAAAAGGAAACAGATTGCCCCGTGACTTCTGTTTTCATTTCCTTATGAGAATAAGCAGCACAGTATAGAAGTGCAGACACAACACGGTGCACCTCTGCCACCATGGGGAACTGGGTTGAGAATGAAGGACTCTCCATCTTCGTTATTGTAAGTACCAACAAGAGATAAATTATGAATTCTCTTGGGAGCTAAAATAGAGCAAAACTTTTCTATTTGTTTGAGAAATCATGTTGAAACTGATTTATTTTGTGAACAAACATCTATCTGAAAGCTGACTGAGATCCTTACTGCAAATTCATTAAATAATTCATTAAGGAATGAATGTATTTGGGGGGCTCACTTTTGCTACCTTATTTTTGAGTTCCTCAGGGTACATAATTATCCAGTTTTTCATAGAGGGAGTAAAAGATATTTCATAATAATGATCCCTGATCCTAAGTTGCTTACTAATGTTTACCTAGAGACAAATGGCCAATTGATATTTTAGACCATTTTCCAAATAACAAAATACGACTGACACAGTATGGAAATTGGCTCTTATTTCAGCAGTTACACCTAACAGAATCAAAGTTCTCACATTTCTTCTTTTAAGAAATTTATTTATTTATTTATTTATTTAAGAAGTGGAGTTACAGACAGTGAGAGGGAGAGACAGAGGGAAACATCTACCAGCTGCTGGTTCACTCCCCAAATGGCCGCAATGGCCAGAACTGCTCTGATCTGAAGCCAGGAGCTTCTTTCAGGTCTCCCACACGCACACAGGAGCCCAAGCACTTGGTCCATCTTCCACTGCTTCCCCACTCCATAATAGAGAGCTGGATGGGAAGTGGAGCAGCTGGGACTAGAACCGGTGCCCATATGGGATGCCAGCACCACAGGCGGAGGATTAACCTACTGTGCCACTGTGTCAGCCCCTCACATTGCTTTTAAAATATAAGTATGTTCTTTTCTCTGAGGTCTAAATTTGAGGTATATATGAAGTTTATAAATACTCAAGAGAGGGAAACTGAAATAAGTTACCTATACTTCTGTAAAAAAATAAACTATATTGAGAAGTATCTTTATAAGGAAAGATGCAACTGATTTTCAAATAGACATTTATTTCTGTATGATTTCTGTATTCTTTAACATAAAGATCAACTATTCTCTTAAGATGGTGGTCTCAGTGAAGCAACCATGGACAAATTGGGTAGGTAGAAATGTGATTTCTAAGTAGCTTTCCAAATTGTCAATGGAAGCATCATACATATGTCTAAAAACTTACAAAAAGAACCTTGTGAGAATTTATCATGAAATGTATTGAGTCTAAATTTTAGAGATAGAAATTAGGGGCACAAATAAAATAAAAATAAAATATATTTTGTTATTAGAGAACATATTTTATTCCAAACCAATGTTCTAATGCAATGCAGAATTTTTCTGAATATTGAAAACTATAAACTTGATTGCTTATCACCATTTAAGAGATTATTCCTACAGAAGACAAGTTGAAATTATATTTTTAAGCTCTCCAATTTTTCCCAGGAAATTCTCTTCTTTTGAATTATGCACTCATATATTTGGAAATGAAGACTTAGCTTGGAGAGCTAGAGTAAGAAAGCATGATCAGGTCAGGAAATTGAGGATTTGCTTTAGGACCTTCTTCTTTGTTGGGAGAGATTGTTCTCCAGCATCTATGGACATTTAATACCTTCAAAGCAGTTAAGCGATTATCATTACAGAACTGAAGGCAGAGGACAGGGCAATGTCACTAGTTGATAAAAATCAATGCCTGGACTGTAATGAGCTATCACAGTCTAGAAAGTGCTTTGTTTTTAAATCCCATGCTCCTCATTCCCTCACTCCTGCTAAGTATCTCCTCCTTCAAAAAATAACAAGTAGAGAGGAGGGTTAGGAACAGAAGTAAAAGAAATAAGATAGACTGATAATAACCTAGAATACTGGCCAAGTAGTAAAACAATAACAGTAATACAGAATAGAAAGATTACAGTTATAGAAAAGAATCTAAGCTGGTTAACACCCATTTTGGTAACCACCTTTGTCAAAGCCTGGATTTAGGGAAGTCCTGACCCATATCTGACTCCAGTTGTGGTAGAGGCTTTTGTCTTTTAATTAAACATGTTTCTAACTGACATGATTAAAATTGTGGTAGAGACCTTCCCAAGGTCAGAAAAAGAAAAAGGGAGGCATCTGTCCTGGGAATGAAATGCGGCTGTTATCTGCTTGCCCATGAATGCTTCAACTGTAGTTATTATCTGCGCATATGTAACCATTTCAGGTTCTGCTTGCTAGCACAGGGCAATGATGTTAACCCTTGCCACACAGCATCATCAGTAATTATGTATGCATGAGCAGAGTTGTATCAATTCCTGTGGCCGCCATGTAACATTAGAATAGTCAATCCAATGTATGCATGTAACCATATAAGGAAGAAAAAGAGGCTAAAACCATATATAAGAAAATACTCCTTTTTGTCTGGGGCTCAGGCTATTAAATAAGATATTCTATCTGGGCCTGATGCCAGGCATAAATAAACAAGACTACTTCCTTTTAAAAGGCCTTGGTGTCTTGTCTCTACACAAATCCTGCTACACAATCTTGTGTGGAATCTGCCTGTTGGAACATGAAAACTTCATGTAATTATTTCTGTTTGTGCAGTTCGTTTGGCTGGGGCTGAACGTCTTCCTCTTTGTGTGGTACTACTGGGTTTATGCTTTTGGAAAGAAGTATTATTATACTACAAAACTTCTTGGGGTAAGTATAAGTTCCATTTCCTGAAATATTGTCTGGTTCACATATCTAGTCAAACATTTCTTGTTCCTATTTTAAATAACTGTTCTGACCAATCCAGACAGCACTATCTGTCTCATTCCCTCCAATGCACCTTAGTGGGCAAGAGTCTCTTGAGGTCTTTTAGTATGGGACAAACAAAAGTGTGGTAGAAGGGGCTCCCTTCTCAAGAACCACTTGCCATTATTGTGTTTAAAGGAGAAACACAATATACTAACTCTGGAATGGAAGGCCAAGTTGGAGCAATCCATCCTGGGTTACACATGTGGGAAAAATGGAACTTCCCCTATTTTCCAAGTCATCTGATTCCTACCACGTTTATGCACAAACAGTCCTGCTCTGGGTGACATGTTGTGAAATAATCTTTAGAAAATTGACATCTCTCTACATTTGGAGATTTTGAGGAACTTCTTCAAGTTCCTTGTGTCCTTCAGTAATCTCAGTTTCCTTGAATGTCAGTCCTCTTCTTCATGGCAAACAAAAATAATTACAATTGCAACTTCCCCAGAACACAGCTTTTGTTATGTCATGCTGAAACTATGAACTAATTACTTTATGTTAATTATAATACATTTGATAATCCACACATTTAGTAATTATGATATAATTATACAGCATTATTATAATTCTGCTGATTCTTTCTTCCTCCAAAATATACGACATCTTTAGACATCATAAAGCTAATAATTCTAATACCAAAGCATTACACCATACCAGTTTAAGTTACTGTTAAGATCTGTCTATGTGCAAAGAATACTTTGTTTAAAATATTTAAGAAGCCCAGTTTTGCTACTGAATTGCAGTTATTGATATGAACATTTAAATACTTACAAAAAAATAAACTGGTGTTTGCAACTTACTTTGAAATGCATGAAAAAATAGGATGAATGGAAAGAGATAGAAAGATTGATATTTGATATGGCATGTATGGTAAAGTGTAAAAGGTGTAATCTCAGGGACAAGCCTTCATTGAAAATTTCTTTCAACATCCCTTTATGTTTGAAACTTTTCATAATAAAATGCTGAGTTTAGGAAAGGGTCCATTTCCGATTAAAACCAAGGGTCCCAGGCAGCCCTAAAGGAAAACCCATGGCTCTGAAGGACCTTCCTTGCTGGATCACTTGTCACTGCATGTGGCCTCTTATGGGAAACAATGAGAGTGGGGACAGGTGAATTCTGTGCTCACAGGAGTCACTCTGTTCCCTCTCTTGCCTCTTCTAGGCAGCACTGCCATTGGCCAGGGCCCCAGCAGCCTGCCTGAACTTCAACTGCCTGCTGATCCTGCTTCCAGTCTGTCGAAATCTGCTCTCTTTTCTCAGGGGTTCCAGTGCGGTAAGAGCAAACATTTTACCAAGTTTATCAAATATTTAAAGGCCATAAAGCAAAATGTCCTGTCTCAGGAAAAGCAAACCAATGGTTTGGGAGAATATCAGCTTTTGTATAATACTCATGATCCAAGCCATGCCCTATTCTCAAATTTTTTTTCTTGTACTATTTGTGAATGGAGCTCCCTTGGGACAACCATTTAACCTCGAAAATAAATTAAACAACAAAACAAACTGTACCTTGACCATAGCAGTGAATTAAGCATACACATGTGTACACACATACGTATATAAACTGGGCTTTATGAAGCTAGAATAAGCATGAGAGTTAATTTTTCTTTTTTAAAAAAATATTTTATTTATTTATTTGAGAGGTAGAGTTACAGACAGTGAGAGGGAGAGAAAGAGAGAAAGGTCTCCGTCCGCTGGTTCACTCCCCAAATGGCCACAATGGCCAGAGCTGGGCTGATCCAAAGCCAGGAGCCAGGAGCTTCTTCCGGGTCTCCCACGTAGGTGTAGGGACCCAAGTGCTTGGGTCATCTTCTACTGCTTTCCCAGGCCACAGCAGAAAGCTAGATCTGAAGAGGAGCCTCCGGAACATGAATTGGCACTCATATGGGATGCCTGTGCCACAGACAGAGGATTAACCTACTGTGCCACAGAAACTGGCTCCGAAAGTTAATCTTTCAGTGTCATCAAAATAATTTAAATCAGACAAAATATATTTTGTGTATAATATCCCAAGCACATGGAGTCAGTGAGCAAAGAATCACACTAGATTGAATGTGACTAAGAAGTATTGGCTCTGTGGAATTGAGGGATGCAGAGGTTTCTAAATGCCCACGTTTTCTTTCACCTTCACTTCAACAATTTAGTGAGCCCTTAAATACAAGAAGGGGGGAAAAACCCCAATTAAGTAGGAAGGACCTTTATAACCTATAAAATAATACAAATATCTTACTGGTGTTATATACAAATCAAGATGAGAATGAAGCAACTTACAGTCTATACACATACTTAAGTCATTATGACACAAAGCAAAATATAATGGGCTCCTCTACAAATAAACCTACAGAGAATGAAAGAAGAGAGAAATCATATCAGGCAGGGCAAGACATGAAGAAAAGTTTCTTATGAAATGTGGCATTAGAGATGGGCATAGCAGGAGAAATAAAAAAGTAGCAGGTGCAAATGGGAGAGAAAGGCATTCTAATGGGAGAAAATGACATGGACAAAAGCACAGAAAATGGTGAGGAAATCTTATTCTTTTTAAAGATTTGTTTATCTGAAAGGCAGAGTTATATATAGAGAGGGAAAGTTACAGAAGGAGAGAGATTTTCCATCTGCTGGTTCACTCTCCAAGTGTCCATAGCTGCTGGGGCCAGGCCAGGTCAAACCCAAGAGTCTGGAACTCCATCTGAGTCTCCCATGTGAGTGGCCGGGGCCTGAGCATGCTGCTTTCCCTGCTGCACCACAAAGCTTGACTCAGGAAATCTTTTTTTTAAAGATATTTTATTTATTTATTTGAGAGGTAGAGTTACAGACAGTGAGAGGGAGAGACAGAGAGAAAGGTCTTCCATCCGTTGGTTCACTCCCCAATGGCCGCAACGGTCGGAGCTGCACCAATCTGAAGCCAGGAGCCAGGTACTTCTTCCCGGTCTCCCACGTGGGTGCAGGATCCCAAGAACTTGGGTCATCTTCCACTGCTTTCCCAGGCCACAGCAGAGAGCTGGATTAGAAGAGGAACAGCCGGGACTAGAACCGGTGCCCACATGGGATGCTAGTGCTGCAGGCAGAAGATTAACCTACTGTACCTCAGCGCTGGCCCCAGGAAATCTTATTCTTGTAAGCCCAGTATTAGCATGACATGTGGCTTTTCTTTCGATTTATTTGCCATTTCTGACCACACCAAATAGGGTAGCTGGGGGAAAAAGTAGGGATTTGTGCCCTGATGGATCCCATTTCACTGGCCCATTAGTTACTAGTAGGTTCTGTTTCTTCTTTTAATAAAATGCATGTGTTTTGTATTGACAAGCTTTAAAAAATATCTCTTACATAGAAATCATTTATGGAAGACAGCAGCAAACAATCTATTTTTATGGGAATATATGGATTGTATAGGGCAAGTGTCTATAGTAAGGCTGGAGAAAAGAGTTGAGATTTTGCTGATAAACTAGAGCCTTAAAGGCATCACTGAGGAATTAATACTGAATTTGGCAATCACAGAACATTTGGGGGAAGGAAAGTGAACTAAATTGTCTATAACAAGTATAATGTACCTTGAAGTCTCTGCCTTAGTTTTTCTTATTCACATTGATCCACAGATGTTTTTCTCTTGTTGAACATACAACACTCTCTTCAGTAAAAAGCATAAGTAGTCTACAAATAAGCTTTTTTTTGGTATATGACTTAACTTATTACAAAATATCATTTCACCTTAAACTGACTGCCAAAATTGGACTTCACAAGCCTAATTGTAAAGTAAAAATTGCTAGAAATAATGTTTACATCCTTACTTCATAAAAAAAAAAAAAAAAACAAAGAATAGGGGTAGGGTAGGAATTTGGCACAGTGGTGAAGGTGCCACTTGGAATGCTTCCATCCCATATCAGAGTGCCTGGGTTTAAGTCCTGATTCTCTATGTGATTCAGCTTCCTGCTAGTGCATACTCTGCAAAGCAGCAGGTGATGGCTCATGTACTTGGGTCCCTGCCACCCATGTGGGAGACCCAGATTGAGCTCTGGGCTCCTGGCTTTGGCCTGGCCCAATCTTTGCTGTTGCAGGAATTTGGGGAGTAAACCAGGATATTGAAGTCAGTTCCTCTCCCTCTCCTCTCCTTCTTCTCCCTCCTCTCCCTCTCCCTCTCCTCTCCCTCTCCCTCCTCTCCCTCTCCCTCCTCTCCCTCTCCCTCCTCTCCCTCTCCCTCTCCCTCCTCTCCCTCTCCCTCCTCTCCCTCTCCCTCCTCTCCCTCTCCCTCTCCCTCCTCTCCCTCTCCCTCCTCTCCCTCTCCCTCCTCTCCCTCTCCCTCTCCCTCTCCCTCTCCCTCTCCCTCTCCCTCCTCTCCCTCTCCCTCCTCTCCCTCTCCCTCCTCTCCCTCTCCCTCTCCCTCTCCCTCTCCCTCTCCCTCTCCCTCTCCCTCTCCCTCTCCCTCTCCCTCTCCCTCTCCCTCCTCTCCCTCTCCCTCTCTCTTTCATCAAATTTTTAAAAATTATAAAGAAAAAGAAGAATTTAAAGATACTCCAGAAAGTTATGATTTTTTTCTTCTGGAAAATTTTATGATAAGTTTCCTTATTTAAGCCACAAACTCTGTCACATAATGACCACCAAAAAAAATAAAAGCCTAGTAACAGCACTTGGTATTAAACATTGATTACAAGGATGTCCAAATCATTTCCTCACTTGAAGAAACCACAGAGATAAAATTTCACTGGATTTAACTTTTTGATGAGCTAACTTTTGTAAAGAATGGTATGTGATATATCATAGGTTTCCAGTGAACATTTGATGAAATGTAGCTTTTTGTTAAGGAGGCACAATTCTGTTTCATTCTCCCTGCCTCTACTTAAATGCTTTCCATTTAGAGGAAGTAAGGCCTGAGAAATAGGCAGTGTTTTCACCAGAATGGCTTGTTAGGAAATCCTTGTTACCCCACAAGCCAAAACTACAGTGCTGTTGAGTTGATATGACCTACGAACAGCACATGTTGTAATGGCAGCCTTTATACTTTCTGTGTGCCCCGGCCTGCGGCGTAATCAACTAGGACACGAGGAGGGCAGACCTGAATGGAGAGACAAACCAGACACGAGAAGGGAGACCAAGACAGTACTCTGATCAAGGTCTCACTTTATTGGAGAAGGAGGTAGTTTATATAGTACAAGGCAAGGATTGTAACAGTCGAGGGTAAGCAGGGGTCATCTTACAACATAGTTCAAAGGAATAATTTCACAGGAATCAGTATCAGTTTGACAAAGGGAGTTACAACGAGGTCTTACAGCTACCAGACGTGCTTATCAAGGTACAAGAAAGAGAGCACTGAAGCCAGATGGCCAAGCGCTAACCATATCAGTGAGCTGTACAAATGGATTTTCTAGTGAATCCTCCTTACAGGAACACAGTTGAAGGTTAGTCTAAACAAAGGCCTATACAGGGAAACCAGCACAGTGGCTCCCAACACTGTGGCCCGGAACAAAGATCCACATGAGGTTCTCCAAAGACATGGGTGAAATGAGGCCACTCTTCACATTGCACAGAAGCCCAGCTCTGTAATCAAATCTTTATATAAGAGAATATATATATTTTTAAAACTAGCAGCAAACAATTTTCTTTGATAGACTGATGTGTCCATCTTTCTGAGATTTGCTATCTGAAATATAAATTCTGCAAACTAAACTTCTTTTACAACTGGGATTAAACTGAATGAGTGTACTATGACTAATGTTGGAAATCACAATAGCTGCCATTCACGGAAGCTTCATATAACTCAAGTCATGAAATATGCACTTTTAGCAAGTGAGGTGGGACCAAAATTAAATGGCAGTGGTAGGATTCAAAACCAAGTCATCGTGCCCCCAAAGCCCATTCACCTTTCTATGTGTCATCTAAACTTCCTAACACTGTCATATCGTGAAATCCATCACATATGTTAGTGTTGGAATACTTCAAATAATCTAGGGTAGAAATGCTGTAACTTAGTGGTAGGACACTGGGAGAACTAAACAGCCACAGAACTTCTGTTCAGTTTATAGAAGTATTAATCAATCATTGCTTAGTAATTCTTCTGGTAAACTGGGAAAGAAAATCCCAGGTTCACATCCACCCACCTTACTGCAATCCTGCACGCCAGGAAAGACAAGAATCTCATCCCGTTTTGTTTAGGGATATGTAGACAGTATAGGGCTCAGCATACATTAATCCAAACTTGCCATGCAGAAACTTATTTCTAACTGAATGGCAGTCCTAGTCTTAACATCAGAAAGAAACAGGAAGGTGAGAGTGTGAGATCTTATCTGTTACCTTATACAGTCTGGGAATCAGAGGCCCTCAATGTGGCTCTATTTTTAACCTTGTGGTCTAGTGCAAGCCTCCTGGGCTTTCTGTCTCATAGTTTTTTTGGTGGCTTTTTTTTTTCTGAAAAACAAGTCAGAGTGATATTTCAAGATGTTAGTACAGCATGAACTGATCAAATCATGGTAATTAGGATTTCTATCTTCTTATCGATTCCTTATGTCTGGAGCATTCAAGCTCCTGTCTTCTAGTTGTTCATAAAATATATAATAGAGTATTGTGAATCACAGTCACCCTGCTGTGCAGTGGAATGCTACAATATATTCCTTCTATCTAAATATTTTAGGTATACCTCATAAATATATAGAATTATTACATGTTAATGAAAAATGTATGACTCTTGCGGAACGTAAAAAATTAAATTTATTTTTAAAAACCAGGTCAAATAATGCAAGTGTAAGGATGAATTTGCTATTCTAAAAGTATATTAACTGATTGAGTCTGTCAGTCAGTGGGTTGTCAGTTAACAAATTTTTGTTGAATGTCATCTATGTGCTAAGAAATCACTAGGAATACAAAATAAAGAGGGAGCTATGGCTTGGATTAGATATTAATGGTTTTAAGAGGAGATAAACATGATATTTCAAAACTATAAATAATACAATGCAAATAAAGTGGTATTCTTCATATTTATCACTGTCACCAGGTATGAAATTTACTGTCAACTTGTTTGCCTGTGTTCTGTAGATTCAAGGCCAGTTTTTACATCTCCCAACTTGTATAAAACTATCTAATTGAGATACATTAGTGGTGCATCTAGTGAGACCACATGTACATAACAGAGATTTCAGGTTGCTACACCATTCATGTTATATTCTATTAAATATATACTTCTTTTTAGTTCCACTTCTCATTTTTTGAAATGTGTTTTCTCACTCACAGTTTCAGTAGAGCATAGAAATCTGCCTAGGTGACACAATAATCTCCTTTGCATTAGAATGGCAGTTCATTGCACTTGAGCAAGGCTCTCAGTGTCAGTAACAAAGGAACTTCCCCATAGATGCTGATGGCAACAAACAGAGGTAGTTCAGTGAGGAAGCTATGGAACATTATGGCAACTTGGGTAACTGGTAAGTGACTGTAGATAATTCAGAAGTGACTCAGTGTTTAGAAGTGGTATCTCTATATAGCAGAAGAACAGAATGATCCTGGCTAATTACAGACAACAAAATCCTTCCTTCCCGCCTACCAACTGGTCCTCTTTCCTCTTTTTTTTTTTTTAGGAAGTGGTAAAGAGGTGGTATTCTTGAAAGCTCAGCATCAGCATGACTTGTGGCTTTCCTTTGGATTAGTTTGTCATTTCTTACCACCTCAAATAGGGCAGCTGGGAAAAATTAGGGATTAGTGCCCTGGTAGGACCCATTCCACTGGCCCATTAGTGACTAGTAACCTGTTTTTCCTTTTAATAAAGTGTATATGTTATATATTAACTAACTTTGAAAGACTACCTATTAAGATAAAACATAGCATTACTGAATTGATATCATATTTCCCAAGCATATCCCTCCATCTGTGCAACAAGCCTATGAAGGAACTACTAGGATAATTATACAGATGAGGAAACAGGACTGAATACATTGTTCAATGACACACAGCTAAGTGGCAGAGCAGGGAGCCCAGACAGGTGTATCTGAAGGCAAAACTTGCTTTCAAATGTAATTCAGTTACACTTTCCAACTCTACTAATTCCCATTCTCTGATTTTTAGGACTCCAGTGTAGTTTCACCAATCCAGTATGACAAGTATAATAGCTGTCTATTGTTGTGTAACCAATTACTACAAATGTAATGGCTTAAAACAACTTCCCCGTAATAATTGTCAGTTCTGTAGGTCAGAAGTTCAGCACCCTGTAGCTGGGTTCTCTGCTCTGTGTATCACAAATGGAAATTAAAGTGTCTACTGTGTTGAATTCTCAGTAAAAAATCATCTTCCAGGTTTATTCTTATTGGCAGAATTCAGTTTGCTGAAGTTGCAGGACTAAAGTCTCTGTCCTTGCTGCTGGTCATCCAGAAGCTGTTCTCAGATCCTAGCGGCCCCTGTATTCCCTGCCACATGCCCCTCTCCATCTTCAAGCCAGGAACCATGCATTAAATCCTTATGTTTCAAATTTCTGACTTCCTTCATCTGTGACGTCCGGACCCAGATTTTGGGCGTTCAGGGTCAGGCCTACACAGAGAAGCTCCCTCTTAGAATCAACTTGAATCTTTAATTAACTGTGTAAAATCCTTTTTGCCATATTATATAACAAAATCACTGAAATAATCTCTCTTCATACTCACGGGTCTCATTTAAAGTCAAGAGGAGGAGATTATATAAGGTCATTCGGGATCATCTTAGAATTCTGCCTACCATCAGAAGTCTAAGAAACCACAGAGGAACATGACAATTGGGAAAAGGAAAATTTATTTCCTTAAAGTTGTAAAGGATATAAAGTAGAAAAACAACTTTCAGTCCTTGAAATAAATACAAAAGGCAACAAGGTTATACACAAGAAAACAGTATCAGTCACTTTTTCATCAACAAAGTAGAAAATAAGCTATTTCAAACAGGAAGCCCTTGTTTTAAGGGCCTTGATCCTCCCTTCAGCTCCATGGCTGCTCAGTTGTAATGGAGCTGTTGGTGCTCCCCCCTATTCCCTAAGCACTGACAGTTCCAGTTCCTGGGGCACCTGCCTTCTGAAAGCACCAGTCATTCTCTACCTAGGGATTTTCGTTCAGCCCTCTCCTAGGACAAGCTTCAAACCCTGAGAGTGGCCCTTAGCCAACAATGATGGCTGAGCATTAATGGACAAACATTCAATCTTCATAACCACTTAAGCAAAAACTGAAAAACTAAGGAAACAAAAAAAAATCTCTGGGATGAGTTTTATTTCACTATCCTAGAGTTCTCTGGTGTGGGGTTATGATATGATATGATAATGTAGCTTATTTGGTAATACACCCTTTATTGTTTCCTGTTCCTTTCTAGCTTCATTTCTACTAGCCTCATCTTCTGTGGTCACCTTCCAGATAGAGTACTTGGACTTGAATTCTTGTCTTAGATTTTTAGGCACTTAGAATAATAGTGACTATATCCTTGCATTTGGTTTTGTGGAAGAGGCATGAACCTTGACAGACAAATAACCTTGAATTCCAGCCAATGAGAGATTTTATTTT
This sequence comes from Oryctolagus cuniculus, assembly GCF_051225735.1. Lineage (NCBI taxonomy): Eukaryota > Metazoa > Chordata > Mammalia > Lagomorpha > Leporidae > Oryctolagus > Oryctolagus cuniculus. Next base: position 23,363,580 of record NC_142888.1, read on the forward strand.
TAGTTTCCTTATCTGTAAAATGAGGACAATAGTGCTTTTCTAGTTGCATTAAATGAGGGAATGATTATGGGCAAATGAGTTGGATCACAGAAGACACTCAATAAAGCCTAATCTTTTTTTTTCTTTCATTTTTCTGGAATTCCCAGTATCTTCCTTCCTAGTATTTTTGCAATTCCATGAATCTGCACTCATGATCCAAACAGCCTGTTCTCCCTAGGTGTGGCTAACCAAGTGATAGTGGAGTAATAACAATTGTCAATGCAATTATATTTCTCTATAAATTTGGAACATTTTATTACAAACAAGTAAGCCAAATATTAAATATCCCTGTATTTAAGTTAAATACAATGTTTAAAACTCGATATTTAAAATGGTATTTTATATTAAATTTATTTTATTTATTTGAAAGACAGAGTTACAGAGAGAGGTAGAGACAGAGGTCTTCCATCTGTTGGTTCACTCCCCAGATGGCCGCAATGGCTGGAGCTGAGCTGATCCGAAGCCAGGAGCCAGGAGCTTCTTCCAAGTCTCCCATGTGGGTGCAGGAGCCCAAGGATTTGGGCCATCTTCTACTGTTATCCCAGGCCACAGCAGAGAGCAGCTGGGACTAGGACCAGCACCCATATGGGATGCTGGTGCTTCAGGCCAGGGCTTTAACCCACTGTACCACAGTGCCGGCCCCTAAAATGGTATTTTAAATGCCTACTTTATTTTGCTACTTCATTTTCTTCTTCTAAAAGCTCTCTGAAACTAAGTGGCAGAACATTTAGATTCTGGAACAAAATGGCCTGAACAAGCAGTTGATTTTCAGCAGTGCAAAGCTCTAATGCCACCATAAGCCAGCTTTTTTTTTTTTTCCTTATTTGAGCATTGGCCTGAATCCAGATTCAAAATACATTTTCTAACATATACAGATAGGACAAATACACAAAGATATGGACCAAAATACTATTTTTAGGCCGGCGCCGCGGCTCACTAGGCTAATCCTCCGCCTTGCGGCGCCAGCACACCGGGTTCTAGTCCCGGTTGGGGCGCCAGATTCTGTCCTGGTTGCTCCTCTTCCAGGCCAGCTCTCTGCTGTGGCCAGGGAGTGCAGTGGAGGATGGCCCAAATGCTTGGGCCCTGCACCGCATGGGAGACCAGGAGAAGCACCTGGCTCCTGCCATCGGATCAGCGCGGTGTGCCGGCCGCAGCGCGCCAGCCGTGGCGGCCGTTGGAGGGTGAACCAATGGCAAAGGAAGACCTTTCTCTCTGTCTCTCTCTCTCACTGTCCACTCTGCCTGTCAAAAAAAAAATACTATTTTTAATGTCACAGTAATCTCGTAAGTTGTGAAATATCAGAATATTAATAAACTCTGGTATCAGATGGCTTGGTTTAAATCTCAGCATTCTAATCTAAAATCTATGTGACCTCTGACAAGGTATGCTTTCTATGCCTTTGGTTCCTAATCTGTTATATGGTGTTGATAATGGCACCTTCCTTTCAGGATTTTTTTTTCTGGATCATATTCTATTGCATATGCTGATTTCATTTATTCTGGGTATATTCCCAGGAATTGGGATGGATGGGTTATATGGTAAATCTATTTTCAAATTTCTGAGCAATCATCATACTGTCTTCCATAATGGTTGTACTAGCTTATGTTCTCACCAACAATGTTTTAGGGTACCTTTTTTCCACATCCTAGCCAGCATTTGTTACTTTTTAATTTTTGGATGAAAGCTATTCTCACTGGGATGAAGTAAAATCTCATTAAGTTTTTTTTTAAAATTTATTTGTTTATTTGAAAGTCAAAGTGATAGAGAGGGAGAGAGAGAGAAAGAGGTTCACTCTCCAAATAGCTACAAGAGCCCAGGGCTGGGCCAGACCAAAACCAGGAGCCTGGAACTCCATCCACGCCACCACATGGGTGGCAGGGCGAACTGCTTGGACCATCATCCACTGCTTTCCAAAGCACATTAAAAGGGAGCTGGAATGGAAGTGGAACTACTGGGACTTGAACTTGTCACTCTAATATAAGATCTGGTGTTGCAAGTGATGCTTAACCCACTGTGCCATAACACCAACTCTCCTGATCGGATTGATGTAAGAATTAAATAAGTCAGTATATATAAAACAAATTTAAAAAAAATTATTTATTTGAAAGCCAGAATGACAGGGAAAGAGGGAGACATACACTCACACACACATACACACACACAGGGACAGAGAGAGAGAGAGAGGGAGAGAATCTTCAATCCACTGGTTCACTCCCCAAATGGGGTTGGGCCAGGCCAAAGCCAGGAGCCAGGAGCTTCTCCCCGGTCTCACATTTGGGGGCACTGGGCTATCATCTGCCACTTTCCCAGGGGCATTAGCAGGGAGCTGGATGAGAAGTGGAGCAGCTGTGTCTCAAAGTGGCGCCCATATAAGATATTTGCATCACAGGCAGCAGCTTTATCTGCTTCGCCACAATGGCAGCTCCACATAAAACACTTAAAGCAGTTCCTTGCACAAACTCTTTTTTTTTTCTTATAAAGATTTATTTATTTATTTGAAAGGTAGAGTTACAGAGAGGCAGAGGCAGAGAGGGGAGGAGATCTTCCATCTGCTAGTTCACTCCACAAATGGCCGCAACGGCCAAGTCTGGGCTGATCCAAAGCCAGGAGCCAGGAGCTTCTTCCGGGTGTCCCACATAGGTGCAGGGGCCCAAGGACTTGGGCCATCTTCTGCTTTCCCAGGCCATAACAGAGAGCTGGATAGGAAGTGGAGCAGCTGGGACTAGAACCAGCGCCCATATGGGATGGCGGCACTACAGGCAGCAGCTTTAGCTGCTATGCCACAGTGCCAGCCCCAACAAACTCTTGATAAATATTAATTACTGCTATTTATGCTATTATTATTTTGTCAATGATATTCATTATGACGCTTCTGACCTATGTGGGCAAGTGAACCTTTCTTTTTCCTCCCATAAAGTCTGTCCCGAAGAAGTGTTGTTTGGGAACTTTCCACTTGTTCTAGAACTGTTCCTCAATTAGACTGTCAGGTATGTGAGGAAGAGCTGTCCTGTATAAATTTCCATATTTCCTATTTGTTGAATAAATTAATTGGTACAAGAAACTATGTGGTTAGATATGTTCACTTTCCAAATTCTTTTTACACCATTAAACAGTGGATTTCAGGAGAGACTTCATGGCACTGATATGAAAACAAAAAACAAGCTGATGAAGTTGGCTATGTTGCTTAATTGTTTGACCTGAGGAAGTTGGTTACAACTCTCTGAGCTCAGTTCCATCATCTTTCAAATAGTGTGGTCAAGTTTTTAGGGTGGTCGTGAGAGTTAAATGAGATGATGCTCATCAAATATTTAGTACACAGAAGGATTTCTTGTTAATAATTCTTATTTCGTTCTTTCTCCATTACTCCGAAGTGCTGCTCAACAAGAATTCGAAGACAACTGGACAGAAATCTCACTTTTCATAAAATGGTGGCATGGATGATTGCACTTCATTCTGGTAAGTTTATTGAAATATTTGAAATTGTGAAGGAAACTTTGAACCAGAAATATCTCTTCATTCTTAAGTGACTTTTTTTTGCAAGATATCAATTCTTTCAGAGTTCTGTTAAAGTATTTACTGCTCTTTTTGTCATTCCAATATTAGGATTTATTTCTCAAGGTCTTAAAACTTTAACATCTTAGGATCTGCCTATACAAATGAAAATGTGTCATGGGAAAAGTCAATCCAATCATCCTCATTTTTTTCCGTTACTTTTAACATAACAAATGTTTGTTAGCATACATATGAGAGCTTTTATTCATTCCACCAAATGGTTGCACACGTGGATCTGTGGATTTTCTGCAGTAAACCTATAGGAGCCAAAAAATTGAGAATCCCTTTAGATAGTTCTTAGCAGCTAAATATCTTCATTGTGGTGGTGATGACGATGATGATGATATTATATATAAACATTATACATATATGAGTGTATATATATAATAATCATTAGGCTAGTGGTATAAGTGCAAAAAGGTGTGTATCTGGGCCCTTATCCAGTGTCTACCAATTACTTAATAAATAATTCATGTGGCGGACAATAGATGCGCACAGCAATGATCACAACAGACTTTTACTCTACCTCAGAGTTTATTCCTAATCCAAGTAAAATAAACTTGGATTACAGATCTTAATGGGTTCTTCTGTTCCTACTAGATCATGTAGGCTTTCTGAGATGGGGTGAATGAAATAGTTCAAAAGAAATGTGACAAAATCTTGTTAGAAAGTAGCATAGTTTACTGGTTAGTATCGCAGATTTGTGTGCCAAACTGCTTGGATTTGGCTCCTAACTCTGTTACTTCCTAGATTGGTGACATTGGCCAAACTTTTAAATAAATGGATGTCTCCGTTCCCTCATCTCCAAGATGAGCTGACACTAAATAGCACCTACATCATTGAGTGAATTACAAGTGAAGTAATTGTAAAGCACTTATAACAATACTTGACACCTAGTAAGCCCTATGCATGTGTATGTTAGAATAAAGAATGCAGTTTGTTTTTTAAGGGAATCACACTTGTGGCCATTGGCTTACATCAATTCAATCACATTTATCAGTGATTTCAGAGTCAGATGAATTGGTCAGCTATTAGGTTTATGAGAGCTCAAGAATGTTTGAGCGCAACTATATTAGGAAGAGACAGTGAAAAGCACCATCCTGAGAGACCAACGCTAGTTTTTAGAATCTTAGGACTTGATTAGGTCTAAGGTGCATATAGTTCAAGATCTTCATTTTACAAATGATGAAACTGAGACCAGAGAGTTTAAGTGATTTTCTCACAATAAAAATACAATTGGGCAGGTACTTACCTACTAGAATAGCCTTGCTTTGCTGATTCTGGGGATCCTGTTCTTGTTTATAAGTGCCCTGGGCCACCCCTGTTTCTCCCTGTGACATCATTCAATCAGAGGCAGTGGCTGGAAAAGCAGCTTACAATACATTTCTGCATACCCTTCACTTTCTTTGTTTCTCTTTTTTGCCCTCTTTAGCGATTCACACAATTGCACATCTATTCAATGTGGAGTGGTGTGTGAATGCCCGAGTCAACAATTCTGATAGTTACTCGATAGCACTCTCTGAAATTGGGGACAAAAAGAATGAAACTTACCTCAATTTTGTTCGAGAGAGAATCAAGGTAAGCTATTCATTTCCTGATTCAATTGTTCCCTAAGCAGTTAAAGCTGAGGACTAGATTTCAGTGAGTGAAGGTCAGGATATGGCTAGAACCACAACAAAAGTTGGCCAATCATCAGGACAAGTCTGTAGGTTATAAGAATGTGAATACAGAGAGAATGTCTACCACTTTCCTGATGCCATGTATGGAAGATCTGTAGATGTTTCCCAGTTCCTTAAACTCACCTGTGAGAATGTGTGCCTTTGGAGCCTGTAGTAACTCAGGCTCTCTCATGGCCATTCCTACCAGTCAGAAAAGCCAGGATTATGTTTTTAGTCAAACAAAATTTGATTTATTACTACTACAACAAATGAAAGTTCACACTATGAGCAAGTCTGGGGCATCTCATGGGGTATTAAGAGGAATTTGCTGTGTGATTTAGTTTTCTTTTTTGTTTTAAAGATTTATTTATTTGAAAGGCAGAGTTATAGAGAGACAGTTATAAAAGAAGAGATACAGAGAGAGAGATCTTCCATCTGCTGGTTCACTCCCCAAATGGTAGCAATGGCCAGCACTGGGCCAGGCCAAAGCCAGGAGCCAGGAGCTTCTTCTGGTCTCCCACATGGGTGCAAAGGGTCCAAGCACTTGGGTCATCTTCTGCTGCTTTCTCAGGCGCATTAGCAGGGAGCTGGATTGGAAGTGGAGCGGCCAGGACAGGAACCAGCACTCATATGGGATGGCCGGTAATGCAGACGGAGGCCTTACCTGCTGTGCCACAGCACTGGCCCCATAGATTTAGTCTTAAATTAGATGGTTTGAAGGAGAGATTAGGAAAACAAAGATTTTCTCTAGATTGTTTATTATTAGTAATTGGGTATAGTTCTAGGACCAGGTAGCTTAATATATTTCCCTAGGAGGCAGAAGGAAGAGAATGAGGCTAAATCTTTAATAGGTAAAGAGGCAGGAGTTACCTGTGTTTTGGTCTGAGCTCAGACATGATTTCAAAGTGGTCTTGTGTTTATTGCATTCCATCACAGTCAGAGCATGACCTAGTCTGAGGTTGGTGTTTTATGAAATTATGTATGTGAAGTAGGGAACACCCCTGGCCTGGTGTTAGCGTCAGGCCAGCCACCAACTGGCAGCTGTCAGTGGTGCTGTGTTCTTTCTTCCACAACATCTGAGTGGTGGCCCACCATTTATTATGCCTCAAGAAGCCTGGTGCCCTGGGAGTGACATAACAGGTCTCAAGGGCAGTCATGAGGTTATCCAGAGGCAAGGACTTCTTCCCTCCCTGCAGTTGTTGAAGCTTCCTACACTCAGAGAAACTCAAAGTCACAGTCATGTGCTCAAAGGCTTGGGAAGATGGCTCAATCATATTGAGTTCCAAACCTGTTTTCTTGTACTTAGAAAAGATCATAAGGGGCTGGCATTGTGGCATAGCGGGTAAAAGCCGCTGCCTGTGATGCCAGCATGCCATGTGGGCGCCAGTTCATCTCCTGGCTGCTCCACTTCGGATCCAGCTCCCTGCTAATGACCTGTGAAAGCAGAGGAGGATGGCCTAAGTGTCTGGGACCCTGCACCCACGTGGGAGACCCAGAAGCAGCTCCTGGCTCCTGGCTTTGGCCTCGCCCACCACTGGCCATTGCAGCCATCTGGGGAGTGAACCAGCGGATGGAAGATCTCTCTCTGTCTCTCCCTGTCTCTCTGTAACTCTGCCTTTCAAATAAATAAGCAAATCTTTCTTTTTTAAAAAAGAAAAGTTCATAATAGAAGACTCATTTTGTGAAAGAATTTATTATACTCAGACTGACATGGGAAAAATTTGCCTAATCTACTTAAGGACAAAATCAAACAAAACAGAAATTCTTTTCCCGCAATATTTTGGATAATTTTCTTTTACATTGTTCATCGTTTGCCAAATGACACATAAGATTGGTGATATGAACATAATAAGGTGAGCAGACACCTTATTTTATTTATTTGAAAGACAGAGTTACAGAGAGAGGTAGAGAGAGCGAGGTCTTCCATTTGCTGGTTCACTCTCCAGATGGCCGCAATGGCCGGAGCTGAGCTGATCCTAAGCCACGAGCCAGGAGCTTCTTCTGGGTCTCCCACGTGGGTGCAAGGGCCCAAGGATTTAGGCCATCTTCTACTGCTTTCCCAGGGCATAGCAGAGAGCTGGATCAGAAGAGGAGCAGCTGGGACTAGAACCGGCACCCATATGGGATGCTGGCACTTCAGGCCAGGGCGTAAACCCACTGCGCCACAGTGCCAGCCCCATCTTCCACTCTTCTGAGTGCTTTCGTTTTCAATGACCTATAGTTGTATTCCTTCTTCAGAAGACTTCCCTGGAGATACTGAAGTCCTTTGCCATAGGCTCATAGATCTAGAAGGGCCTGTATGGTTACCTCTCCCTGGATAACCCTTTGCCAGTAATACACGTGTGCAAGTCATGAAAACAGATTCCTCGCTTTGAGTCAAGATAAACTCTGAGGCAGACCTTACTCTCCAGGGTTCCTCTGCAGGATCCAGCTGAGGCTAGCGCCTGCGGAGCTTTTTCTGAGATCACCATGTGGCTTGACTTTTTCCTCTTTCCTGTCCCATTCCTCATTCCCTTACCAGTTTCTCGTGGAGCAGGTTTTGTTCTAAATCGCTTTACCATGATTCTTCATCTCAGGGCTTGCTTCTGGCGAACCTAGGCTAAGATGCTAGGCGTTCCCAGAATGCATCTGTGAAAAAGCACTCCCAAATCAAAGGAGAAAGTGCTCCAGACACTTTCATTACGCCTTATAGTCAATTAATTTCTTTTATTTGATACTTCAGTGTATCACTTCATATTTACTATGGCATCTTAACCATATAAGACATTTTAAAATGAATACCTATTCCAAATCCATGTCTCTGTGCTGGATGGTTAGGATTATCCTAAGGGGAAGTGAAAATACCTATTGCTATATATTCTGGGCAGTTCATAAAAGGGTACTCCTGCTTTGAGAGCCGACCATAATGTGCGTGTGTGTATGTGCTTATATTTTACAGAACCCTGAAGGAGGCCTGTTAGTGGCTGTAACACGGTTGGCAGGCGTCACTGGAATTATCATCACACTGTGCCTCATACTTATCATCACATCCTCCACCAAAATCATCCGGAGGTCTTACTTTGAAGTGTTTTGGTACACACACCATCTCTTCGTCATATTCTTCATTGGTCTTGCCATCCATGGAGCTGAGTGAGTGTTTAAACCCTGAGGCCAGGGACTTTACGTCTCTCTTTTAGATGTGGTGCCTTGTAAGAAGCTCAGTGACCTTGCCGGGGAGTGGCCAACCTGCCCACTGAGGGAGCGGGAAAGGATGGCAGGTATCAGTTCAATAAAAACCACTCAGCAGCACTTTCGTTTTTTACACCCAACTAATTGGTATTGATAATGCAGTTATTTTAGCAAGCCTGACAAAAACAGCAAGCTTTGAGTATAAAACATGAGGAGAGCACTGGTAGGCTCCTGGTGTCTATAACAATATCTCCTGTGGCTTAGTCACTATTGAATTAGACAAACCCACAAAATAGAGGACTTACTGGTTAATCACTTTAAAGGGGTTTTCTGCTGTTCAGTCAGTTAGAACTTAAGCCAATAAGCATTTATTGGTTGCCTACCGTGTATGAGGAGCTGTCTCAGGCACCATGGGAATACTAGCAGGAAAAATACATGGATATTGACTTCAAACATTCTACTCTATTAAACGTAGCTGCTAATTTCTATTGAGCACTTGCTCTACATCAGGTTATGTGCTAACGATTTGACATAAACTATTTCTTTTAGTCCCCAAAATATATAGATACTCTCACTATCCTCATTTACTGGGAATAGTATTGCACACAAGGAATCTGAAACTAAAAACAGTGAAATATGTAGGCAAGGCCACACAGCTGGTAAGTCCACTACCTAGGAATGGAGCCCAGGCGATCTAAAGCAGCCTGTGATACATGCTGTAATAGATACACAGTACCTGGATGCGTGCTTGGGAAAGTTTGCCTTATTGGGAATCCTTTTTGATACCAGGTTTCCTTTTTTACTGTTCACACCACCTGCACACAAAGGCAGGCCTGGGGAAGTTTCCTGGTGGGTATAGGACTCCAAGAAACTAGGGGTAGGGGGATTACACGCTCATGGTTCAAACCTTCAGCTCAGAACCAAGTCTAGAGATGGCCAAGATATGAGTATGAAAAGGGAAGGGTGGGAAGAGGCATCCCTTGAAAACCACTGTGTGCATTCTAATCCTCCTTGATGAATTTGACCTTGGTAAATAATTTCTAAGCACTGAGGAATCAGTGTAGACAAAGATTCTCTTGGAGTGAGTCTTTGGCTGAGCAGTTAAGAAGCCTGCTAATATGCCTGCTTTCCATGTGGGAGTGCCTAGGTTTGATAACCAGAATTTGCTACGTGCATCGATACCCAGCTCTAGCTCCTGACTCCAGCTTCCTGCTAATGTGGACACGGGGAGGTGGTGATTATGACTCTCTTAATTGGATTCCTGCCACCCAAGTGGGAGGCTTGGATTCTCTTCCCAGCTCCCAGTTTTGGCCCTGCCCAAGCCTGATCATTGTGAGCATTTAGGAGTGAAGCAGCAGATGGAATCTCTTTCTCTCTCCCACACCTTGTTTTCTTTCTTTCTCTATCTGCCTGTATCTCTGCCTCTCAAATAAAAAAGTAAAGTATCTATCAATGAGACTGAGTCATAATCCAGCGGTTTCAGTTTCTCTCAAAGGCATTTTTCCCTCTCTGTAGTTTACTAATCTGGCATTCTTCAATTGTAGGTTTCACAGATATCCATCTTCCTTTGTAGAAGACTGAGGACAAATTCTCCATGTGAAGAGAATTTGCTACTTACACTGGTTAGGTGATTTCTCATAGTGTCATGGCTAGGTAACAGTTTAACTGGGATTAAAATCCAGGTTCCTGGAATACTGGTCCTAACAGTGAAAAGGAGAAAAGCAGATTTGCTTTCTATCATTTATTCTCCACTTGAACATGGGCATGAAGAGAACTTTAATATCTTTTTTTGAACTCTTCGTTTTTAACATTTTTTAACACCTCATGACAATTGATTAGTAAAACAAACTTTTCATGAGGTATTGTCATGCCTATTTTACAGCTAAATAAACTGAGGTTCACAGGAAGTTATATAATTTGCCTGAGGCCATCAAAGTAGTAAAGGCTGAAACTGAGATTTGAAGCACAGGCTGTCTTGCTTGAAACAGAAAGATTTTCGTTAGTCAATATACTTTGAGTTGCCAAATCATCCTGTTTTGAGTTATTACTCTTCTTAAAATTGGGGTAGTAATACTTGCCTTAGGTTTGTTATGAGGATTAACTGAAATAGTTTGAATATAGTGCCTTTCTTCAGTTTTGGCACATCATAGGTGCTTGATACATGGTAATTCTCTTCCCCAAGGCCTCAGATACAAAGGAGTGGTTAATAACCTCGAATGAGAACATTGTCAAAAAAATATCAAATGGCACGATAAAATTTAGGTCTTCAAGGCAAACTGTGAAAGAACCTTCTGTTTCTCTTCTTCTCTGTTCTGAAGATCCTGCCATATGTGTTCTTCAAAGTCAGAGGCATGATTTACCTAACTTTGCGCCTCCCTCCCTCCATCACCATTTAACCCAGCATTGTCTTGTTTTTTAGTTCATACTTATTGAACTGAAATGAATGAGCTCTAACACTTCAAGGTACATTCTATCTGTCCTGATATTTCTGAAAATGCTATTATCACCCTACAGTCATGTCTTCTCAAATAGATTTCAACCTTTGGGTTTCATTTAGACAAAATTAATAAATAAAGCACTTAGGTTAAGCCTCAGGGCTACTGTGTTTAACTGTTTGGGTTGTCCACTATACCAGGGTGCCTGGCCACAGAGGGTAATGTTTGCCTATAGGACTGACCTCATAGAATCGGTGCCTTTTTCTAATTCATGCAAAGGCAATATATGGAAAAGCAGTTACCCTGTTCTATTTGTACTTTTTCTAGTTTTGTTTGCTTGTTTGTAAATAAAAATGATACTTGAGACAGAAGCACAAATTCTTCCTTTAATAAGATGCATTGGTGATCCAAGACTTACCCTCTATAACATTACATTAAAGATATTCCTTGTGATATTGCACATATTTTCCATTGCTCAAGATCACATATTTTATTCTTTGCCTCTAATTTAGTCAGAGGTGGTGGTAAGATATTCCTTTTAAGTGAAACTTATAGGACCTGTGTTGAAAGATTCAAAAAATTCCCAGAATCTTAAAAATCCTAGTTTCTTGATACTAAATGATCTAAACTTATATTTTTCTCCTAGACGAATTGTACGTGGGCAAACTGAGGAGAGTCTGAAGAAACATGATCCAGTGATGTGTGAGCAACATATCTCAGATTGGGGAAAGATAAAGGACTGCCCTGTCCCAGAATTCTCTGGAAACCCTCCTATGGTATGTACAATACATTGTTGCTATTACCATGTAATTACTGACAATCTTCAAACTGTGTCTAAGAAACATGTACAAATGTCATAGAGTTTTCCATTATAAATGTTATGGGACTGCTAAAATGTTGTATAAGTGTCTGCTTTTCTCTACTGTACTTATTGGATAAAATTGTTTCTTGAAAAGTAAATTTTTCATTTTTCTTATATCAACGTCCTGATATAGAACTTAGAAAAGCAGTGTGTTTAAAAGTATTACTTGGTTTCAAGAGGTTCCATCTCTTTTCCTCTGGATGTTAGGATGTTAGGGCCACAATAACACCAGTTGATGTTTTTCAGAAGGACACTTGGGGATTCCATCCTGAACTGAATATGATAGCTCAAATGAATCACTTATAAGGAGTTAGGGGCCTCTTCAGAAAGTAAGGCTTTGTGTATGGCTGTCAGAACAGGGAGGGAAATTGATGAGGTAGCACATTGTGTTTCCTGTCAGTAGCAAGAGGTCCCATCTATGAGGCATAAATGAAACAGGACAGTCAGGTTCATACCAACACTCAATGGCACCATGTGGTGGAGCAGGAGTATAGCAAAGCAGAGCAAGGGAAAACATGGGAAAATAATTTCCTGCTTTTATAAGGATTACTGAAGGGCTCTATTTTGTGTATTCTCAATATCTCCACTCCGTAAACTGAGAAGTAGGCCCTGTAATCTATGTTTTCTTCCATTGGGAGAAAATATGAGTGTACTTTATTGGTTATTGTGCTAGCCATTGGTATAAAAATAGGCAAAAGTCAACATCTGTACAGGGTTTCTGAACAGTGTCATTAGTTTTCCCTTAAGGACAGTGTACTATAAAGGCACATTTCTCATCCCATTGTCTCCTTTCTTTTTTCCTACTCTCTTAGCATCAGAGTACTCTTCTGCTAGACATAGCATGTTAAGTGAGGAATTCACATCTTTAAGCATGTTTGCTCCTTAATGAAAGCAAACAAACAAATCAGTGTACTGCTCCACTACATTCAGACATCAGTGGAAAAGACAAAAAGGGAACCATATTGCTGGTCCTCTTATGCATTAGGGAAGGTATATTTCCTCGATGACAGCTGGAGTCAGAATTCTATTGCTGTAAGAAGGAGGTACCTTTCTCTGAAAGGAGGAGAGAACTTCCACTTTGACTATGACCTTGTCTAAATATGATCAGTTGGTGAACTCAAAAGGCTTCCATAGCCTTGGCAACTCATGACAAGAGCCTAGGGTGATTACGGATGCCATAAACAAGAGTGTCAATTTGTTAAGTCGACAACAGGAGTCACTGTGCACTTACTCCCCATGTAGGATCTCTGTCCTTAATGTGCTGTACATTGTGATTTAATGCTATAACGAGTACTCAAACAGTATATTTCACTTTGTGTTTCTATGTGGGTGCAAACTGTTGAAATCTTTACTTAATGTATACTAAACTGATATTCTGTATATAAAGAGAATTGAAAATGAATCTTGATGTGAATGGAAGGGGAGAGAGAGCAGGAAAGGGGAGGGTTGTGGGTGGGAGGGAAGTTATGGGGGGAGAAAGCCATTGTAATCCATAAGCTGTACTTTGGAAATTTATATTTATTAAATAAAAGTTAAAAAAAGAAAAAAAAGAATTCTATTGCTGTAACAGGCATCCACCTCAAAGGATCTTCTATGTCTCTGGAGATATTAGGGGTGATGCCAAATCTGGCTCCACTCAATGGCATCCCATGGTAGCACACAGGAACCAAATGGATGTTGCAAGCCTATTTTAAATACTTGTCCCATGGAAACAAAGGCCAACAGCAGAACATTCCTGATTTCTGGCAGGGGGGAGGGGATATTCTTCAACTTTGGCTGGAGATGGGGACATTTGGATGCGCTCAACTTTCAATAATAAATTTCCTAAAAAATCATTTAATAGAAAAAGTATATGTGAATCTGTGGGAAGCACTCTGAGTTGTTTTTCTCCCTTGAGTCCATTCTGCAAAGCCATCTTTTAGGTGATACTGCCTTCTAAAAGTCTTTGTTAGTTTAAGTATTAGACTAGGAACTCAACTAGTGCAGTCCAAGGATCAATCTATTTGGATTAAATGCTTTTGTATATCCAAAAGTACTTAGAGAGTAATACCAGTATTATGAAACACTGCATATTCTGAACAGAGAGATATCTAGAAAAATCTGAAAATGTTAGGGTTTGTCTCAATTCAGCAAGCACATTGAATAGCTCCCAGAATTTACCAAATACTGAAGAAATAGCTAAAGTCTTGCACAAAATCTATAATCTTGCACAAGATTAATCTCTGACTACATGGCAATTACAGGATTGCATTAAAATATCATGGTGCTGAAATGATATCCTTTAGAGAAATGTTAATTCTGAAACCAACCTTGCTCTACTATAGAGTTACTGCAATGCAGTTGCGACACTAGAGGAAATTCCATTCTTGTAGGCAGTTCCTCTTGGTGAAGTTTCATACTGCAGATACAGTTCCCCAATGTGGCTAAGCAGAATGTTCGTTTTTTTTACTGACTTAATAATTTATCATAATTTCAGATATTTTTACTTATTCTGATGTAAGGAAAATTTACTTATTTCATGTCAAATATTTAAATGGTCCTATAAAGAATAACTTGGCTTCCAAGATTTTTTGTCCCTCTGAATCTTTTATTAGCTATACTCCCTTAACACACTTCATTTTCATTTTTGCTTGTATTACAGACCTGGAAATGGATAGTGGGTCCCATGTTCCTATATCTCTGTGAGAGGTTGGTCCGGTTTTGGCGATCTCAGCAGAAGGTGGTCATCACCAAGGTATTGGCTACGAGTAGTCAGTGTCTAACTATTTCATGGACAAGCCCACCCAGGCTTTCTATAACATTGGTTACAACTGTCTTTTACTCAGTTTTCTTCTGATTAAATTCAAAGCAGAGAGAAGACCTACAGTATTTTATTCACTGTATTCAGGATAGAAATCAAAAGGTTGGGCCTTTGATTGGGATACTAAAACTTAACCATTTTCTGTGTTAAATTGTAGACAAGTGCTTTGTATGCATGAATTCCCCCAGCCAGCATAGGGGCATTATGTGATTAGTTAGAAGAAGAAAAGAGCTGAGTTCAAATGGCATAAATGAGAGTTAAAACTGTTAGATGCCAGAAGAACCAAGGATAGATTGGTTTGAGTTTGAAGTATGTTCCCAGGTCACCTTCACCTCTTGTTCTGTGCTTTATATGTAATCACAGAATATCAGACTTGAAGTGCCCCAAATCTCAAGCTAACCAGTAACAAAGCTGCATCTCAGATTTGGTCTCATAACTGCAAGTCTACGGTAGTCCCCTCTCCACCGCTCTGCAACACACATTTCTATGCTTTTTCTCATCACAAAACAAACAAGTATATTCCCATGTAAATAAGCATAAATGGAAACTCCTTGTTATAGTTTCAGGAAACACAAGGTGAGACTATTTTTATCAAATAAAACTTAATTCAATTTGACTCCATCCAAACGTATTGACCAAAAGCCTACTATGGATCATTTCTGGAAAACATACAAATTCTTTCTGACTCTACCCTAGATTTTCTCATTTGGTGTCTACGAAGGGTTATAGTAAGATGAGTCCAGCTGACATTAGAAGTCTTGAAATATAGGAAGCCACAACAGTTCTCCTTTTATATTTATAATAGATTGCAAGAAAGAAACCCACAAATCAGCAAAACAAGCTGCCACGAAATTTCCCTTACTAAACAAGAGATGACTGAAGCAAACAAATATTTCTCTTGAGCATAGTTTTAGGGAAAACTTACTTTTCTGTGAAGAAAATACATAACCATTTTCTTCTTTCATAAAGAAATATAAGGAACAAGAGTATTCCAGTGAGAATGATATCCACTAGTACATCTTATTTAGTTAAATTCTATTTGTTCTAGTGGTGGCAAAATTTCAATACAATAGAAATTGCTTTCATCACACAAAATTACAACATGCTATAAATATTTCAACATAATTTTCATTTTCTGTTTTCAAGATGAATCTTTACAATGTCTCATTTCATTGAAGAAGAGAAGTTGTTTATAGCTTTATCATGTAAGATACATTTAATTCACAAGTTTTGGAAATGCTTGACTATTTTTATTAGAAGAATTTCCCACATTCCCACAACTCCTCAGGTGTGAAAAAAATCCTCCATGTTGGCCGGCGCCGCTGCTCACTAGGCTAATCCTCCACCTAGCGGCGCCGGCACACCGGGTTCTAGTCCCGGTTGGGGCGCTGGATTCTGTCCCGGTTGCCCCTCTTCCAGGCCAGCTCTCTGCTGTGGCCAGGGAGTGCAGTGGAGGATGGCCCAGGTGCTTGGGCCCTGCACCCCATGGGAGACCAGGAAAAGCACCTGGCTCCTGGCTCCTGCCATCAGATCAGCGCGGTGCGCCGGCCGCAGCGCGCCGGCCGCGGCGGCCATTGTAGGGTGAACCAACGGCAAAGGAAGACCTTTCTCTCTGTCTCTCTCTCTCACTGTCCACTCTGCCTGTCAAAAAAAAAATCCTCCATGTCAGTCAATATTTCAAAACCACTATTTTTTTCTTTTAGTTTTTCTTTCCTTTGATGTGTCTTGGTTTATCTTTAATTAAAAATATAGAGTTCTTGGCATCTTTAGATCATCAAAGAAACAGTTTTTTTAGTTTTATTTTTAGTTGGTTGTCACACAATAATTGTATGTATTTATGATGCACAATGTGATGTTTTTATACTTGTGTACATTGTGTGATGATAAAATCATGATATTTAACATATCCATCACCTCAAACATTTATCATTTATTTATAGTGGAATAATTTAAAAATTTTTATTCTAGCTTATTATTTTAAATATACACTCCTTTATTGTTATCTGTAGTCACCTACTGTACAATAGAACACCAGAACTTATTCTTGCTATCTACCTGTAACATTGTACCTGTTGACCAACCTCTCCCTGTGCCCCTCTTCTCTTACACCTCCCAGTCTCTGGTAACCCCCCTCACTCTACTCACAACTTCTATGACATCAACTTTTGTAGATTCCACATATAAGTAGTATCATGCAGTACTTGTCGTTGTGCCTGGATTATTTCACTTAGCACCACATTTTCTTATCCACTCATCAGTGGATGGACCCTTAGATTAATTCAGTATCTTGCCAATTGTGAACAGAGCTGCAATAAACATTTGAACTAAGGTATCTCTTTGACAAGAACCAGTATATTATTTTATATATTTCTCTTTATTGTGTTCTATTTTTAAAATATTCATGTACTCACTAGTTCACAGACATTTATTTACCCTTTTGCTTTTATTAATAAAGCTGCTATGTACATTTGTTTTCATGTACCATAAGGAAGAAAGACAATGAGTGAGTACCACCTGGCTTGAGAAGAGGTGCATAGTGTACTTCCCAGGTAGGGAGAAATATAGAAACAATGAATGAAATTGGGCAAGTCCAAGATGTGATTCTGGACAAAAACAGCAGCAGAGTTAGACTTCATTTGGAGGATGTTGCTATTTCACAAGCCAATGATATCCCCTTCTTCCTGTCTATCTGCTAAGGCCCGCTCTCATCTCCTGGCAAGACAGGAAGGCTGAGTAGGAAACCATCACTTTTTAAAAAAAATTTTTTTACACTGTTATTGTCTTTTTAGAAAAAAAAATCACAAGAGGCTGATTTCTTAGGTTGGATTCCCTGGTAAAGACTGAGACAGAGATGCATGCAGAAAGTTTACAGGAGCATACGTTCAGGAGCTGAAACCGTAAAGTAAATAAGAAAGGGTAGTGGAGAGGGAAAAGTTGACCCAAATGTTATTGCAATTGGAGCCTTAGCTGATACCACAAGAGAGTGCTGGGGTTGGGATGGACTCGTAGAGTTGTCCCAAATTGAGGAGAGAGAACTAGGCCTTTGTATCCCTTTATCAGCTTGGCATTGGCTATGGTTTATAAGCAAGGGCAATTTCCAGTGGCAGACACATCTCTTGGAAGTACTGCTGCTTTGGTCCCAAAGTAGGTATCTGAACAGAGCATCTTAGCTCAGAATTTTACCTATACAGACACTGAAAATACAAGTGTTTAGGGAAAGTGTTTTTTCCAGAGACATGCTTTATTCCATAGGTGGTCACTCACCCTTTCAAAACCATTGAACTACAAATGAAGAAGAAAGGATTCAAGATGGAGGTGGGACAATATATTTTTGTCAAGTGCCCCACGGTGTCCAAGCTGGAATGGCACCCTTTCACACTGACCTCTGCCCCTGAAGAAGACTTCTTTAGCATCCATATCCGCATCGTGGGGGACTGGACAGAGGGGCTGTTCAATGCTTGTGGCTGTGATAAGCAGGAGTTTCAAGATGCATGGAAACTACCTAAGTGAGTATAAAACACCTAAAACAAAGGTGCATAAGTTCAGGAAAAATGGCATAAGATAGTTCATTTTCCCCCTTATCTTGCTGTATTATCTCCTGAGCCCCTGATAACATATTCTAAGAATACAGATCCCTATCACTGTGTTTTCCATTACATGAATGTGTTTTATTAATGTACTTTTATAAATCTCATATTAAATATAAAACATATTAATCAAATATTAGTAATGGATAGTCCCAAGTTCCTTTAGTATACGAAAGTTAAAGCAAAATTACAATAACTTTCCTAATAAACAAAATTGTAGTATTTGAAAGAACTCCTTAAACTTTAATGGGCATAACTTGAGGGTAAATGCCATATATTAGTTTCTTTGCCTCCTTCTCTTCATATGCCTAACACAGTATCAGGCAGTTCATAAATTCTGAAGAAAAGCTTGCTTAATAATTGTTCAAAGAATAGACAAATGGAGAATGGGGATATTCAGTCTATAAGATGTTAGATGTGAAGATGTCAAGATGTCAGTGTGAAGTAGAGAATTCTAGCTTCAATGTTCAAAATGTAAGCAACAATTCAAGTGGTGATTCCCTAGCAAGAGATGCAGGTGTTTGTGTGTGTGTGTGTGTGTGTGTGTGTGTGTGTGTGAAGAGTGGTGAAGCAACAAAAAAAATACCCATACTGAGAGTCCAAATGTTTTGAAGTTAGTTAAAAAGTCGTCTTCTTATATCCAACCCCAACATAGTTGGGTTGAGTGTTGAGTTGGTTGCTTGAAATCTATTTCGCAGGAAGCCTTCCATAGATACTTTGTCCCAGTTTGAATAGACATATTATACATCCTCAAAAATAACAGGTGTCCCATGTTACTATGAAGAACAAGCCATCTGTGTAACAATTTCCTCTCCACTTCCTTTCAGGATAGCAGTTGATGGGCCCTTTGGCACAGCAAGTGAAGATGTGTTCAGCTATGAGGTGGTGATGTTAGTGGGAGCAGGAATTGGGGTCACGCCCTTTGCATCCATCCTCAAGTCAGTCTGGTACAAATATTGTGACAATGCCACGAATCTGAGGCTCAAAAAGGTATGTTCCTTCATTTTCTGGAGGGCCTGGAGTGGTCATCACACTTTGCCAAGTGAGGCCTAAGGGTGTGTTAAGGGCTAAGGCTGGCTGAAGCCAGAAAAAGTGAAGAGAAATGTTAGGTGGTTCCCGAGAAGCAGATGTCTTTTCAAAGGACTATGGGGTAAGTTAAACGTACCTCTATACTCATATAAGAAGGCCTATTAGTGAAAGCAATATGCTAGTTTTGTATATCATTACTGGAAATTCAGAAGAAAGTTGGGAAACAGTGAAGACATTTACAACAGCAAACCAATAGCTATCTTTTTTGTCTATTGTATTCTAATATTTACATATTTTCAAAAGGTATAAATATTGAGTATGTATAATTTCATATTCTGGCTTTCTAAATATATTATAGAAAGTGTGTTCAGGCTTTAAGATAATCTCAATCATTCTTTCATTTTCCATTGAGAGAACATAGAACAATTTTTCCATCACCCTGTGTTAGATATTGAGATTGATTCAATTTCTACCCCACCCCTTATTCCCCAAATACATTTTGCAGGAATAAAGCAAGAAACATGACATTTTGACTTTCTCATGGATATATTCTCAGGATCAATTCACAGAGGATTTTTTGTTACATGTGAATTTAGTTTCATTGCCTGATGAAATACATCTTTAATATATCTTGCCTAGACTAGCTGGTGCCAGTCTAGATTCCAATGGCCTTTCTGAGAGGAAGGACAAAGGAATCCAGGGATTCTGGGAAAGCGAGAATAGTTCTCTAGAGGGAAAGGTATTTCTGAGGTTAATTTATTCATTGCCTTGCCAGTGTGAAGGCCAGAGCAAGATCCTGTGAACTAGCCTGTGCTGGGTCCAGAGCTTTCTGAAAACCTGTACTGCTAGACATCCTGACCATCAGGAAAAGGTTTGGGGACAGTAGAAATCCACATGTTAACGAAGATCAAGTCTATCTAAATATAATCTGTGCCTCTTTCAGATCTACTTCTACTGGCTGTGCCGTGACACACATGCCTTTGAGTGGTTTGCAGACTTGCTGCAGCTGCTGGAGACACAGATGCAGGAGAGGAACAATGCTGGCTTCCTCAGCTACAACATCTATCTCACCGGCTGGGATGAGTCCCAGGTGAGGGCAAGGGTCCACATCTCAGGTCCTTCCAGTAGTGTCCAGGGCTTACCAGTTTCCCCTTTGTTATTGGTGTTTTTCGTGCCCTGTTTCTTCCAAGATCAGTTAATGGTTTGAGTAATCCATCCCAGTTATTCTCACTCTGTCTCCACATGATGTTAAAACTGTTGAGACTACATTCAAAGCTAAAGAGCCTGTAAAGGAAGAAAATCCTTGACTATTACACTATTAGAGCAATGTTCTCACCAGAGGATTAGTCTCAGACAAAATGGGTAAGATGCTCCACTATATTATGGGGAAAAAAAAGTTTCCTCATTCTCTCTCTCTTGGTATGTGTATGGGTATTCCTTTAATTTATATGTTTATGCTTGTTTTATAATATACTCAATACATTGCTAGTTATTAAGCATATGCACTCAGCTTTCCATATCTGTACTGAACATATCATTATCCACTACACAATACAGTATAGCACTTATTTACACAGCATTTCCATTCTATTAGGTGGTATAAGTAATCTGGAGATGATTTAAAGTGTATGGGAGGATGTGTTTCGGTACTTGCAAATGCTACCTCATTTTATGTAAGGGACTTGAGCATCCTCACATTCGGAATTTGCTAACTTCAGCAGGGCTGGGGATGTGCTGGGAGAGTGGAAACTAAACCTGACAGACACCAAGGGGCAGCTTACTATGTTCCCACTATTATTCTTAGAATTTACATAAATTGCCTTATTTTATCCTGTCCACAACCCTCCAAGGTTATTATTATCCAAATTTTACAGATGAAGAAATCAGGCCCAGAATAGATTCAGTCATTTGCCTAAGAGAACCCAACAAGTGGCAGAGTCAGAACGCTTCTGAACCTGCACTCTTAGCAACTCTCAGTAGTTTCTGGTTATATTTTTTTTTCCTTTTTCCACAAACTTTTTGAAGTACTTTCTTTTTTTCTTCTTTAAAATTTTTTATTTAATAAATGTAAATTTACAAAGTACAACTTTTGCATTGTTGTGGCTTTTCCCCCCATAACCTCCCTCCCACCCGCAGCCATCCCATCTCCCACTCCTTCTCCCATCCCACTCTTCATCAAGATTCATTTTCAATTATCTTTATATGCAGAAGATCAACTTAGTATATACTAAGTAAAGATTTCAACAGACTGCACCCACACAACCGCACAAGATATAGAGTGCTGTTCGACTAGTAGTTTTACCATTAATTCTCATAGTACAACACATTAAGGACAGAGATCCTACGTGGGGAGCAGGTGCACAGTGACTCCCGTTGTTGATTTAACAATTGACACTCTTATTTATGATGTCAGTAATCACCCCAGGCTCTTGCCATGAGCTGTCAAGGCTATGGAAGCCTCTTGAGTTCACCAACTCTGAACTTATGTAGTCAAGGCCATATCACAGTGGAGGTTCCTTCCTCCCTTCAGAGAAAGGTGCCTTCTTCTTTGATGGCCCGTTCTTTCTGCTGGGATCTCATTCATCTGGTTATAATTTGTAAACGAATCAACAAATATTGCTTGAAGGTGATATGCAAGGGTGAAAAGTTCATGGATATTGCATGTTATGAAAAAAATGAAGTGTAGATTTCAAAATACATTTGCACTGAATAAACTTACCTTTTAATTTCATTTTTCCACCAACTTTTTGAAGCACCCTGGTGTGTGTGTGTGTGTGTGTAATGTATATATGTGTGCATGTGTGTGCATATATACACATGAGGGTGCAAAGAACTTTTGAGATCTATATGTAGTTTTTTCATAATATGCATTTTCCATGAACATTTTGATGACTCCTCCTTTGACTATATTTTAGTGTATGGTTGTTTCAGTTCTTAGTGACTCTTAAAGGAATGGTAGTATATTAGGGTCAGGAGAGAAAGTCAAACACAGAGCAGTGAGAAAAATGGCAAAGCACTACCTATAGTTCAATGCCTGACTCAAGTGCAGTGATCTTAAACTTCCCTATGATCACATTCCACCTTCTTCTTTGCTCTCATCAGGATACTTCGCCTCTTCATGACACTCTCCACACTCCCCTCTTCTACAAATAAGATTATTTATATTTATACTTCAAGGTTTCCTGTTCCAGATGGAAAATTCCCTGAGCAAGACTCAGTTTGTTCATTTTTGGTTACCTCCTAGCCTCTAGCATGTTTTTACAGCATCTCTCTTTTCTTTTCTTTCCTGAATTCATGTTCTTTCTTGTAGGCCAATCACTTTGCTGTGCACCATGATGAGGAGAAAGATGTGATCACAGGTCTGAAACAAAAGACACTGTATGGACGACCCAACTGGGATAATGAGTTCAAGACAATTGCAAGTCAACACCCTAAGTAAGGAGTCCCTCACCAAGGTGTTCTTGAGGCTAGTGATCTCCTAAAGTAGCAGCTGCCAGGCATGGCTAGACTCGTCTATTGCAGACTGAGATACCCATGTTACTACATAAGGGTTGAATTCATGCCCAGTAGAAATGTGAGATATCTTTGACTTTAAGACACAATCTTGGGCCGGCGCCGCGGCTCACTAGGCTAATCCTCCACCTAGCGGCGCCGGCACACCAGGTTCTAGTCCCGGTCGGGGCGCCAGATTCTGTCCCGGTTGCCCCTCTTCCAGGCCAGCTCTCTGCTGTGGCCAGGGAGTGCAGTGGAGGATGGCCCAGGTGCTTGGGCCCTGCACCCCATGGGAGACCAGGAAAAGCACCTGGCTCCTGGCTCCTGCCATCGGATCAGCGCGGTGCACCGGCCGCAGCGCGCCAGCCGCGGCGGCCATTGGAGAGTGAACCAACGGCAAAGGAAGACCTTTCTCTCTGTCTCTCTCTCTCACTGTCCACTCTGCCTGTCAAAAAAAAAAAAAAAAAGACACAATCTTAACATCACACCAAAATTACCAAAAGTCAGTAAAAACAAAGATATCCCGACCCTTACCCTGCTCATCCCACGTAGAGCCATAGCTTGGTTCTTTCTTTTAATTTCCTAAATTTCACTAGTTTATCTACTTCTTTTAAATAGTCAACATCATTTATACTTATTATTAAGGAGATACTATCCTTGAATTCAGTTACAGCTTCTGGGTTTAAAATCTTAAATTAAAAGATGATCCACGGTCCTTTTTTCTTGCACTAGAGGTTTGGCTGCCATGAAACTTTGAGAGGATCCCCTATCTTGATAGAACACATGAGAAACTCGAGAGACCATCATGAATACATCTGCTAGCCACTGCTTCTTACACTTTAATGAGCATAACACCTGGAGAATCTTTCAAAAATGCAGATACTGATTTAGTAGGTCTGAGATGTGGCTCCAGAATCTGCATTCTTTTAAGCTGCTGTTGAGGCTACTGGTCTGGAACCATACTTTGAAAAGCAAGGGTTTAGACTCTAAAGTTTAGAAGAATGAAGCCACACGGAGCTGTTGGAGCTGTTGGCAGAGTTGGTATACTTAAGACAGGTTCCTGATTTAAAGATGCCAGAGAGGGATTGGGGGCACAGAGTTCTGAAGCCACAGACCCATGAACTTGCCACCATTTTCTCTATGGTAAAAGTTTCCCAGAACTCTGTGTGGCTGTCACTTTCCTGGGAAGGTAACTGCCTTTCGAGTGATCTAGCTGTCCCACATACAGGACGGATCCACCTTCCAGCAATGTGTTCTGAACTCTGTCATTTGTGAAAAAGATCAAGGGAGCAGAGGGGACTCAGCCCTGGGACCTCGAATCAACAGGAAATATCCCCACCTACTTTGTATTCTATCTCATCCCAAAGCCTGAATCTGTGTTTTTTTTTTTTTTTTTTCCCTTCTTCCCTGAAAGTACCAGAATAGGAGTTTTCCTCTGTGGACCTGAAGCCTTGGCTGAAACCCTCAGTAAACAGAGCA
Organism: Oryctolagus cuniculus; assembly: GCF_051225735.1. Lineage (NCBI taxonomy): Eukaryota > Metazoa > Chordata > Mammalia > Lagomorpha > Leporidae > Oryctolagus > Oryctolagus cuniculus. The sequence continues at coordinate 23,387,681 of NC_142888.1, forward strand.
TCTCCAACTCTGAGTCTGGCCCTCGGGGAGTGCACTTCATTTTCAACAAGGAAAACTTCTGATTCATCCCACTACGAGGAAAGAAATTTGGGTTATGCTGCAAAGTGCCCAAATAACTCTGGTTAATAAGATCCTCTCTCTTTAAAAAAAATAGGAGGAAAAGCAACTGTAATGTTATGGACTCCCCTGAAAGCAATGTCGAAGACTGATAGTGATAAGTTACATTTATATGGGGCTTTATGGTTTTCAGAAGACTTTTGCAAACATTAATTCCTTATTTCTTCTTAGTAATGCCAGAGGAAGATAGGGCCAGGATTCCTGGTCTCATTTTTGGGATTTAAAAATGGGAACTCAAATAGTTTTAGTAACTTTCCTGAGAGCAGATGTAGGCCATCTGAATCCAGATTTGGTAGTCTTTCCACAAAACCAGACTGTCTCAAAATTTTCTTTTTTTATATTCAGAAAGAGGAAGCACACCAAGTAATGATCATTTTCTAGCTTGTGTCATCTTATCATTATTGTCATATTGAAGGAAAACTTCTAGATAAGAGATAATATGAATATATGCTTAGTATGTTTTAATACTTGCTAGTGACAGAATTGACATCTGAGCACACTCCAGTTTACCAACTCAGCAGCCTAACTGGGTCAGAGATGCTTCCACGAAAAGTCTTAGACTGACTGAAACCAGTGTCATAGTTGGCACTTACTATGCTGCTTGGCAGAGTGGATTCTCAAGGAAAATTTGTTGAATGAATGAATGAAAATGCATTAAGAACCATACAATGCCAGGGTAGAATTGATTTAAAGACTTTGTGAGAATTATCTAAGGAAATAACTCTTGTTACTCTTATAGATCAAAGGAATGTAATTCCCCGAAGGGTAGAGAACAGGCTAAATCTTAACTAACAAGATGACCTGGAGCGTCCCTCACATTCTTAGTTGGAGCATGGAGGAAAAGGCGATGGAGGCAGAGAATTGCTTTCCTGCCATAATTCTACTAGTCCCTCTAGTCCTGCTCTCTGTGCTATGAAAGGAATACAGAGTAATTTATTGCCTGAAAGGATCTCCCCCAGCCAGCCTTTGCAAGTTCTGAGTTTAAGAAGTAGGACAAATATGCATTTCACATGTACATTTGCTTTAAATAGCATCCACCCCTTGTTCTACTTAAACACACACACAAATGAATCTTTTTGTGTGTGGCTAATCGTTTTTTATATCATCATTTTTTTTCTTCCTGAAATTTACATCCTAGAAACTAAAATTCCTCATTTACTGTGACATATTGAATACATACCTAATAGAGTGTTCTGGATAAAGGGAGAGTCTCTAAATCACTGTTAGTGTGGTCAGAAGCAGTTGTTTTTCTTAAAACTTCTCATTTCTGTGAACTAAAAACAGCTTTATTTTTTCCATCCCCTGTGGCCACAGATATTTCAAGTTATTCCACTTTGGTACAGAGGAACAAAGAGAAGGGAGCAGGGGAGGGAAGAAGACTGGATTAGGAGGTAAGAGGTGGGAAGATGGAAGGGAACAGAGGAGAGTGAAAGAAAGTAAACATGACAAAAGGGAAAGGGAACGGACGACCATCTCACGTTACTCACTTACTATCCCAGATTTCTTAAGGTTTTGAACGAATTACATGCACAGACTCATCTTACTTTCATTACATATGACATTGAACCTTTACATCTTGGTCGCAAATTTTGATGCTGAGTCAACACATTCAGGCAACTGATATGAACTAAATAAAAACTTAGCTGTTCCTCATAGTATTTTGTATTACTTTGTAGTTCCTTTGATCTCCCAGGATCCTTGGAAACTAAGGGTCAGTTCTGACAAACAAGGCCTGCAGTGTGAATGTCACCTCCCCAGAAGGTACCAGGAATATCTCTGCTTAGAGAAACTTAGATCCAGCCTGTTCTCACTGCACCCCAGGTATCAGTTCATTCATTCAACAAATATTAGTTAAGCCATTACTATGACTTCAGTTCTGTGTGCATAGTTTCAATTTTTCCCACCAAAATGTCAGCAGGATGAGAAACCTCAGTTCTAAGGAGTCTGACAATACTGGCCCTTTCTAATGTATTAGGCTTAAATAAAATCACCTCCATTTGTTGCCTTTTTCTATAACATCCCATTACCAAAATAAAGAGATATGCCTTGTGTTATCCAGGTTATGAAAGAATGAGTACAATAGTGCTTGCCATTGTGAAAGCTTCATTCTCTATCATTCTCCCAGGTCCCCAGCTGCCAGCATTGCTTTTTTAGGATTGAATATTTAGTATTAGTAACAGGTATTAAGAGAATCATGAAGCATTGTTTTTGATCTCAAGGCCATGCAGGCTTTCCTTAGTTCCCTTGCTTTTGCAATATTGTGTTTATAAAATTTGAATACTTCTATTCATTATATGTGAATAGTTTTGGGGAGGCATCTGGGAGATAATTCTTTTTTAGGAAGAACTATTAAAACTGTGCTCAACTATTAATCAGCTATCTCTGTGTCTGTGTTATTGGGCTTGCTACTGAAAGGTGAATTCAGCTATCAAAAATTTTCCTTTTCTCCAAGAAGGTTGAGAGTCCCTGTGTTTCTGCATGTGACGTGTCAAACACTGCATGGTTTATGGGTTCGAAAGGGATAGCTGAGAACTAAGTTCTGTGGTTAATGTCCTGGTGACCCTCAGAGCCTGACCAGAATTTTGAAGATGAAGAAGCCCCAGTATGACCTCTTTTTCCATTTCCATCAATCTTTTGTGTTCTAACTTCACAGTTGTGTGTTGTCAAGTCAGATTCTGGACAGACAAACTCATGGCTCTGTATTGGCCATTGTTCTAAATGAGTCACCTAGGTACAATCCCCACTGTTTAGGAAATGCTTGAGCGTCATAAGGGTGTGGACATGACATGTTGCTGTGGGAGTCAACAAGTATCACCATGGAAGGAAATAACATTACCCAAAACAAATGGCTATTATTGAAGTAGCTAGTATTTGGTATATCTCTCTCACTATGCCAAACATTTTCCATACATTTCAGCTAAACCCTCAATAACATCACAAGGTAACACTTTTATTCCAATTTTATTGATAGGAAAACTGAGTCTGAGAGAGGATAAATAACAAGCAGAGTTCCCACAGCTACTGGGTGGCTATGTCAGCATTAAATCCACATCATTCTGGCAACAAAATCCATATTCTTTACACTGCACTAGCAGATTACACAAAGGATAAGTAATTAAGGATATTTTTAAAGCTATCGTGCTAGGTATCAATTATATACTAAGAATAACTAGGTAACAGTGGCGGCATGAGGTTATGCCTTCTATGTGTCTTGGTATTTAGTTTTATAAAAACTGATGTCTTATTAATGTTATTTTTATCTTTAAATTGAGAGAAAATAAAATTTATCAAGAAATGGAATTGTTTTGCTTAAAGAAAAGAAGGCGCTAAGGCATGGGTGAGAACACCCAGCCCACAAGCATTTGGTCTGGCCCCGTGAAGGCAACCACAGGCAGGACTAGAAATTCAATAAATCGATAGCAGGCTAATATTTAAATTGATAATTTTGTAGGGCCCATGAATGTATAAATTCCAAATGGCCTTTTGTAGAAAATAAAAAGTTCCCTACTCTTGCTGTAAGGTGACTCAATAATATTGAATACATATAGTTTTTTACTTTATATTTCTTTACTTAAAATATTTCTTTAATCCAGAAAATGGCCAGTTATTGTCCATATTGTGTGTGGGTGTGTGCATGTAATAAAACTGTATGAGGAAGAAGTGAAATCCTAAGAGTAAGGAATTACTTAACTGCAAATGCTGTTGGGCAAAAAACACACTGCTGACAGAGGCTAGGAAATCTGACCACTAGAGGTTTCTAAAATGTGGAAAAATGATCAACCAGATGGCCTGATATTCTTTCAAAACTGTAGTCCTTATGATCATGTTGTAGTGGTTGGGGATGAGGTAGTCTGAGCAACTGGATGATAGTTCAGTTAATAATCCTTATCAATAGATGAGCAATTTTCAAAGAACTATGATGCTGTAAACTAGAAAAAGAAATGAAATTCCAAAATGCACTGTTTTGTGGATAAAAGAAAGTACTAGGAAAGGTTGAAACATAAGCAGAAGCCACTGTGAATTTATTTTGTGGATTTCACTCAGAACTAACAACATGGAGACTGTGCTTACTGATTCTGGAAAAGCCAAAATTGTTATATTCATCTCTCAGAGAATACTGTTCCAAAGACAGAAAACTCAATTTGTATAAAAAATTAAGTTCAGGGGCTGGCACTGTGGCGCAGCAGGTTAAAGCCCTGGCCTAAAGTGCTGGCATCCCATATGAGCGCCAGTTCTAGTCCCAGCTGCTCCTCTTCTGATCCAGCTCTCTGCTGTACCCTGGGAGAGCAGTAGAAGATGGCCCAAGTCCTTGGGCCCCTGCACTCGCATGGAAGACCCAGAGGAAGCTCCTGGCTCCTGAGTTCAGATCGGTGCAGCTCCGGCCATTCCAGCCATCTGGGGAGTGAACCAGCGGATGGAAGACCTCTTTCTCTCTGCCTCTTTGTAACTCTGTCTTTCAAATAAATAAAATAAATCTTTTAAAAAAATTAAATTCAAAAGGTCTTCATACATCTTAAAATTACTCTAGAACATTAAACAGTTACCAAGTTTACACATTATGTTAGATCACTTGATTGCTACACATCACTTCCTCTTTTTAGTCATGCAATTCTTAGTTAAGTAACAATAAAATCACTAATCCATCTAGGTTCATGGAAATAGCTAAATATCAACATAATCTTTCAGGTCAAATGTACCCAAGTCAGGGCATAAGAAATGAATTACCTAAATACTTCCCAAATGATTTCAGAGAAAACATTAGATTAATAAGAAAATAAAACTATACTTATTTAAACATCTCTTGGGGAGAGCTAACGTGTCTATATTGACTGAGAATCACCAGGGCACACTATCAACTTGGTAGTTAATCCAGACTGAACTACTGAAGGCCAGCAGAGCTATTTGATGACCCTGTTTTCCAGTTAAGGGCTCTGTATTACCCACGGCTAAAACATCACACTCAGACATCCGCAATGCCAACTTCCTGCTGTGTTCATTACCTGGTGCTTCATCCCACTGGGGACAAACGTGTCTATGACTTTACGGAAATCAAAGGCCACAGAAAGTTTGACCATATCCAATTCACAGAGGAAGTAAGCTGTAAGACAGCCACCAAGAGTATGAGTCTTCACACTTTTTTCATTTGTAGAAAATAATCAGAAGATTTTACTTTCTAATTGGTATATCTAAAAATGTATTTAGAAAAATATTCTTTAAGGCACTGTATATCAAAGAGTGAGGGATGGAAATGTGGAAATGAGAGGGAAAAAAGTGAAAAAGATATAGGTGGCATTAGCAAAAACTAGAGGAAGAGAAACAAGACAGGGGATATTAAAATAATAGAATAATTTCTCTCTTTTTCAAAATTATCTATTCATTTGTAGTTTTTTTAAATTTATTTATTTTGATAGGTAGAGTTATAGACAGTCAGAGAGAGAGAGACAGAGAGAAAGGTCTTCCTTCCGTTGGTTCACTCCCCAAATGGTTGCTATGGCCGGCGCTGCGCCAATCCGAAGCCAGGAGCCAGGTGCTTCCTCCTGGTCTCCCATGGGGTGCAGGGGCCCAAGTACTTGGGCCATCCTCCACTGCACTCCCGGGCCACAGCAGAGAGCTGGACTGGAAGAGGAGCAACCGGGGCTAGAAACCAGTGCCCATATGGGATACTGGCACCTCAGGCGGAGGATTAACCAAGTGAGCCACAGTGCCAGCCCCTATTTATTCATTTGAGAGAGAGAGAGAGAGAGAGAGAGAGATCCCTATTTTGCTGGTTCACTCCCCAGATGGTCACAACAGCCAGGGTTGAACCAGCCAGAAGCCAAGAGCTTGGAACTCCATCCTGTTCTCCCATGTATGTGGCAGAGGCCCAAGCACTTGGGCCACCTTCTACCACTTTCTAAGGCTCATTCTTAGGAAGCTGGATCAGAAGCAGAGAAGCTGAACTCAGACCAGCTCTCCAATATGGGATGCTGGTGTTTCAAGTTGCTATACCACAATACCAGCCCCACACTTGCTTTTTTTTTTTTAAATAAACTTATAATTTTAGAATAGTTTTAAATTTACAAAACAAAAAGCTTGAATTAGTACAAAGAGTTCCCATATAACCCACACCTGGCTTCTCCTATTAATCACATCTTATATTAGTATGATATATTTGTCACAATTAATAAACCACATCCAGCTTCCTCTTTTGCAAGTTGGCCCACATTTTCCACTTCTCTCTGTATCCTCATGCTCTGCAATGTGACTTTGCATTTACTTCCATCAAGAAGAGAAATTTATTTGCTGACTCCTTAAATCTAGGCTACTCTTACAACTCGCACTATCCAATAGAATGCAGCATAAGTGACACGTGAATTCAAGTTTAGGCCACAAGAAATTGGCATGCATTTGTTTTCTCTTTTGCTCCTCTGCTTTTCCATGATTGTTCATTCAGTCTAGCCTGCTTAATGAGGAGATGGGCAGCCAACCCATGTTAGCCTTTCAGTCCTAACCAAGATTCCAGACACGTGAGAGAGAGAAGCCAAGATGAGCCAAATTGCCTAGTGCACCCAATAGCTAACTGCAGAAGCGTAAGTGAGCTCTGTGCACATTGAGATAACCATACAGATGGCCTGCATTCCATGAGAAATATTAAATGGTTGTTGTTTGAAACTACTAACTGTAGGGTAGTTTGTTACACAACAAAACTGCTGATACAAATGGTATCAAAAATTGAGGAAGTTGATAGAGGTCCAGAGTGAGAGTTATATATGCTTACATCTGTTTCATGGTAAACTTCTCTGGAGAGGAAAACACTATGGACTTTGAGTTGTCATGACACATATGGAGTCATGTGTGCTTTGAAAGTATGAAAGTCCTAGGGCATATATCAAAGGTGTTGCTATCTAGAAAGTATGGACAATTTATTTCCATTTCAATTCTACTCCAGTAACTACCATGTTGTCCCATTCGTGTAGGAATAAGTTATCTGGCAATCTCACCACCGGAAACAGAAGTAAAAAAAAAAAACTGCAGACAAGGGTGGGATACAATGTTTGAGAAATCAAAATAAGATTCAAATCCACAAACAGTACAAAGTCAGTCAGAAATTCACTTGGAGCTTTGGTATACTTGCCATAACTACTGTGTCATAGTCACTTTGGTTCCAAACTTATAGTTGATGAGAAGTAGTAAGTTGAGAGAGAAGGACTACTAGAAATAGTTACATACACAAAAGTAACAAGTGACATCTGAGAACCTATGAAAGGGCAAAGAAAGACTATAAGGTAGACTCAAAAACTCAGAAATATGGGGTAGGCATTTAGCACAGCAGTGAAACTGACACTTGGGACATAAGCATCTCATATGAGAATCCTTCCTTTCAAGTCCTGGCTGTGTTTCTGATCCAGCTTCCTGCTAACGCGCACTGTGGGGGGCAGCAGGTGATGGCTCAAGTACTTGAGTTTCTGCCACCCATGTGGGAGACCTGGATTGAGTTACTGGCTCTTGGCTTTGGCCTGGCAAAGCCTGGCTACTTGCAGGCACTTGAGGAGTGAACCAGTGGATGGAAAATGTGCTGTGGGGGTGTGCCTTTCAAATAAAAAAAGAAAGAAGCATAGCAATCTAAGGCCATTTTGTGTAATGGAAAAAGGGCTCCATATGCCTCAACAGAACCTAAGAGCATTACTGTGTTGTATTTTTCTACTCACTCATTCACATATTTATGCAACAAATGCTATGTATACTGATTTTTTCTCTTGTCAGTGTATTGGCTAAAACCTAAAGGGGTGAGCCTATTAGAGCTTACAGTTTCACGTGTATAAAATAATCTGTACAAAATAACATGTAATGGCAATGATGTTCATAACAATTCATTCACAAAAGCTTCATGGGTTTTCAGTGCTTATGGCTCACAGACGCTTAAGTGAGGATTTCCTTGCAATGAACAGAACTGCCCTTCTGTCTCTTGTCAAAAATTTAAAAACCTCATAGTTTGTATAATGTAACCATTTGGGGTCTGCTTTTAACTTGGACTACTGTTAACTCTTTCATGCAATAAACTGAAAAGATCCAAAAATATTTATATCTTATTTGAGTAACTAAAAGAAGAAAAATGAAGTTCTGTTGTTCTAAAAATAATTCCACAAAACTTCTGCTGAAAAATACAAAGACAGAATATACTAACAAATGTTTTACTCTGCTTTCTTAATGGCATTAAGAAAAGATTAGTTATTTTCAGAAATGAGGAAGTACTGATTTGCTAGATGAGGATCTGTTACAGGTGGTGTTTATTGCTTTTAGATGGCAGAGAACCATATGCTTTTCTCTAAGTACAGATTAAACTGGCTGAACGAATCCAAAGGACACCTAACATTTAGAAAAACCTAAAGCCTAGCCAGCACCGCGGCTCACTAGGCTAATCCTCCGCCTGTGGCACCGGCACGCCGGGTTCTAGTCCTGGTCGGGGTGCTGGATTCTGTCCTGGTTGCCCCTCTTCCAGGCCAGCTCTCTGCTGTGGCCAGGGAGTGCAGTGGAGGATGGCCCAAGTGCTTGGGCCCTGCACCTCATGGGAGGAGCGCCTGGCTCCTGGCTTCGGATCAGCACAGTGCGCCAGCCGCAGCAGCCATTGCGGGGTGAACCAATGGAAAAAGAAGACCTTTCTCTCTGTCTCTCTCACTGTCCACCCTGCCTGTCAAAAAAAAAAAAAAAAAAAAAACAAAAAAACTAAAGCCTAGTTACACAGTCATACAACACAATAAGTCACATGGAAAAGACAGATTCAACTACATGATAAAAACTCAAACAGTTCCAGTTCAAGGTGATGAACTGATCCCAAGCAATTTTCCTTCTCTCTTTCCAAGGACCTTTATATGGTATTTAAAAAATAATAATGGTGTTACCCATGTGAAAAGAATAGAAGAGGACTATCAAGGGATTTAACACTTTCCTAGATGCAGGACAATTATTACAGAAGTTGTAATTCATGAATTGGAACAAAGAAAATCAAAACCAGAAGTATGAGAGGGGCTTCAAAAAGTTCCTGGAAATTAGAATTGAAAGATGAGGTTATACCACCATGAAAAATTTTACGTATTTATTTATATAAAGAGTTCAGATTTCACATATTTCATATATACAATTTTATTTCCTGTCCTCCCTCTCTCCTTCCTTCCAACTTCCTTCCTTTCTTTTACTTTCCTTTTAATTTTTGTGATAAACATACTTTTAACTTACTTTATAATCACAGGCTTACTCCTCCATTAAATAAAGAATTCATCAAATAGAAAGTAGAAAGACGATTTTGTAGGAGTGTAGACAAGGGCTATAAACAATAATCAAATCTGAAGATGCCAATTTCACTCATGTACATTACATTTTTTGTATTCCATAGATCAGCTATCACAAATAATAGAAAATGATATTCATCCTTTTTGGTGGAATAAGCTAGACCCAAAAAGGTAAATATTATGGTATAAAAATATTTTTGAAGGGCTAGCATTAAAGTGCTAATACTTTGCTTGGAATGTATAAGTCCAGGGTTGTGAGAGGGAGACTGGGAAAATGTGAAGCATCATCACACTGGCCACTAAATTACAATAGGCCCCAAAGAGTCACACTCAGCAGGTATGTGTGGTCAGTGCATGAATCTTTTCTCAAAGGGCTTCAAAAAGCGACTGCACCTTCAAGTAGTGCAAGAAAGAAAGAAATAGGGATTCTATAGAATATTCATCTCCTCTGTTTTCCATTGGTTGAGATTCACCTCATGGAAATATACCCCCTCCATATACACACATAGCAAAGCTCAACAAAGGTCAAGAACTAAACACTATGCCCCACACTGAAACACTTCAAAGAAAACTGAGTGAAGAGAGACAACATCAATCAAGAAGGAAAAAGGAGGCTGACATCATGGCAATGGAAATCAGCACCCAACACCCAACTGCTCCACTTCCAAGCCAACTTCACGTTAATGCTCCTAGGAAGGAAGTGGATGATGGCCAACGTGCTTGGACCCCTGCCACCCATATGGGAGAACTGGATGGAGTTCCTGGCTCGTGGCTTCAGACTGGTCTAGTCCTGGTTGTTGCAGCCATTTGGGGAATAAACCAGAAGATGGAAGCTCGTTTGCTCGCGCGCTCTCTCTCTCTGTAACTCTGCCTTTCAAATTAATAAAATGAATTGTATTTTATTTTTTTTTAAATTTATTTGGCATGGAGAGTTATAGACAGTGAGAGAGACAGAGAGAAAGGTCTTCCTTCCGTTGGTTCACCCCCCAAATGGTTGCTATGGCCGGCGTTGCGCCAATCTGAAGCCAGGAACCAGGTGCTTCTCCTGGTCTCTCATGCGGGTGCAGGGCCCAGGCACTTGGGCCATTCTCCACTGCCCTCCTGGGCCACAGCAGAGAGCTGGCCTGGAAGAGGAGCAACCGGGACTAGAAGCCGGTACCCATATGGGATGCTGGCACCTCAGGTGGAGGATTAACCAAGTGAGCCACAGCACCAGCCCCCTAAAATAAATTTTTTTAATAAAAGATTCTGGACCTGTGACCCAAAATGGGTGGCTATAATCCTAAAATACTGCAATTAGATTTTCTTCTACATGGCTGAAATTTTTAATGTTAGAGAAAAATGAAAAGATCCACACATTGTGCACACTTCAGTCTGTAGACAGGTTTTACTACTACTATAGATGTATGCAAGGATATTTGTTGCAGCATTGGAAATATTCTAATTCTCCATCAGTAAATTATAGTGTGTCCATACACTGGTATGAGTGGACTTCAAAAGGTTTATGGAAAATGGAATTAAAAGATAAGCTTATTTTGCTGCAAAAAATTCTGAATTCCTGTAAAAAATTCTGTAGCTTTTCCATAATACTCATTTTCCATGAAATTTTTAAAGATACCTTATATAATATAGTCATATTAGATCTGTTCCCATTAAAAAAAACCTGTGTGTGTGTGTGCTTAGAAAAGGTCTAGAAAGATAACCACCAAAGTATTGACATGATAATCTGGGAAAATAAGAGAAATTTGGGTTTGGGTGAAAGGGAATGGTCACTTTTACTGTGTTATGTTGTTGCTGAATATTTTAAAAATTTTATACATGATCTGATTTGTACAGAGACATTTTTTACAAAATGTTAGCCTCTTTTAAGTTTTGGGGGACAATGTATTTCTGGTCAGTGAATCTTGTCAGCTCTCTTTCAGAAACCTTCAAAGATGTCCCGTTTCTTCAGACAGTGTCATGACTTCTTAAAATGGCTTAAAGAGTGTTTATGTCTTTGGCTTCATTGCTTCACTTCTTGATATTATCCCTAATACCAAGGAAGCTGGAAAGAACCACCCTACCTTGTGCCCCAATAAGTACTTGGACACCTTTGAAGAACAGCTCTAGTTCATGACCCTTTTCGTATGCAAAGTATATTCAAGCCCTTGCTCAAAGTGGACAGCTCCAAAGTTCTGCCATCTTGTCACAGCATTAAGCTCAAAGTTTGATACTCAGAGGTGCCTATCATTTTTTTTTTTACTAGCAAGCTAGCCATTTCGCAGTTAACAGCATGCAACGCCATACTAACACTGTGTTTTCTTTCCATTCCTCCTGGATTGACACATTTAATAGGCGTATGATTTTCTTCCCAAGTAACTATAGGCACTGTATGTAACAAATGCTTTGCCTCTACAGGAGAGGAATGTTAACCTTTTCAGCCTTTACTATCTACTTCTTCGCCACCCACCAAGTGACCACTAGGTCAAAGGTATTCCTTTTTCGGTTTTGTTTTAGTATGCCATTTTTCCAGTATCAATATTTGCTTAAGTCAATCAGGATTAGGCGATGCTGCAGCAACAGCCAACCTCCAAGTCTCAATGGCTTATCCTAACCAAAGTTTATTTGTTGTTGTATTATATGATCATTACATGTTGGCTGGGGCTCTGTTCAACATTTTTCACCCTATGGATGCAAGCTAAGGTGGACTCCACCTCCTTGCTTCTACTAAGTGCTAAGAACTTTACATACGTCCATATTTCCTCTCATTCAACCTTCACAGTAATTATCATCTCTGCTTTTCTGAGAAGGAAACTGAAGCTTAGAGATATCAAGCAATTTCTTCAATGACAAGTATCTAAGAAACAATGCAGTTATGATTTGAATCTGAACAGTATTTCCCTCCAAACCTACCCTATACTTTTACAGACTAATGGTGAAGGATGCAGGTAAATGAAGGGAGATGCTAAAATTTACTGGGCTTAGTAGCAGCAGGAATTTATATAAAAAACTAAGCTTGGAAGAGAATGGTGACTTCAAGCCAGAAAAATATAATTGTTGTGGTATATTAGAGCAAAATTAGGACATGATGTAAATAAACAGTTAAAATTGAGTGAGAATAACATGCATATATTTTAGTAGTTCCATTTACTCAATAAAATGCTTAAAGCATGACTTCTTTTTTTTAACGATTTATTATTTTATTTATTTGAAAGAGAGATACAGAGAGAGAGGTAGAGACAGAGAGAGAGGTCTTCCATCCGCTGGTTCACTTCCCAGATGACTGCAATGGCTGGAGCTGCGCCGATCCGAAGCCAGAAGCCAGGAGCTTCTTTCAGGTCTCCCACATGGGTGCAGGGGCCCAAGCACTTGGGCCATCTTCTGCTATCCCAGGCCATAGCAGAGAGCTGGATTGGAAGTAGAGCAGCTGGGACTCGAACTGGCACCCATATGGGATGCCAGTGCTTCAGGCCAGGGCTTTAACCTGCTGCACCACAGTGCCGGCCCCAAAGCATGACTTCTAAATATAGTGCAATGTGGCTTCCAGTTCTAGACCTCTATGAGTTCTGATCTGCATTGATTAGATGGAAGGGTTTAATGATCATGGAGAGGCAATGTTAACTGAAGTCTTAGGAGCTGTGTGAGACACCTGAGGCAGGTGCTGAACACCAGGCAGAATCTAGATGGAAAATAGCACTTGAATGGGAAAAAGTTAGATTCCTCTTATGGACTATTCCAGGGATTGTACAGGGTAGGGTGGAGAGGTGCCTCTGAATATAGAAGTGGGTGGTGGGTCCCTTTGTCTCGTGATGCAAGATGAGAGTTCATTTGTCTGTCATCTAGTGTAGCTCCAAGAAACTGGGAACTGCACAGAACATAAAGGGTCACTGTATTTTGAGGTCATGCAGCACTGTCTCTAATACCTCCTAAAGAAGAAGACCCTTTCTCAACCCAGCAAGTGTCTGATACGGCAGAAAAGCCCATTGATGTCTGTGAGACTGGGATGCAAGTGGCAAGTACAGACACAGCTGCGCCTGAAAGGAAATAATCACTTCCTCTTAATTTGGTCTTCAGAGTGCCCCCCCCCCCCACTGTTCTAGGTTTATTCTCACTTCACTCCCTGTCTTACAGTCTTTCCAACCCCAGTAAATGGAAACTATCTGCTTAGGCTAAAATTTTAGCCTGACTCTTCTTTTTTGCATATACCACATGAAACTCATCAAATCCTATCAGCCCTACTTTCAAACTATTTCCAGAATCTGATAAGTTCTTATCCCACGTCTCATAGAAGCCATGGTGACCAGTCATTCATCTGCTCAAAACTGTGAGTGCTGTAGCATCCTAAAGAGATGGTCCTTTGTGATCAGGTCACTTGTTACTAGGCCTTATCACCCATCTCTTGTCCTTTTCTGAGTTGCAGCCACACTGGCCACCTTGTGTCTCAGATGTTGGTCCCACTTCAAGACCTTCGCACTTAGTGTTCCCCTTGTATGGAATGTTCTTCTCCCACACAATTGTATGGCTTGCTCCCTCACCTCCTTCAGGTTGAAGCTGAAATAGCATTTTTATTAGAGAGGTGTGCTCTGACGATTCCATTCAAAACAGCAGCTCTGCCACCACCCTCTTCTTGAATCACTTTCTATTTCCCATCCTCTTAATACATCTCTATAGTTACTTCTTACCATCTGAAAATAGTTATTATCTCGCTCTCCATGAGAATATAAGCCCGTGAAATAAATGTTTTCTTCATTTTTTACCAGGAGCCTAGAAAATGTTTGATACATAGTGAACATGAAGTGAATATTCACTGCATGAATTACTGAACTAACCCTATGCTGCATGCAGGGCAAGAGCAAGGAAAGAGAATAAGTCTTGGGAGGCTGGGCAGATGTGGCCTTGGAAGGGCTACTGCAGAACACACACGAGGCACAGATGAGAGACCTCAAAAGAAACTTGAGTAATTGAGATTCTGAAAATTTCTCTGTCGGAGAGTGAGAGAGTTTCTACAAACCAGAGATTATTACTGTTTTTCCTTCATATATTCAGGAGTTTGTGAATGTGGTTCCACTGTGATGAATTTAAAGTTTGATGTTTTTCAAACACTTTAACAAGAAGATATGTTTTACAGGAAAAAGTGAACTGTAGATCTCTGGCTACACATTTGGGTGGGGGTCAAAGTGGGAGGGAGCCATCATTCTGAATCTCAGGAAGAGTATAAGCTTTGGATTTTACATTTGAGTACACAATCTAAAGCATTCTCTGTCCCCTGGTGGCAGCAAAGCTAAATTGCACGGAATATAAATTCTTGAAGATGAGAAAACGAAACAAAAATTTCAAGGTAGTGTCTTTCATAGCCTGTGCCAACCGTAAGTGTCAGTGTGCTACCCAAGTGTGTGTTTTTGGAATAATGATCTCTCAAGGTTTCTCCACCACAAAATCTGCCCATGCTACAAAGTAAATTAAAGATATTCCCATGGCAGCTCCATTTGGCTGTAAGACCCAGCCCCTAGTCCAGGCCTCTCACAGTCCTCTATCAAGTGCATTATAGGGTTTCTGTTGTGGATAGAAAGTTGTCATAGGCAACTTCAAAGTCCCTCCAACTCTACGATTCTATGAATTTATGATGAGCCTCTCTCACTCTGCTCCCTTCAAGTCCATGAGCCTGGGTATCCCTAAGCTTCCCAATGATGGAGAATTCCTGTTTGCCCCCAACACACCTTCTGACTGATTCAGCACATCAGGATGGAGTCCGGACATTTTCACCTCAGTGAGCACTTGAGGTCTCTCCCCCATAGGTGATCTCTGGGCTATTACACTTGGGAGGCACTTGCCAATGTGGTAGGTTAATCAAAGTTTCAGAAGACTTTGATACTTCTCTGATTACTCAAAAGCAAAGACTCTGGAAATTTGCAAGTGCTGTATGTAGAATCTGGTTTGCTCACAAGAAATATCCTGTATGCTGATGTGAAAAAGAATATGGCCCAAGGTTGCCAAGGCTCTGGCCTAAGCTGCTGACCAGTGTTGTTTGGTAACTCTAGCTTTAGGCCAGCTGTGGCCAAGCTTCCTGCATGAAGCTGTTTCCTTACTTGGTGCCACTCGGAAGCACTGGATTTTCTATTCCTTCTAGTTTAGTTCTGTGAAGTCCTATGACACACACCAAGAAGGAAAGAGCACTAGTTCCTGGGAAGATGCAAAGGGTTATTTTAGCATGAAGTATCTGTTAGATATAAGATGTGCTGAGTTTGATATGTGAAGCAGATAAATAAGGTTCTTGGTTTGAAATTTTCACTCCACAATATCAAAGTTAAAAGAGGCCTAATCTATTCCCGTAGTTTTAGAGATGAATTAAATACATCTCTGAAAGGTGAAATGATAATTTCAAGATCATATAGGCAATTATAGGTAGAGCAAAGACTAAAAGGCGGGTCTTCTTCATCCTGTCAAGTGCAACTGCCGGCAGCAGGGAGGCAAAGCTGTGGGCATCAGTGAAACAGTACTTCACGTGATATTGTATACTTCAACAGACCATACTCAGCTCAACAAGAAAGCAAACCATATGGCATCTTGGCACCCGAGACCTGCGATTCCCGTGCTCCAGGGGACTCCAACTCCATGAATATCTTATGTGCATGTATTTTCCTCCTACTTCCACGACAATTGCTGTGATTCAGCAGTCATCCAGAAGAAACCCTGTCACAAGTTCTATGCAATGCTTACTTGAAAACACACACACACACGGACACACACACACAAATGCATGCAATTGCAAATAAAGAGCAGGGGAGATAGGATATCCTCAGCATGCCAAAAAGAGCAGACCCACTGTGTATGATTTCTGTGACTTTTTTTGTGGGAAATATGCTGTGATTCACAATGCATCCCGTTTTAGAATGATAATTTTAAGGGCTGGCACAGGATCTCTTCAGCTTTATGCGTTTTTTATTTGTACATGGGAGGGAAGCGTGCTGCTTGTAAGAGTCTTGCTTATTTTTCTCTCTTATCAAAAATATGATTTTTAAATTATGAAAGAAATACGGAATAAGATGTAAAAGCCACACATGCTATTACCCAATAATTTTACTTCTAAAGTGTTTTAGAGAGGCATTCATTCATATATATACACAAGGCTTGTGCAAGGATATACATAGCAGCATTGTTGGCAAAAGTGGAACTTGGGAAACAATCTAAAAGTTCATTATCAAGAAAAATGAATAAACTATGGCCTATCCACACCAAAGGATACTACACAGCAGTTAAATTCAACAAAGTGATGCCTTTACTGCCATGAAAAGTGTATCCAAGACATACTGTTGCCTAAGAGAACAATCTGAAGAATTATATTTGTTACATAATTTTTTTGACAGGCAGAGTGGACAGTGAGAAAGACAGAAAGAAAGGTCTTCCTTTTCCGTTGGTTCACCCCCCCCAATGGCCGCTGTGGCTGGCGTGCTGCGGCTGGTGCACCACGCTGATCCGAAGCCAGGAGCCAGGTGCTTCCTCCTGGACTCCCATGGGGTGCAGGGCCCAAGCACTTGGGGCATCCTCCACTGCCCTCCCGGGCCACAGCAGAGAGCTGGACTGGAAGAGGAGCAACCGGGACAGAATCCGGTGCCCTGACCGGGACTAGAACCCGGGGTGCTGGCGCCACAGGCGAGGATTAGCCTATTGAGCCGCGGCGCTGGCCTGTTACATATAATTTAAAAATACCTTTGTATATTTTTATAAGTGCAAAAAGTATATAATTATATACATCAAAATGATTGCAGTTTTAACCTCTTGGAAGTTAAACTACTTGGAGAGAAGGAGGATGAGATGAGACAAGATATAGGGTAAAGGGCTTGTTAGGCTTTTGTAGATGGCAATGTGTTATATGAAAAATATATTCATAGGGCCGGTGCTGTGGTGCAGCGAGTTAAGGCCCTGGCCTGAAGCACCCTCATCCCATATGGATGTCAGTTCCAGTCCTGGCTGCTCCACTTTCAATCCAGTTCTCTGCTGTGGCCTGGGAAAGCAGTAAAAGATGGCCCAAGTCCTTGGGCCCCTGCACCCATGTGGGAGAACCCAGAAGAAGCTCCTGGCTCCTGGCTTCGGAATGGTGCAGCTCCAGTCCTTGTGGCTAATTGGGGAGTGAATCAGTGGACGGAAGACCTCTCTCTCTCTGCCTCTCCTTTCTCTGTGTGTAACTCTTACAAATAAATTTTTAAAAATCTTTAAAAAATATATTCATGTAATATTTCATTTAAATTGAAAAAATAGATAATTCCTGAGCTCATTGAGACTGTGTAATACATAAAGTACAAAGGGACATTGCCCTTGTATTCTCTATCATTTATTCATCCCTTCTCCTTTGGATGGATATTTTAATTGTTTTTCATTTTTAATTTGCTACTAGAAACAATACTACAATGAAAAATTCTCATTTGCTTTTTTTCTTTACATTCATTAATTCTGTAGCATAGATCCCAAGAATTGTGGTCACAGGATATTAACAAGTAAAAATTTCGCAGATACTGCCAAATTGGTCTCCAAAAGGAACATGCTAATAATTCACATAAGATTAGTTCTGTGATCAGCCCTTAAGGCATGCGGATCTGGCTGAAGAGCCCATGAGAGTATTTTAGGCATGGAAAGCCAAGACACTCTGGCAAAAAAAAAAAAAAAGAAGACCTAAATGAAAGATCTCTGCAAGTGAGATCCCAGTGGAAAGAACGGGCCATCAAAGAAGGAGGTACCTTTCTCTGAAGGGAGGAGAGAACTACTTTGACTATGACCTTGTCTAATTAAGATCGGAGTCAGCAAACTCAAAAGGCTTCCATAGCCTTGGCAACTCATGACAAGAGCCTAGGGTGATCACTGACGTCATAAACAAGAGTGCCAACTGTTACGTCAACAACAGGAGTCACTGTGCACTTACTCCTCATGTGGGATCTCTGTCCTTAATGTGTGGTACAATGTGAATTAATGCTATAACCAGTACTCAAACAGTATTTTACACATTGTGTTTCTGTGTGGGTGCAAACTGTTGAAATCTTTACTTAATATATACTAAATTTATCTTCTGTATATAAAGATGATTGAAAATGAACCTTGATATGAATGGAATGGGAGAGAGAGCGGGAGATGGGAGGGTTGCGTGTGGGAGGGAAGTTATGGGGGGGGGGGAGCCATTATAAACCATAAGCTGTACTTTGGAAATTTATATTTATTAAATAAAAGTTAAAGAAATTAAATTAAATTAAAAAAAGATTAGTTCCTTGATAACTTCTTAGTTTATGTTATGAAGGCTGCAAAAACAGCTGTAGCACTAAGACATAATGATTTGGCCTTTAGACCAGCAGATAGCTGAATGTATTTCCTTCCCTTGGCCTGTTGCTCATTGGTGAAACAAGCACAGTATCTGATCAGATTAGCCAATCAATGGAGGGGGCTGAGAGGGACAGAAGTGGATGGTAGAGGCCTAGATCTCCAGAAACTCTGAAACTGAGACAAACTAGTGATCCACTGGCTATATGTGATCCACAGACATGTTTCCTTTGTCCCACATAATGTTGAGCTACCCAGTGCTTAAACAAATCTGAATCCTCACTCTTTCTTGGAGCTATGTACAGAAACATCAATTCATATGACATTCTGGATATTTCTCTACTCCCTTTCTCACTACTTCCCTGGGAGATGGTGTGGCTTCTTCTTCCTTTCCTCTTTGTAGCTGACTCACCAGAAAGAATATGTTTCTGCAATCAGCTGGGTGAATTATAATTTTGTAGTTCAACATTAGAAGGACCAGTGCTGAAATAATAGAAATGAAGAATTCAATATGCCAAATGGAAAACACAGTGGAAAGCCTTAACAACAAACTTGGTAAGGCAGAAGAAAGAATATCTGAGCTAGAAGACAAATCCTTGGAAATACTCCAGACAAAAAATATAAAAAATTAGAAAAACAAAAAATAGTGTTTGAGATTTACAGGATACTATCAAACAACCAAAAATACATGTCCTAGGAGTTTCAGGAGTTGTGGAAAGACAGAATGGATTAGGCTCATTCAGTGATATAAGAGCAGAAAACTTCCCTAATTTGGAGAAAAATAGGGACATTTAAGTACAGAAAGCACACAGAACTCCTAATAGACATGATTTAAGAAAACTTCAAAATGACACATTATAATCAAACTTTTAAACATTAAAAAAAAGTAAAACATAAAGAAAGGATTCTAAAATGTGCACAAGAGAAATGCCATATTACTTTCAGAGGATCTAATTAGACTGACAGCTAATTTCTCATCAGAAACCATACCAGCTAGAAGAGAATGGTGAGTCATAGTCCAAGTCTTAAAAAAAAAAAAAACAAACAAAAACTGTCAACCCAGAATATTGTACCCAGCAAAGCTCTCATTTATAAATAAAGGTGAAATGAAGACCTTCCAAAACAAACAGAAATTGAAAGAATTTGTCACCACTCATCCAGACTTACAAATAATTCCTAAGGATGTTCTACACATAGAAACAGAAAGATGATTATCATCATGAAAGAATATGAAGGCATAAAATCTCCTAGTGAAAACACAAAGGAAATCCAAAACAAATAATAGGAATATTTACAGAAAAATGTCAAGATCAAGTTGTTACTTATCAATAATAACCTTGAAGGTAAACGGCCTAAATTATCCAATTAAAAGATACAGACTGGCTGAATGGATTAAAAAAACAAGACCCATCTATTTGCTGCCTATAAGAAACACAGCTCACCAACAAAGATACATATAGACTGAAAGTGAAAGAAAACAAAAAGATATTCCATGCTAATGGAAAGCAGAAATGAGCAAGAGTAGCCATCCTAATATCAGACAAAACAGACTTGAAAGCAAAAGCTGTTGAAGTAGACAAAGGGAACTATATGATGATTAAGGGATCAATTAAACAAGAAGATATGACTATAGTAAATGTACATGCACCCAGTGCCAGGACACCTGGTATGCAGGGATGGTTCGACATATGCATATCAATAAGTATGATACATCACAGTAACATATTGTAGAATAAAAACCGTATGATTACCTCAATAGATGCAAAGAAAGCATTTGATATAATACAACATGTCTTCATAATTAAAAAAAAACCTTAAGCAAATAGGGTATAGAAAGAACATTGCTCAACAAACATAATCAAGGCAACATATGACAATCTCACAGCCAGCTTCATATTGAATGGGGAAAAGCTGGAATCATTTCTACTAGGATCTAGACCCAGAAAAGGATGATTTCACAATTTCTATTCAATATAGGTCTGGAGGTTTTAGCCAGAGCCATCAGGCAAGAAGAAGAAATCAAAGGCATACAAATGGGAAAGGAGAGAGTCAATTTATCCCTGTCTGTAGATGACATGATTCTATATATAGGGGAACCAAAATACCCCACTAAGAGACTGTTGGAATTCATAAGAGAGTTTAGTAAATTTGCAGGAAATTTGCAGAAAAAAAGTCAATTTTCATATACAAACAATGCTATGGCTAGGAAAGAACTTGTAAGATCAGTCCCATTCACAATAGCTATAAAAATTCAAATACCTTGGAATAAATTTAACCAAGGATGTGAAAAATCTCTACAATGAAGATTACGAAACACTGAAAAAAGAAATAGAACACACAAAGATGGAAGAATCTTCCAAGTTCATGGATTGGAAGGATTAATATCATCAAAATGTCCATATTACCCAAAGCTATTTACAGATTCAATGAAATCCCAATCAAAATACCAAGGACATTCTTCTCAGATCTAGAAAAAACAATGCTAAAATTCATATGGAAGAGACACAGAGATTCCTAATAGGTAAAGCAATCTTAAAGGACAAAAAAAAAAAAGACATACTACAGGGCAGTTATAATCAAAACAGCCTGGTAAAATAGACATATGGATCCATGGAATAGAATAAAAGTCCCAGAAATTAATTCACACAGCCACAACCATCTAATCTTTGACAAATGAGCTAAAATAAATCCCTGGAGAAAGGATAGTCTCTTCAATAAATAGTGCTTAGAAAATTGGATCTATGCATGCAAAAGTGTGAAACAAGACCCCCACCTTACACCTTATACAAAAATCAACTCACAATGCATCAAGGATCTAAATCTATGATCTGATACCATCAAATTACTAGAGGAAAACATCAGGGAAACTGCAAAATTGTCATAGGCAAAGACTTTTTGGAAAAGACCCCAGAAACATAGGCATACAAGCAAAAGTAGACAAATGGGATTAGATCAAACTAAGAGGCTTCTGCACTGCAAAGGATTCAACAAAGTAAAGAGGCAACAGACAGAATGGGAGAACATATTTGTATGCATCAGATAAAGGAATAATATATATTTGGAGTTCATGAAACTCAATAACAAGAAAACAATTAAGAAATGGGCAAAGGACAAGAACAGGCTTTTTCAAATGAGGAAATACAAATAGCCAACAGACACATGAAAAAATGCTCAGGATCACTAGCCATCAGGGAAATGCAAATAATCACAATGGGTTTTTACCTCACCTCAATTAGAATGACTATCAGGCAAAAATCAAAAAAATAATAAGTGCTGGCAAGTATGTGGGGGGAAAATGTACACTGTTGGGAATGTAAACTAGTACAACCATGATGGAACCCAGAATGGAAATTCCTCAGACATCTGAAAACAGATCTCCCACATGACCCAACTATCTCAATCCTGGGAATTAAGCTCAAACAGAATAAAATAAGCATATGAAAGAGTTATTTGTACCCTCATTCTTATTTCAGCTCAATTCACAATAGCTAAAATATGGACTCACCCAAGATGTCCATTAACTGATGATTGGATAAAGAAAATATGATATACAGACACTATGGAATACGACTCAGCCATAACAAGAATGAAATCTTGTTTTTGCAACAAAATGGATGCGACTGAAAACCATTATGCTTAGTGAAGCCAGTCCCCAAAAGACAAATACCATGTTTATTTTCTCTGATATGTAATAGTTAATGTAGAACACACACAAAAAAGTTTAGGACTGAAATGGACATCTTGTGATTTGATTGTTGTTTTAGCCCTTGTGTATACTCCTGTGGAACTGTAGTCTTTCTACTTTTTACTTGTTGAACATTATGGTTAGTGATCTATGACTATAGAGTGGAGTGAAATTATGTTTTTGCAAAAATTAAAGAAAAAATAAAGGAAGGAAGGAAGGACATTGAGGGAGGGAAGGACGAAGGTAGGGAAGTATGGATATCTTCTTTGAATTGTATCTGGAAATATTACTCTTTAGCATGTTGGAGATTTGGCTGGGAACTGACACATAAACAGCATGATAGAATCAAATAACTCATGACATTTTTCTCCCTGTAATGTATACTGATGCAAGTATATATCCACACATTAAAAACAAATCTATCTAGTCAGGGGTGTTGATGAGAATTTTGATATTTTCTGTGTATGTCTGAACATAGTGCAACTGACAGCACAATGTTTGAAGAGTAAAATTATATTTATATGTTGAAAATATCTTGAAAATTTTAACATATGATTATCAAAATTATTTTTTAAATTTACATAAAATAGTAGAAATAAAACTGATAAAGATTATCTAGTGAAAACCTACTGCAAATATTACACATACAGGTGACCATTGAAAAGCATTGTCAAAGATAATGATGCTCACAATTTCCACTTCTACTCAAGATGGTGTTGAATGTTTTATCCAAAGCAGTAAGAAATACAAGAAACAATGGCTGGAAAAGAAAAATTATTTGCAGAAAATACAGTTGCTTATTAAAAAAAATCAACAAAAATTGTAGAGAATAATGAGTGAGTTTAGTTTCTGGATAGATCAATACACAAAAATCAATATGCCAGCAATAATCAATTGGAAAATATAATAGCAAAAATCCCACTCAAAACACTGACAAAACTTTTAAGACATTCAACGACAAATAGGTAGTATCTTTACAGTGAAAATTACAAGATATATAGAAGAATATTTTAAAACACTTAAATAAGTGGAGAATGATACTATGGTTATTGGTGGGAAGACTCAGTAAATAAAGTTGTTTATCTCTCTAGGTAAATTTAATGAAATTTTAATGTAAAGAATTATAGAGCTAGACAAATTAATTCTAAAACCCATAGAAAACTGTAAAATTGAAGAACGTCTGAAACAATTCTGAAAGAACAGATGAAGATCACATCTTGCGAGAATCATAGCTTATTATAACATTATAATAACTGACACAGTGTGGCATTGGCATAGAGACAAACAGACTAGAATAAATCGCTCAAAGGCAGAGATAGATTCAGGCATATATGTGAATTTGAAATTGGCATGTGATAGAAATGGCAACCTAAATAAGGATGATTCACTCAGTAAGTGGCATTGGGCATTTTAACTAGAAAAACAATAGATTCTTACACCTCAAACTGCAGAGCAAAACAAGCTAAAATGAATTAAAGACAATATGTAAACAATGAGAGCTTAAAATTATAAAACAAAATATAGAAGAATCTTGATTTCAGAGCACAACTCACAAAAATCTATTGTATCAAAAACTAAAACACCTCCACAACAAAATACACGTAACATTCAAGAGGCAAAAAGGGAAAAATATTCACAACATACATTAAAGACAAAGGATGAGTAGGCAGAATAAAGAACTCTTAAAATCTACTTTTAAAACTTAGTAAAAAGTAGACTAATGATACAAGCAGGCAGTTCAAAGGAAACATGGCAAAATATGTGAAAAATGTCAAATGTAACTAATAACACCAATAAACACAAGTAAAGAGGATACTTACTCCTGTGGATTTAGCAAGCTCTGGCTATGTACTCTAGAGACCTGCCTTATAAGTAATTCTGAAGGGAGTCTTAAATTAGAAATAAACTTTATGAAAACACCTATCACCAAATTCACTGAGCAGTTATACTCAGTAAGCACTCAAGACAATGACAGATGTTAGCTCTTAGATATCAATAAATATAAATGGATTAAATTCCCCACTTCAAAGATTTAGGTGGCCTAAATGGGTTAAAAACCAAGATCCCACGATATGGTGCCTACAATAAACTAAATTAACAAATAAAAATACTCATATTCTGAAAGTGAGGGGATATTCCCTCTCCCATCCCATTCTTAAGATTCATCTTTAATTATCTCTATATACAGAAGACCAACTCTATACTAAGTAAAGATTTCAACAGTTTGCACCCAGACACACAAAGTATAAAGTACTGTTTGAAGACAAGTTTCATCGTTAATTCTCATAGTACAACTCATTAAGGACAGAGGTCCTACATAGGGAGCAAGTGTATAGTGACTCTTGTTGTTGATTTAACAATTGACACTTATTTTTGACGTCAGTTGTGGGGAGCAATCCGGACTAGACTAAGTTGCTCGAATTAGGACTTGTTCTATGCATCTGCTCTCCCACAATATGGCGCTGGGAGAGAAGTAAACAGCTTCCGCACAGCTGCCTCCAGTTCAACCAATTAACTGTAGGACTTGCTCCTGATTGGAGAGCAGCGTACTCAGCCGAGTTGGGATTGGCGGAGGAGGACTATAAAGGAGGAGAGAGACGGCATGCACCAGGAACATCTATGGGGAACATCTAGCTGAAGGAACACCTGTGCAGCCCCCGAGAAAAGCCGGCTGGCGGTGTGCCGCTCCCCTGCGGAAGTGGGGAATGTGGCCAGGGGGAACTGCCCTTCCACGGAGGTGGAAGGGATAGTAGCCAACCCGGGAAGAACCAGCAGCAAACCCGGGGAGGGCCGAGCAGACAAAAGAACAGCGCAGGGTTCAGTGTTGCTCCTCCACGAAGACGGGGAGCGACATAATGGTGCCGTGACTCGGATAGGAAACCTAGGACGGATATGAAACTTAGGAGGGAAGAAACGGGAAGAATTGGGAAAATATCGGAGAGACTAGCAAACAGCCTAGGGAAAAGCCGGACGAAAAAGGAGCCGGAAGAAGCTATTGAAAGCCTAGGCATAGACTCGGATACGGACTACGGGGGGAAGCTGGGAGAAATCTCTAAGGTCAAAAGCGAAAGTGAAAGCTAGAACAAACAGACTCGGACGCGGACTGTGGGGAGAGGCCAGGAGAAATGAGGGAGGAATATCGTTGGAGGAAAGTTTGGGGAAACATACCGGGTAGAGAAAAATGTTAGGGAAATTGAAGCCGCGGGGGGCAGGCCGAGGCGGAAACGAAAGCCACTTTGGGGTTCTCAAGTTAGCCCGGGAATAGGGGGCGAAAAGTTGAAACTAGAAGCTGAGACGTAAGCCAGGTTGGGATCCGTCTGATTAGCCCGGGGAGCAAAGGACGGGAAGCCAAACCGTGGGGCGGAGACGTACGCTGGGTTGAATTCGCCAGGCTAGCCCGGGGAACTTAGATTGAATCCTAGTGGCGGAGACGCAAGCTACGCTGTGTTACTCGCGGAAGCCGCCGCGTGCAGAGAGAGCACGGGGCGTGAATAGATAGGGAACGCTGGCGTAGGCCGTGGTTCAGACGCGAAAGGGTTAAGCGTGGAGACCGCGGAGCGCGCAAAGACGAGCCGCGCAAAGCCGGGAAGCTGCGCAGATGAGAGAGGCGCGCGGGCTGAAGCGGCGCAGAGCCGGGAACCTGCCGGCGGGGCGAGGTGCCGGAAAGCCGCAGGGATAAGAGAAACAGAAGTTTGGAAGTGAAGTAAAAGAGAAATGGGAATGCTGGAAGATAGAAGTGAAATGGGAGAGGTAGGAATGCCCGGAGATAGAGAAATAGAGAAAAATAAGGCCTCCCCTCAACATGCCAATTAGAAGGCTTGGATTCGGTCTGCCTAATCAAGTGAGGCGATGAGCACCTGCAGGCAGCTAGCAGCTTATGCGCCACAGGTCACCGAAGACAGGCACGAATTAACATCAGTAAGGCTTCCCCACAATACAACAATATTAAGCTTGGATTCGGTCTGCCTGATTTAAGGCGGTAAGCGCCAGCAAAGCTCGACCAGAGTATGAGCTGCAGGTCACCGAAGATAGGCACGAACCAACACTAATAAGTCTCCCCCACAATAAGGCAATGAGAAGGCTTGGATTCGGTTTGCCTGATAGGTTTTGTAAACACCTGCAGGCAGTTCTAGCAGAGCAGGGCATGCGCTGCAGGGCACCGAACACAGGCACGCATCAGCGCCTAAAAACCTCCTCACAACATGGCGAAGAGAGGACCCGGATTCGGTTTTCCTGATTGATAGGACTTGTAAGAGCCTGTGGCAACTCTAGCAAGTACAGCAGAGTGTGTGCTGCGGGACACCGAAGACAGGCGCGTATCAACGCCAAAAAATAAAAAGAAAGGGGGATCTGTGGGGAGCAATCCGGACTAGACTAAGTTGCTCGAATTAGGACTTGTTCTATGCATCTGCTCTCCCACAATATGGCGCTGGGAGAGAAGTAAACAGCTTCCGCACAGCTGCCTCCAGTTCAACCAATTAACTGTAGGACTTGCTCCTGATTGGAGAGCAGCGTACTCAGCCGAGTTGGGATTGGCGGAGGAGGACTATAAAGGAGGAGAGAGACGGCATGCACCAGGAACATCTATGGGGAACATCTAGCTGAAGGAACACCTGTGCAGCCCCCGAGAAAAGCCGGCTGGCGGTGTGCCGCTCCCCTGCGGAAGTGGGGAATGTGGCCAGGGGGAACTGCCCTTCCACGGAGGTGGAAGGGATAGTAGCCAACCCGGGAAGAACCAGCAGCAAACCCGGGGAGGGCCGAGCAGACAAAAGAACAGCGCAGGGTTCAGTGTTGCTCCTCCACGAAGACGGGGAGCGACAGTCAGTGATCACTCAAGGCTCTTGTCATGAGCTGCCAAGGCTATGGAAGCCTTTTGAGTCCACAAACTCCGTCAGTATTTAGATAGGGCCTTATGCAAAGTGGAAGTTCTCTCCTTCCTTCAGAAAAAAGTATCTCTTTCTTTGATGGCCCCTTTTTTCCACTGGGGTCTCACTCACAGAGATCCTTTGTGTAGGTCATTTTTTTGCCACAGTGTCTTGGCTTTCCAGGCCTGAAATGCTCTCATGGGCTTTTTAGCCAGATCCTAATGCCTTAAGGGCTGATTCTGAGGTCAGAGTGCTGTTTAGGGCATTTGTCATTCTATGAGTCTGCTGTGTGGACTGCTTCCCATGTTGAATCATTCTCTCCTTTTTAATTCTATCAATTGTTATTAGCAGACACTTGGTCTTATTTATGTGATCCCTTTGACAATTACCCCCTTACAATGATCACTTTAACTAATAAGATGCCATTAGTACGACCCAGCTTAATGGAATTTGGAGTCCCATGGCAAATTTTTAGCTTTACCCTTAGGGGAAGTCCATGGAAATGTGTGCTGAACTGTACACCTCCCCCCCATCTCTTATTTCCACTTTTATTCTTTACTGGGATCAATTTTCAGTTGGATTTAAACACCTATGAATAATTCTGTGTTTAGAGTTCAACCAATGGTATTAAGTAGTAAAAGAAAATAGTAAAAAAAAATAATAGTGTTCCTTGACAGTCAAGACAACAGCTGTATAAATCTTAAAAATGCAATAAAAGAGAGTAACTTCGACACCTCACTCTCATCAATAGACAGATCATCCATACATACATTGGAGTTGAATCATATATTGAGCAAATGGATCCAACAGATATTTATGGAACATCTCATCCAATAGCTACAGAATACATACTCTCCTCCTCTGCCCATGGAATATCTTCTAAGATGGATCATATATTAGTATATAAATGAGAAGTCTCAGTAAATTTAAAAAGCTTGAAATCATACAATGTACCTTTTCAGATGACAAAGGAATAAAACTAGAAATAAACGAACAAAAGAACATTCACAAATATGTGGAAATTAAACATGCTATTGAATTACCAATGAGTCATTGGAGAAATAAAAAAGGAAATCAATGACTTTATTGAAAGAAATGAACATGAAAACACAAGATTAAAACCTGTGGGATACAGCAAACACAATTTTAAGAGGGAAATTTATAACATTAAGTGCTTACATTAAAAACGAAAAATGCCTCAAATAAATGATCTAATGAAATATCTTTTTTTTTTGACAGGCAGAGTGGACAGTGAGAGAGAGAGACAGAGAGAAAGGTCTTCCTTTTGCCGTTGGTTCACCCTCCAATGGCCGCCGCGGCCGGTGCACAGCACTGATCCGATGGCAGGAGCCAGGTACTTATCCTGGTCTCCCACGGGGTGCAGGGCCCAAGCACTTGGGCCATCCTCCACTGCACTCCCTGGCCACAGCAGAGAGCTGGCCTGGAAGAGGGGCAACTGGGACAGAATCCGGTGCCCCAACCGGGACTAGAACCCGGTGTGCTGGCGCTGCAAGGCAGAGAATTAGCCTAGTGAGCCGCGGTGCCGGCCCCAATGAAATATCTTGAAGACTTAGAAAAACAAGAATGAAACAAACAATAAATTAGCAGAAGGAAAGAAATAATAAGGATCAGAGCAGAAATAAATGAAATTGTAACTAAATACAAAAGATTAACAAAACAAAAAGCTGGTTTTTTGAGAAGATAAACAAAATAGAGAAACCATTAGACAGACTAACAAAGAAAAAAAGAGAAAAAAAAACGCAAATAAAACAATTAGAAATGAAAAAGGAGACATCACAATCAGCACCAGTAAAATACAAAGGATCTTAAGAAATTACTATGAACAACTACATGATAACAAACTAGAAAACCTCAAAGAAATGGGTTTCTGGATACATACAATCTATCAAGATTCAATCAAGAAGATATAGAAAATCTAAACAGACTCATAATAAGCAATGAGATTAAATCAGTAATTTGAAGTCTTCCACCAAGAAAAAGTCCAGCACCTGACAGATTTACTATTGAATTTTGTAGAATGTTTAAAGAGGAACAAACTCCATTACTTTTAAAATTATTCCAAAATACTGTACAGGATGAAACTCTGTCAAACTCTTTTTGTATGAGGCCAGCAGCACTCTGATAACAAAATCCAACAAAGACAAAACAAAATGAAAACTGAGATAGATAGCCTTGAAAAATATAGATGTAAAAATTATCAGCAAAATACTAGCAAACCAAATTCAAAACTAAATAAAAAAAAACCATATGTCATAATCAAGTTGGATTTATACCAGAGAGGCAAGGGTTGTTCAACATTTGCAAACCAATAAATGTCATCAATCATGACAGAATGAAGAAAAACCAAATGGTCTTCTCAACAGAAGTGGAGAAAACATTTAATAGAATTCAACATCACTTCATGATAAAAGTCCTCCAAAAATTGGGCACAGAGGGAACATGCCTCAAAAATAAAGGCTATATATGACAAACTAAGAGCCAATATCATACCAAATGGGGAAAAGCTGAAAGCATTTTTTTCTTAGATCTGCAACAAGAGAAGGATTTCCACTTTCATCACTCTTATTCAGTATCATATGGGAAGTATTAGCAAGGGCAATTAGGGAGGAGAAAGAAATAAAGGACATCAAAATTGGAAGAAATCAAAAGATCATGTTTGCATATGGCATGATGTTGTAAATGGAAAAACCTAAACTCTCCACCAAAGAAAAGCGTCAGAATTGATAAACCAATTCAGTAAAGTTGCAGGCTACAAAATAAACATACCAAAAAAGAAATCCTATTCACAATAGCCACAAAAATTAAAAATTTAGGAATAAACTTAAGCAAAGAAGCCATCAGGAAAATGAAAATCGAAATCACAATGAGCTATCAGCTCGCCCATGACAGAATGGCTGTTATCTAAAAGACAGAGAGCAACAAATGTTGGCAAGGATGTGAAAAAAGGGGACCTCTTACACCTTGTTGGAAGGAATGTAAATTAGTGCAGCTACTGTGGAAAACAGCACGAAGATTTCTTCAAAAACTAGAAATATATCTCCATATGATCCAGCAATCTCACTTCTGGATATATATCCAAGAGACAACAACAAGTATCAGAGAGATACCTGTACCACCATGTTTACAGTGGCATTGTTCACAATAGCCAAAATATGGAATCAACCAAGGTTAGCATCATATATATATATATATGTATGTATATATATGTATATACATACACATATATATATACATACACACATATATATACATATATATGTATATATATATACATACACATGCACAATGGAATATTATTCAGCAATAAAAATAAAATTCTACCATTTGCATCAAAATGGATGCAACTGTAGGAAAGTGAAATAAGACCAACTAATAAAGACAAATACTGCATGTTTTCCCTTCTATGTTGAAGCTAAAATTAAAAAGAAAAAATAAAAAAAGAGAAATGCCTGTACCAGTATGGCTGCAAATAGTTTTATTTTATATCTTTCTCAAACCAATGTTTAAAAATGATATGCTACTATAGTCTTCATGATTTGTAATTATTTTAAAATTTGCTATATATGAGTGAAATGTTCATATTTTCATTTGATTATTGTTTACAACTTTGTCTATATTTCTGCTGAACTAGGGTCTTTTTACTTGTTAAATTCTATTTAGTGGAACATTCATTCTTTGTCATGTAAATTAAAAATTTTATCTCAAAAATTAAGAGAGGAGACAGATGAAAAAAAGAAAGGAAGGAAGGTAGAAAGGAATTATCATTATATGATTAGAGCTCTATCTATAAACTTCATTGAATCAGTTCTCCTTATGTTAACATCACATTAACATCAGAATTTATGAGAACATAATTTATGCGTTGTAACAATTATCATGCATTTACTGTGACTCTGAGATTCTAATGTTTTAATAAATTCCTTTTAAAAAGTGCTTTGTGTTCCATTGTTCATAACAGTAAAAATAGTTCATAGATAATTAAGGCATAATCTTCTTTAAGTGGGTAAGGCCTAGTTCTTATTTTGCTGCAAGAGTTGGGGAACTCAAGTCAGCCTGCCACCTGCTATGATAAACAAAATTTCATTGGAACAAGGTCCTACCCATCTGTTAATTTATTATCTATGGCTGCGTTCACAATACAGCAGCATACTTGAACCACTGCAAAAACCTGCAGGCCTGAAACATGAGGGTATTTCAAAAGGTCACAGAAAAATGAAATTTAAAGATGCTCATTTTAGCACAAAAAATTTGAAATCCATGCTTAGCTTTTTTTCAGAATATACATTTTCCATGAACATTTTGAAAAACTCTCCTCCTATTCATTATCTGGTTCTTTACAGGAAATATTTGGTTTATGAAATTAAATTAAATTATTAATATCCCATTACTCCAATTCTGATCATTTCAGGTGGTATTCTTTGTATTAACTACAAAAGCCCATGTTAACTCATGCAGCCTAACCCACATCAAATTCCTAGCATACAAAATTAAAGGTTTCAAAAAGGTCAATACACATCAATCTAATAATTTTCATGGCCATTTTCTCCAATAAGTGTAATACATACTATTTAGTATACACACACACAATTCAGTAATAATGCTAAATACTAAATAATACTAAACTATTCCCTGAGAAAAGAAGATTAAAATATTTCAAGCAAGAAGCTTGAATACTATAGTACAAATGTTTTTTTGTCCTTATATTCATGTGTTGAAACCTAATCACTAATGTGATAGTATTGGGAGGTATTGGAAACATCATGAATGGGATTAATGTCCTTATAAAGGAGGTCTCAGAGACCTGCTTGTCCCTTCTATTATGTGAGGACATGGAGAAATGGTGTCACACATGAACCAGGAAGTGGATCCTCAATAGATACCAAATCTGCCAGCTTGATTTCAGACTTCAATCCCTCCAGAACTGTAAGAAATAAAATTCTGGGCCAGTGGTGCGGCTCACTTGGCTGATCTTCCGCCTGCGGCGCCGGCACCGGATTCTGTCCCGGTTGCTCCTCTTCCAGTCCAGCTCTCTGCTGTGGCCCGGGAAGGCAGTGGAGGATGGCCCAAGTGCTTGGGCCCTGCACCCGCATGGGAGACCAGGAGGAAGCACCTGGCTCCTGCCTTCAGATCGGCGCAGCACGCCGGCCATGGTGGCCATTTTGGGGGTGAACCAGCAGAAGGAAGACCTTTCAGAGTCTCTGTCTCTCTCTTTCTCACTATCTAACTCTGCCTGTCAGAAAAAAATAAATAAAAAAAATTCTGTTGTGGACAAGCTACCCAGTGTGTAGTGTTTTGTTACAGAAACCCAAATGAACTAAGATAATGACATCCACAAAAGTGTATCTAAACAGATGAAGCATTCAATAAAGTAAAAAGATACGTATTTTACCATGAAGGAAGTTTAGTACATATTACTGGATAATCCCAAGCATTAAATTCCCTGATGTGGTTGGAGGGAGTAGGGTAGTAAATTTCCCACAGCTTTCATCTTTTTTTTTTATTTTTTTTTTGACAGGTAGAGTTATAGACAGAGAGAGAGAGAAAGGTCTTCCTTCCATTGTTTCACTCCCCAAATGGCTGCTATGGCTGGCATGCTACGGCCAGCGTGCTGCGCCGATCCAAAGCCAGGAGCCAGGCACTTCCTCCTGGTCTCCCATGCGGGTGCAGGGCCCAAGGACCTGGGCCATCCCCCACTGCCTTCCTGGGCCACAGCAGAGAGCTGGACTGGAAGAGGAGCAACCGGGACAGAATCCGGTGCCCATACGCCCATACGGGATGCTGGTGCCGCAGGTAGAGAACTAACCAAGTGAGCCACGGTGCCGGCCCCACAGCCTTCATCTTTTAATTTTTTTATTTACATAAAGAGAGAAAATTTCATGTATTTCATATATATAGTTTAAAGAACATAATACTTCTCACCCTACCCTCCCTCTTGCTTCCTTATTTTCCTTTTAACTTTTGCAATGACGTACTTTCAATTTATTTTATAATCATAAGCTTAACCCTCCACTAAATAAAGAATTTATCAAGTACTATGGAGAAAAACCACTGTTCCTCAGGAGTACAGATAAGGGCTATAAACAATAATCAAATCTCAAAATGTCAATTTTACTCATATGTGTTATTTTTTTGTACTCTGTATCTTAGTTACCACAAATTAGGAAAAACATATATTTGTCTTTGGGGGGCTATCTTATAAGGGCTCCAGAGGGAGGTAGTTACTGCATTGTCTCCTATGTTGATGATACATACTATACCAGTGGTGCTGTCTGTACAATGTCTATATAACATTTAGCTTTATCCCCTTGAGATCTTCAGAAAACATTTGGTAAGAGGCATTTTTCATGAAGCAATTAGGGTCCATTAACTAGATGACTGATGTACTGCACATACCCAAGGATGGCAAAGAAAGACAAGAAGTGGGGCCACTTCTTGTATTAACTGCAAAATTACATGGTTTGCGGCTAGACAAAGTGGGCTAGAATCTCTTGGACCACTGAGGTTAATGCATATTGATGATGGCCTTCAAAATCCTATCAGGGAAGTGTGGTTAATATCATTTATAGAGAATTTCATGAATGTGCAAAGGATTACTTTACAGAATTATTCAATATTGGATCTATGAACCTCTTTAATATCAAACACAGCTCCACCTTTTGGATATTAAATAAATTCTCCTTAGGTAAATTCTAATATATGGGTAAAATTTTCAGCTCATCTCTCAAACTTTGCCTTGATAGCTGCTAAGACAGACCTAATTCCTTCGCCATAAAGAGTACAGATTCTTTTCTCTCACTTTTAAAAAAACTATTATCAAGAGTAGACAATTATTTTTACTCAAACTTTGAAAAAATGTAATCCTAAACATCAGAGGATAACTTTAAAAATATAATGATAAATGTAGGTGGTGAAAATACATTCAGTGATTAACAATTAGGTAATATCTAACTTCCAAAGAAAAGCATTAAAGTACATTTTACTAGAGAAAATGTAATGAGATGTTGCCATCATGTAGGCAGTTTATTGGTACTTTACAAACATAAATTATAGCTTTTAAAAATCCAACTTAGTAGTTAATTTAAATACCCTAATATTACACACTTAAAGCCATTAATTTAAAAAAAAGTAACAACTCTATTTTTAAGTTAGTAAATAGGGAAAAAAATCTTTGCCTAAAATAATCATTAAAAGCTAATAAATAGTTCCAAATATATTTTACACTGATTTTTAAATAAAATTTTATATTAAAATCATAAAATATAAACAGAAATAGAAACTGTTAATTATAACATGAATACTGGACTTAGGTTGTTATTTTAGTGATATTTATTGTGCATAATAAATGTATGTGGTTCGATATTCACCTTTGTTCCCCATTTCTCTTATTTAAAATTTCTTAGAGAAAGCATGGTACCTCCCTTTCATTACTGAACGATCATCCAGAAGTAGAAGTACAGCACAGGAAGATAATCTTTATTATATTTTCACTAGTAACAGAGCAGGTATCAAGTCCACGAAGTATGATTTCATTATGCTTTTTTAAAAAAAAAAATTAGGCTTCAACAACAATAATCAAAAACAAGCCTTAACTGCACAGATATTTTGGTCACTATTATAATTTTCAAGGGCACAACAGTCAGCAACATTAAGTAACATGAGGGTCATGACTGAAAATTTTTCATGAGCTTTTTTTTTTAAAGAACATAGATCACTGCATTAAACCCATTCTTTAATTTTCTGATTCTTCACTGAACAATTATTGTTATTCAGCAAAATATCAAACTTGCACATCGTATTCCTAAAAGAATACTACCTTAATACTGTCAATGCTAATCTTACGCTTTCCTTCTTTCTCCCAAATTCAATGAATCATGGTTCCATTCTGTATATGTGTTTGTATCAGTGATAATATGCAAAATTGATTGTTTTCAAGGTTAAACAGCAGATTGACTTCACATTTGGTGGTCAGCTGTGTACCCTAATTTTTCATTTTATTAAGAAATTTAACTACATTCCATAAGCCCTGAGATATTAGATAACCTGCTAATGATTGTATACTTACAACTTATACTTCACTCAGTTGAACCCCATATATATATTTAGATTTACAGATGATTGCAATTAAAGCAAAAAAATTTACTACTTGTATATTTAAGACTACGAATAAGGCCTTTAACTAAGAGTTGCATAATTTAAGCATTTTAACTCGCTATAAGCAACTCTTAAAATTACTTCTATAATTTTGTCACCAATAAGTGCCTTTCATTTTGCTTACTTCTACATGGATAACCAGATTCACTATTTACCTCACCTGTAAAACAACTTTTATTTTCCCCAAACATAGATGATAGTTTTCCAACATAATAGTTGCCAAAAGGAGTTAGCATTTGAATACCACTTGATAATTGTAATGCCTACCAGAGAAACAGGCTCATAATAGGAATTCAGCATATTTTTGTTTTGCATTCAATGAATGAATTATAAGGCAGCTGTTTGAGTCATATACTGTTCATCATACTGGTAACTAATTTTGCTTAACTAGGAAATTTGAGTCATCAGATTTAATTTGTCCTAATTTGAAATAATAAAAAAAGTTGATTTATCAATTCTCAGAAAAAGTAAACAGGTTAATTATAGTTAGTACTGTAATATTAATTTATAGAAATAAAAGTAAAATTGCTTCTCACTAAATATTATATATGACTAAGGGGAAGAAATAAAAAAGACGTATTAATAAATTGATATTATTTTCTCCACATTTATCTCTGTAGCTTTTTTGTTCATACAGTTATCCCTGTTAAGTTCTCTAAATGAAAGGAAATTTCATTATCTGAATGGATTCTTCCATCTCCTTAAGTACATAGTGATGTTAGTGAAAAGCTGGTATAAATATAAGATTAGATGTTCAAGTCATGCCATAGTTCTGCATTTAGTTTTTGAACATTAGTTTTCACCAACATTCAATTTTCCCTATCTAAATGATACTGTATAGAATACAATATAATCTGCCAACATACTATGAGATTGCTTGCTTATAATATTCAGTTTTTGTTGATAGCTGAAGCTTATTGCACACTTGTCACCTAGCATATTTGTAAGTAACTATTATGCATTTCAGAAAGGATACACTGACAAATTCTTAAGTTAATGGTTTTTTAACCCAACATTGTTAGTCAGTTACAGGACAATTGCAATGGCAAAAACGTTGACAATGCAGTTCATGGTTCGATTCTCCCATCTTACAGTACAGGTTCCTGAAAACACACAAAAAAAACTTTGAAATATCAGGAAAACATGCAAATCACCATGGAGTGTGTGTGCATAAAATATATATTTATATTCTATAGATATTGTATATATAGGCTTTAATATCTTATTTCCTTATACCTTTTAAGTCTTCACATTTCATACTGGTCAGAAGGCATACTTATTGTAAGTGCAAAGCAATTCTGTTGACAAAGTCTTTATAGAATTTAATCAGATATAAATAAGTATTTGATAAAAAGTGCCCTGTTCAATTAACTAGAAATTCAATTTTGTGTGAATCAGCCTTAAGTCTCTTACCATCAGAAGTAGTATCCCAAAAGCATGAACTGGCGGTATGAAAGCCATATGCACTCCTCTGGACCACTGCACAGGTCACTACAAATAAAGTCAAAGTGAGGACACTTACAAAAAAGGGAAAGTGAGCCAACAATGAACTGCTTGAGTTCACAGCTCTAAAAGTGGAAAAAACAATGGAAAACAAAGAATTCGGCAAGTAGATTGAAAAAATTAAAACTGTTGAGATGCACTGGTTCAAATTCTGATTACTACACTTCTGATCCAGCTCCCTGCTGATGTACCTGGGAAAGCAGAAGATGGCTCAAGTGCTTGGGTCCCTGCCACCCACATAGAAAACATGGATGGAATTCCACGCTCCTGTCTTTGACCTGTCCCAGCCCTGGCCATTGCAGCCACTTGGGGAGTGAACTAGTGGATGGAAGATCTCTTTGTTTCTCTCTCTTTTTTACTCTTTCAAATAAATAATAAACTTTCTTTTTTAAAAAAGATTTATTTATTTATTTGAAGATTAGAGTTACAGAGAGAGAGGTCTTCCATCCGATGGTTCACTCCCCAATTGGCTACAACGGCCCGAGCTACGCTGATCAGAATCTAGAAGCCAGGAGCCAGGAGCTTCTTGCAGGTCTCCCATGTGGGTGCAGGGGCCCAAGGACTTGGACCATCTTCTATTGCCTTCCCAGGCCATAGCAGAGAGCTGGATCAGAAGAGGAGCAGCCGGGACTAGAACTGGCACCCATATGGGATACTGGTGCTTCAGGCCAGGGCTTTAACCCACTGCGCCACAGTGCCGGCCCCATATAATACTTTCTTAAAAAAGAAAAGTCTCTTATTTTGATTATCTACCATCACAATCTTAAACCTACTGGATCTGGCTGGTTTGTACATCATTGCTATAACCATTGGTGATTGCCTTGCAGGAACATTCTGGGTCCAATTCTGTGCTTTGTGCTGTGGGCAAAATTCAAACACAGAAAACATTCCACTTGACAGTAGGTGTGGAATTTCACAGTCATACAAAGAGGCGTGGGGCTACTGAAAGGAAGACAATAAGAGCTGAAGGGGTCTCAATGGCAAGAGAAAACCATGCAAATGCTCAGGCTCATGCTACTTAGGAAAAGGAGATTAAACTAGTTTTGCATAATGAATGATGTATATCTTTTAGATATTATTTATATTATCTTTGGATGATTATGTCAAAAGTCATGTGTTTTCAAAACTCAAAGAGAATCACAAAGACAAAGATGAGTAGAGGAAAACTGATACTTACCAATGTATTTATAAGCTTTTCCCAACTTAACCAAGTGTGTTAAGGATTGTTCTACTATGCTTGCAGTCCACTGATTGATGTTGTTCTGATTATAGTCCTCACCTCCTAACACTCCATCTACACACTGAAAGGACAGAGGACAGCTAAATTAGGCCAAGAGAACAAATTTTACACAAACTCTTTTTTTTAAGATGTATTTATTTATTTGAAAGGCAGAGTTACACAGAGAGAGAAGGAGAGGTAGAGAGAGAGAGGTCTTCCATCCACTGGTTCACTCCTCAAATGGCCACGATGGCCAGAGCTGCGCTGATCCGAAGCCAGGATCCAGTAGCCTCTTCTGGGTCTTCCGACATGGGTGCAGGGACCTAAGGACTTAGGCCACCTCCCACTGTTTTCCCAGGACATAACAGAGAGCCGGATTGGAAGTGGAGCAGCCAGGACTTGAACCGGTGCCCACATGGGACACCGGCACTGCAGGCGGTGGCTTTACCCGCTACGCCACAGCACCAGCTGCAAACTCTTAGAAAAATTTATTCAAAGCATAAACCATACGTATTACCCAATAAGATATATTAGAAAATATGCACCCACTAATATTTGTTATGCACTGTTTCCAACTGCTTAAGAGTTTTTATGTGCTGGCAGAGTAGGTTAAACCGCTGCCTGCAATGCCAG
The DNA here is from genome assembly GCF_051225735.1 of Oryctolagus cuniculus. NCBI lineage: Eukaryota > Metazoa > Chordata > Mammalia > Lagomorpha > Leporidae > Oryctolagus > Oryctolagus cuniculus. The sequence continues at coordinate 23,426,423 of NC_142888.1, forward strand.
CATTCTATATGTATGCTGGTCAGGTCCCAGCTGCTCCACTTCTGATGCAGTGCCCTGCTAATGTGCCTGGGAAAGCAGCAAAAGATATCCCACATGTATGGGTCCCCACCACCCATGCAGGAGACCTAGGTGGAGTTCCTGGCTCTGGTTTTGGCCCAGCCTACCTCTGGCCATTGCGGCCATTTGGGGAGTGAACCAGCAGATGGAAGACCTTTCTTTCTTTGTCTCTCCCTCCCTCTCTGTAACTCTTTAAAATAAATAAAATAAATCTTAAAAGAGTTTTAAGAGTTTTCAAAGCATTTCTATATGCATTATCTCATTCTGTGAGATACCATGGGTCATATCAAAGTAAAAATGCTATGGCCTCTGTTGTAAAGGACTTACTCTAGCAGAGACACAAACAAAAGAACTCTAATATCTGTCATAGAAGAAAGACTATTCCTGGGTGATAAAGTATGCCATAAAAGGATTTTGGGGTGGAAAGACTGCAAGACAGTGGTATTAATTGGTTAATGAGTGGCTTTGAAACAGCTGGGTTTTAAACTAGGCCTCAGATGCTAGAAACATAGAATGGGACTAATTTAAAAACACAATTCTCATGTGTAACAATTACAATCTCATTCATATTATGTAATTGCTTAGCTATAAAACAGCAAGCTCTCCTGCCACTGAAAGTGAATAAAGATGCTCTAGAAAGAAAAAGTCAAATAATCTTCCCTAGTGCTTACTTGCATCCACTTCTGACACCTGATTAAGATCACTGGCTTTAATGTTACAATCTTAGGTTTTAAAGCCAGCTCTATACCTACCAGTTGTGTGATCTATAGCCAGTAACTTACCCTCTTCACACTCCTATTTTCCTAATTCTTAAAGTGGGGATAATGGCATCATCTTATCAGGTTGTTGTGAGGATGAAATGAGGTGATGAAAGCCAAGCACTCAAACACAGTGACTGGTACAGAGCAAGCACATAATAAAGTTAACTATTATTGTTCTTATCATCATTTTTGCTGCTGTTATTTCATATCCAAGTGATAGGTCTTGGAAAATAAAGCATTCATTTTTTAGAATCTAGCTTAATAACACACATGCACACACATACAACTTTCATGTACTATAAAGTAAACTTTATGAAGATACTAATTAATACAGAAAAGCTGAATATTATCAAATCTTCCCTAATGATAATTGCAGAAAAAGAATAGTTCAGAGGAGTTGATAAAAGTAATGTGGCTCTCAAATTATTCTACAAAGTCCAACAACATGACAGAGTAGGAGGGCAGTGACCTAAAGGATCAGGGGAACCGGGTTTTAACTCTGGCGTTACCAATACCAAACTGATGACCAGTGGGCAAATCTCTGCCTCTCTTGTGATGGCTTTTCCTTAATGAGAAAATAACAGCACTCATTTTCCTTTCAGGTTACCTAATAGGGCCATTCCAATTTTGCTCTAAACAATACAAAACACCATGGGGATGAGAATCTCACCATGGATAGCCCTGCTAATTACTATTAATTAACATTTAAACTAATTAATTACCATTGATCTGGAGTCCTACTAAAAAATTAGGTCCTTAAACAGCTCTGTATTCCCAGGGCCAGACTTAGCACCTGAGCACATAGGGGGTATTCAAAAAAATGTTTGTGACTGAAACAATATTGGCTTCGATAACACAATTTGTACATCTTAAATAAAATACACTTTAAGTTTCAAGTTAATTTCATTGTAACTTTCTCTTTGAGATCTTTTGGGGAGAAAATTCTACTACTAACAATAAATAAAATAGATTCACACTGGGGCTAGTATTGTGGTGCAGCAGGTTAGGATGCCACTGCAATGCTGGCATTCCGTATTGGAACCTTGTTTCAACTCACAGAGGCTCCACTTTCAATCCCACTCCCTGATAAAGTGCCTGGGAAAGCAGTGGAAGATGGTCCAAATACTTGGACCCTGGCACCCACATGTGAGAAACCTAGATGGAGACCAAGGCAGCTGGTTTGGGGCTTTCTGGCCATTTGGGGAATCAACCAGTGAATGGAAGATGTGTGTTTGTGTGTGTATTTCTCCCTGTCACTCTTTCAAATCAATAAATCTTCAAAAAATACATGCATATTATTGATAAATGAGTGGCTTTAAGAGTTTAGCAGGAAAATATATTAGCATGGGTTTAAGGGCACGGAATCAAAGGAAAGAAAATAAGAACAACAAGAGATAAAGAAAACAAGTAATTGATGAAACTATCATCCAGGAAACGCTGAAATGTTTAAACTAGTGTTCACTCAAGTCTTTCAAGTGCCTCTATGGAAATGTTTAAACAGCACACAAGAGTTGGCTCACAGAAACAGGAGGAGGAGGAAACAAAACAGTTGTATATCTCAAAGTAACCTATAAAAAATGAGATCTCTTTGAAGTCACATATTTCATATAAAAATTCAAGTGACACATGTTTTTAACTTTACAGTATATCATTTATTTATATAAAATATATTTATTTATATAATAGACATAAATATATTTATTTGAAAGGCAGAGTGACAGAAAGAGACAGGGAGAGACAGATCTTCCATCTACTGGTTCACTCCCCAAATGCTTGCAACAGCTGGGGATGGGCCAGGATTAAGCTAGCAACAGGAACTCCATCTGGGTCTCGCACATGGGTGGCAGGGACCCAAGTAACTGGGCCATCATTCGTTGCCTTCCCTGGTGCACTAGCAGGTAGCTGGATCAGAAGCAGAATGGGCACGACTCGAATTGGCACTGTGATATGAGATGCTGGCATCAAAAGCTGAGGCTTAATCTGTGCACCACAATGCCCACCCCAGAGTTTGTTTTAATTGGAAAATGTTTTTGGTTAAATTACTTACATTGCTTAAGTAAGTCCCTCTCACAAATGTTTAAGTAAATTTGATGCTCTAAAACATATTCAAAAATTCTCAAAGGAAGACAAACAAATGGCCAACACATACATGAATCAAAATTACTATGAGATATCACCTCACTCCAGTTTGGCTACAATAAAAAAAAAAACAATTGTTGGAGAGGATGTGGGGAAAAGGGAACCCTTACACGTTGTTGGTGGGAATGTAAATTAGTACAGCCGGTGTGGAAAACAATAGAATTACCATGAGAGACAGTATTCTCACTCCTAGTTATATACCCAAGGGAAGTGAATTTTGTCTGTTGAAGAGACATGTGCAGTCCCATGTTTACTGCAGCACTATTCACAATAGTCAAGAAATGGAAACAACCTAAGTATTCACTCACTGATGAATGGGTAAAGAAATTGTGGTACATACACACAATGGAATACTACTTGGCCATAAAAGGGATAAAAATCCTGTCCATTGCCACAACACGGATGGAACTGAAGGTCACTGTGCCAAGTGAAATAATAAATAAATCAAGCACAGAAAGAGAAGTATCACATGATCTCACTAATTTGTGGAGTCTGTAAAATGGTGATCTTGCAGAAGTTAAGAGAATAATGGTGGTTACCAGAGGCTGGGGAGGAAAGGGGGAAAGAGGGAAGGTTGATTAACAGGTACTAAGTCCTGCCTAGACAAGAGTAAGAATTCTGTGGTAGGGTGACTATAGATGTTAATATACTAGATATTTCTTTATAACAAGGTAAAAGATAGTATTTTAGACTGTTTTATCATAAAGAAATATTAAAGGTTTGAGTAAATAGATATTTATTCTTTTTTTCATTTTCAATTATCTTTATATACAGAAGATCAATTCAGTATATATTAAGTAAAGATTTCATCAGTTTGCACCCACACAGAAACACAAAGTGTAAAATTCTGTTTCAGTACTAGTTATAGCATTACTTCACATTGGACAACACATTAAGGACAGATCCCACATGAGAAGTAAGTACACAGTGACTCCTGTTGTTGACTTAACAATTTGACACTCTTGTTTATGGCGTCAGTAATCTCCCTAGGCTCTAGGCATGAGTTGCTAAGGCTATGGAAGCCTTTTGGGTTCGCCGACTTCGATCTTATTCCGACAGGGTCATAGTCAAAGTGGAAATTCTCTCCTCCCTTCAGAGAAAGGTACCTCCTTCTTTGATGACCCATTCTTTCCACTGGGATCTCACTCGCAGAGATCTTTCATTTAGGTCTTCCTTTTTTTTTTTTGCCAGAGTGTCTTGGCTTTCCATGCCTAAAATACTCTCATGGGCTCTTCAGCCAGATCTGAATGCCTTAAGGGCTGATTCTGAGGCCAGAGTGCTGTTTAAGACATCTGCCATTCTATGAGTCTGCTGTGTATCCTGCTTCCCATGTTGGATCGTTCTCTCCCTTTTTGATTCTATCAGTTAGTATTAGCAGACACTAGTCTTATTTGTGTGATCCTTTTGACTCTTAGACCTATCAGTGTGATCAATTGTGAACTGAAGCTGATCACTTGGACTAGTGAGATGGCATTGGTACATGCCACCTTGATGGGATTGTATTGGAATCGCCTGGCACGTTTCTAACTCCACCATTTGGGGCAAGTCCGATTGAGCATGTCCTAAATTGTACATCTCCTCCCTCTCTTATTCCCACTCTTATATTTAACAGGGATCACTTTTCAGTAAAAATTTAAACACCTAAGAATAACTGGATACATTTATTCTAATTGGACATTATGCAGTATATATACATATCAAAACACCACATGGTAATCTACAAATATGTACAATGTTAAATGTCTGTTAAAATATTTTAAAATAAAAATAAATTTAAAAAGTACATCCAGCGGTTTCCTAGGCACTGCCCACTATGTATATTTCAGGTTAAAAAGCATGAATTTCCTAATAAAAAAAAGTAACAAACATACAGTTTTAAAAAAATTCACCAGAACAGAATAGCTTACAATAAAAAAGGAGTTCCTTCTGCACCCTTTCCTTTCCTATAGTCACTTCCATTCCCCAAAGAAAAACACCTTTAGTGTACAACTGCCCATTTTCATTTCTTCCCAAGATTACTTATGTGTCTACAAATATTGTTTATATCACAATTTCTCAATTTGAGTTATAGACAACATCCATAGAACTCCTGTATAATACAGATGGAAATTTATTCCCCTGAAACCACCTTCCACCTTCCTCCTACCCTCTTCTCTCAAAAACGTGAATTCACTATTTTTACTTCAGTATATAGACGCCGTGAGGAACATGTTTCTTTTCCATTCCCAATGTTTTCTCCTACAAGGAGAATTTTTTTATTTAACATTGCTGGTCTTGTGTACATGGAGATGGAACGAGTTTACTAGTGGGTGAGTTACAACCATTGTTCCACCATTCTCATTTGAGAGAGCGAATCTCCCAAGCATCCTGGACTTGGGAGTTTCTCCTTCCTTCTCTACTCAATTGAAAGGCACCAGCTTAGGCAAGTGTCTCTTCTGCTGACTCATTTTCTTGGATGCTTCTTTGAAGGTCTGAACTGAGAGGGAGTTAAAAGAAGCTACAATTGCCATTCTAGTTTTCAATCAGTAAAGAGATATTTTGTTCTTTCTAGTGATTCTTCTGTCTTTTCCTTTAGTTTGGAATTTGAGTAAGGGAGGAGGCCTTATTCAAACCCAAGCATACTTTTCTTGTTCCACTCACTAAGGATAGTCTCTCTGGACTTTCACTTTGAAAAATGAGAGTATTATCATTCCTGTCCTTCTCATTACCTCCACTCCCTCTTCCAGCCTCCAATTTCCCTCATTTGTGCTTTTGCATTGTCAAGGTATTAAAAAAATTGCATTCTGTTTTTAATCATTAAATATCCCTGGGTTATATAGTTCTAACATATGATTCTGAGCTAGAAAAATATGGCACAATTTTCAGGTACCCGTCTAGCTCTCACAGAACTTGAGTTGATCCTAGCCCTATGAGGCCAAACCTAGATGAGTTATTGGGGGAGCTGGTGCCTCAGTGTCTCCAGGCAGGTGAGGCACTGATGATGGGAACCAAATAAGAGGGCAGAGCCCACTGAGCCTGGGCTTAACACAATCGGGACGTGCCAGGACATAGGTCCTAACAGATATATCCACAATATAAACTTGCCTGCTAGGCCAACTCAGTTTTTTCCCTGGGATCTGGCAAAGTTAAAGATGACTCAGGACCATTAAAGTGTTCACAACCACCTTACCCACAGTGAAGGCTGTATGTGATTCCAAGAGAATAATCAAAGTTCCTCAGTCACAACTGGTTCCCAGAAAGAACTTCTTTTCCATTTGCCTCGCAGGAGGAGGATCAGATTTCATGTTTCAAATAGTTTTCTTAAGATTTTGATTTACCATTGTATTGGTATCTAAAAGGCATTGACTATTTTTCCAATTATATTGGGCTAAAAGCATGCAATGTCCAAAAGCAGACATATCTAGGGCCTTATACATATTTGACGAAATACACATATACAAGGATACTTCGACAAGTTCATGGGAAAATAGAATTAAAAGACAAGCTTGTTTAGGTGCAAAAAAATTGAAATTCATGCATAGTTTTTTCATAATACATATTTTCATGAACTTTTTAAAGACTCCTCATATATATATATGGGTTTCAAAGTTTTGCAACAAAATAAATCTATATTTTAATTCCATTTTTCATGAACTCTGAAGTAGTCTCACATATTATACATATGCTTTATATTATAAAAATCATGTATATATATGTATACACACATGCACATGTTTATAACAGTACTACTTAAAATAATGTTTAGCCTACTAAAATAAAAATTATTTTATTCAAATCAGAAAGCATCAATTTTAGAAAACAGTAAATCACCTTTCTAGAATATGAAAGTTCTTAAGTATCCCTTTCAGAGTATACCCCAAATGCCTAATAGCATATAACAAAACATGGAAGCACCCCTATAAAGAGTTAGTGAATAAATATCTAAAATACTATTGTTTTAACAATATGCTTCTAACTTTACACTGAAAGTCAAAAAACAGCTTTTTAAAATTTCCATTAATGGCACAAACTTCAAGATGGATACAACTTATTAACTCACCTCTTTGACAATATTGTGGGCTTCATCAGCATTGAAGCCAACCTAATAGAAAACAAAAGACAAAAGTATTTTCAACACAGGCTTCCGTTTTTGGCAGCTATGTTGCTACACAGAATACCCTAGGCTAACCTAGAAAGGTGTCAGTGACAGGAGACCATGAGTGATAAGAAGCATCAGGTCCATTGAGGCTGCCAGTCCTATTCTGGACACTTAAAAACACAGAATGTCTTCCCCATCTACCTCACTAGAGATTCTGATTCATCAGGTCTGGAGCACAGCATAGGCAACTATATCTCTTTTGAAAAGTACTTTATGCCAGTGAGCCTGATAAATACCCTAGATTGAGAATCATTGTACTGTAAAGGTCAGGAAATAAGCAGGAAAGAGTTTCAGCCAAGCGAGAGAATAAACAGGGCCCACAAGAAGGGAGTACTTAATAGATTATTTTCAATTTTATTTTCAATGTATGCAAGGCAAAAATGTGGCTTTCCAGAATTAAACGTTATAGAAATACTTGATCATTAAAAATTAATACCATTTTAATACTATAAATGAGACTGACAACTTCACCTTTTCTTTAGAGTACCTTGTTGGAATCTTGAATTAACAGCAATGATCAATGACATCTAAATATCCTGGAATATAGAACTGCGTTATGTGATAAGACTGAAATCTAAACCAAGATACTTCAGGTAATACATGATTGTTTCCATGAAGATGTTTTGATGTGCTTTATGTCATCAGCATTTTTGTAAAAACTACTATATAATTTAAAATTAGTTGAAACAAGTACATTCTGAAATTAAATAATTTTGAGTATAGATTTAAATTTTTTTGAGTAATTTAATTGCCCCACAGAATTTTCCAACAACAAAAGGTATTTAGGAACACTATGAAAAGAGAGATTTTGACCTCATTAAAATTATCCTTTCTATGTTCAAATCAGGTCCTTATCTACTTTAAAAAGTGGCCTATGAATCAAATGATGTTCATTTCACTTCAGTCTGGAAAGTCATCTAATAATCTGGATGTGCAGGGTGGCCATGGCAACACAGACCATTTTCTTTCTTTTAAAATATACATATGTAGGAAGTACTGCAGAAAATAGCTCCTCTGAGCCATTACTGTGAGATATGCCTGAGGGTGAGCCAGCCACGGTATTCCTGGGCCTCAAGTCTTCGGTTCTAAAATTAGAATTCTTTATCCTTGACCTGTAAGGATGCACGCCTCCCCGTATCACAGCTTCTGCAGAGGCCCACATCCCGAAGATTCCCACGGGACCACAAGCCCTTCCCGAGATCTAACATTGCCTGTACAGTAAGTGCCTACTTTAATTTTCCTGTACCATCCACCGGACAGAAAACAACTTCGTTTATTCTGCTCTTGCAAGCCGTCCCAAGTTATGCTGCGATCCAGTAGGCCTCATCCTCCTAGTGGTTACAGTGAAGTAAGATCTTAGTTGTCGAGTCAGAGGCCTGGGTTCAAATCGAGCATCTGTTGTTTCTGGCAATGTTAACTTAGGGCAAGTCTCTTAACCGCCATGAACTGAGAGTTCCCCTCAGTAACAGCAAGATAACAACTGTCATCACGGGGTTCTGGCGAGGACTAGGGAAACCTGACTCAGTAAGCAAGAGCTCCTAATCCGGAAAGCATCTCCTTCCATTCCGTCCAGGCAGTGTTCCCGGGAGAAGGAGCACTGTGCCCGAGCTGTGGGGCTGCAGAACCTACTCTGGGGGACTCCAAGGAGTGGAGGAAGCAGCGGGAAGACCGGTTTCCAAGGTCGGCCCGGCAGATGGGCGGAGCCCGCAACCCTACGCCCATCCCACACACCCCAAGTCAGCCGTCTCCTACACCCTCACCCCGGCTCCGACCCCGTTGCTCGCCCCGAGTGCTCCAGGCCGTCCCTGCTACCGGGTCTCGTAGCCCATCCTCAGGACCTCGGAATAAGAGGACCAACACCGGCGGGGCGGACCCCCGGCTCTGCGGAAAGGACTCGGCCTCGGAGGACGCCGCACCCCAACTCTCGTGGCCGTCCGGCACCAGGAGACCACCCAGCCACGACCCCCGGGCCAGAAGCACAGGGGCGGGAGGGGGGGTCTCGCAAGTAGCCGAGGGGCGGTACCTCGTCGCAGTGGCGGTGATACTCCTCCATGGTGGCGCCGACTCTCCCAGGGGGCGGAGCGACGGGCGGCTCAGACTCTGCGGCCGCGCACTGGCCTCGGGGAGGCCCCGCCCCCTTTATGCTCTGGCGCCTTCCGCCACGCAGGCCCCGCCTCTGTGTCGTCATGGTGCTGAGAACACACGGCGGGTTCGGGGCGCGGCAGGCGCCGCGGCTACTTCTGGAGAGTGAAGCTGCACAGTGACTACTGCCTTTCGAAGCAGCGCCTCTTTCTCGCTGCCTCCAGCCTTTCTGGAAACAAAGGATGTATGGTAAAGAGCTAGACGTGGTGCCAGTGTGGGTCGTATGGGGTAACCCGGTGTCACTCGGTCTAGACCTACTGCTTTGGTTTAGTGCCTACTGCTGTGGTTATTTGCACATAACTTGTCCTTTCATCATTATCTAGTAAATAAGTATATTAAATACAAGCCACTTCGATTTGTCCACTTCCGGTTACTTGGAAAAATTATCTTCCCATAGCTTGTTTCCTCATACAAAAACGTGTGCGGGGCCCTTTTAAAAACTTCTATAACTGTAGAATGAAATATATAACATGGCAGGGAAGGAGCAAATAACATAATTATACGTTGTTGCAGAAGAACAACTACTTTTACTGAAAATTACTAAATTCCAGATGACTTTAAAGATTCTCTCAAAACCTCAGAAGAATTCCGATTTCTTCTATCATCTATGTTTTTGAGATGAAACTGAAGTTCAAAGAACTAAGTAGCTTGTCCAAGGTCATATATACAGTAAGTAGTAGGAGAGGGGCTTAAACTTGAGTACTATGGTCTGAGAGTAGAGCTCGAGTTCTTTTTTTTTTTTTTTAATATTTTTTAAGATTTAACAATTTTTTTTTGACAGGCAGAGTGGACAGTGCGAGAGACAGAGAGAAAGGTCTTCCTTTTCTGTTGGTTCACCCCCCAGTGGCAGCTGCAGCCGGGGCACTGTGGCTGGCGCATGGCGCCGATCTGAAGCCAGGAGCCAGGTGCTTCCTCCTGGTCTCCCATTGGGGTGCAGGGCCCAAGGACTTGGGCCATCCTCCACTGCACTCCCGGGCCACAGCAGAGAGCTGGACTGGAAGAGGAGCAAAAGATTTAACAATTGTTAAGGTTTTGCCACATCAGGGGTTAAGGCACCTCTTGGTGTTTCCACATTCCATACTGGAGTCTGGGTTTGAGTCCCAGCTCCTCTGTTTCTGATCCATCTCCCTGCTAATGCATCCTGGGAGGTAGTAGATGATGGCTCAAGTACCTGGGATCCTGCAACCCACATGGGAGACTTGGAAGAAGTTCTAGGCTCCTGGGTTCCTCCTGGCCCAGCCTGAGCTGTTGTGGGCATTTGGGAGTAAGCAGATGGAAGATTTCAAATTCTTAACCACCTTTTCAGTTTTCTACTGCTGATGTAACAAATTGCCACAAAGTTAGTAGGGTAAAACAGCATTGGACAAACTTACTGTCTCAGAGTTCTGAGGGTCAGAAGTCTAAAATGAGTCCCTAAACCTGTGTTCCTCCTGAAACTCTATGAGAAATCTATTTCCTTGCTGCTTGCAGCTTCTGGAGACTGGGTTCTTTGATTCATGACTCCTTCCAAACACAACAGCATCTTCTCTCCTCTCTGACCTGTGCTTCTATCCCCACGTCTCCTCTATGTGACTCTTAATCAACTCTAAAATGCCTTTTGCCAGGTACAGCAACGCATTCAAAGGTTATGGGGATTGAGGCAGACATCATGTCGGGGGGATTTAATGACCCAGCCTACCACAACCGATTTTCGTTTTTGCTCCCCCAAATCAAATTTGGAGGTTTCAATAGTCTTCTACTGCTACTCCTGCCCAGCTACAGAGGCAGTGACTACAGCACCTGTTCTGTTCCTTGCACTCCCCCACTTTAACCTTTTTTTAAATATTTATTTATTTATTTGAAAGGCAGAATTACAGAGACGCAGAGGCAGAGGGAGAGAGATTTCCCATCCGCTGGTTCACTCCCCAGATGGCCACAATGGCTGGAGCTGTGCCGATCTGAAGCCAGGAGCCAGGAGCATCTTCTGGGTCTCCCACGTGAGTACAGGGGTCCAAGCTATTAGGCCATCTTCTACTGCTGTCCCAGGCCATAGCAGAGAGCTGGATCAGAAGTGGAGTAGCCAGGACTCAAACTGGCACTACAGACAGGGGCTTTGCCCGCTACACCACAGCACTGCCCCCCCCCCCACTTTAACTTTTTAACTCCATCATTGTATATGAAGGACACTGAGTCATGAATAATGTTTTTGATTTCAGGTGGTCATATGCTCAAATTATTGTCACAAATAATAAGTAGATGACAGGCCTCTTTTATATGTCAAGCAGAACATTTTAGGCTCCACATCTACTACCCTGTGATTACAAGTTCATCTAATACCATCAATGTAATATATCAATGTGATATTGCTTAACTGCAAGATATAAGGGACTCCTTCCTTTTCTTTATTTCTTAAGCTCCATTTATTTCTTTTTTAGATTTATTTATTTATTTTATTTTAAAGGCAGAATGAGAAAGAGGGAGAGACGGAGGGAGGAGGGGAGGGAGGGAGGGACGGAGGGAGAGAGAGAGAGATCCTCTATTCACTGGCTCATGCTACAAATGCCCACAAGCCTGGGGCTGGTCCACACCAAAGTCAGGAGCCTGGTACTCTATCCTGGTCTTCCACGTGGATGGCAGGGTCCCAAATACTTGGGACATCTTCCACTGATTTCCCAAGCATATTAACTGTGAACTGGATCAGAAGTGGAACAGCTTGGACTGGAACCAGCACTTATATGGGGTCCTGGCTTGACAAGGGGCAGCTTAACCTGCTGTATCATAGTACTAGTCCTGAGGGACTCTTTTAAACCTACCATGGAGGCCTTCTAGTGTTTTGATGAATGTCCTTCATTTTATTTTCACAACTTTTATATTTCCTTCCTCTGTGTTTTCTAAAGCTATAACAAGATACCAGATGACTCCACACTATTTATTAGAAACTTGGCTGCCATCAAGACTAAGTGCTACAGTCACTTGACCTCCACTGTGCTGCCTTCCACCTGCATTTCATCATCTGGTGATAAGGTGAGTACTCTTTTTTTTTTTTTATTTTTTTGACAGGCAGAGTTAGACAGTGAGAGAGAGAGAGACAGAGAGAAAGGTCTTCCCTTTGCCGTTGGTTCACCCCCCAAATGGCTGCTACAGCCGGTGTGCTGTGGCCGGCGCGCTGCGCCGATCCAAAGCCAGGAGCCAGGTGCTTCCTCCTGGTCTCCCATGCGGGTGCAGGGCCCAAGCACTTGGGCCATCCTCCACTGCACTCCCGGGCCACAGCAGAGAGCTGGACTGGAAGAGGAGCAACCGGGACAGAATCCGGCACCCAACCAGGACTAGAACCCAGTGTGCCAGCGCCGCAGGCGGGGGATTAGCCTAGTGAGCCATGGCGCCGGCCAAAGTGAGTACTCTTGATGTCACCTTATCCCATGGACTGCTTGTGCCCATTTCTTCTTCTTCTTCTTCTCTCTCTCTCTTTTTTTTTTTTTTGACAGGCAGAGTGGACAGTGAGAGAGAGAGACAGAGAGTTGCCGTTGGTTCACCCTCTAATAGCCGCTGTGGCCAGCGTGCTGCGGCCAGCGCACCGCGCTGATCCGATAGCAGGAGCCAGGTACTTATCCTGGTCTCCCATGGGGTGCAGGGCCCAAGGACCTGGGCCATCCTCCACTGCCTTCCTGGGCCACAGCAGAGAGCTGGCCTGGAAGAGGGGCAACCGGGACAGAATCTGGCGCCCCAACTGGGACTAGAACCTGGTGTGCCGGCGCCACAAGGCGGAGGATTAGCCTAGTGAGCCGCGGCGCTGGCCCCCATTTCTTCTTAATGAGAAGATTATTCATGTGCTTCAATATAGGAACAACCCATTTCCATAACTTCATTTTGAGAATCTACTTCAAGTGGCTGTGTTTCCAACTATCCTGTATTAGGATTCTCCAGAGAGACAGAACCAACAAGATATCTAGTATATGTGTATATATGAGCTAATTATTGTAGGAAATGTGAAGCCCGGGCAAATCCAAAACCCATGGGGTGGACAGGACAGGACAGAGTTGCTGTCAGAATCTGAAAGCTGTTTTCTATAGAACCAGGAAGAACTAATGTTGCAGATGAAGTCTGGAGGATTCTGTTCCACTCTGGGGAGGTCAGTCTTTCTGTTCAGGTATACATCTAATTAGGTGAGGCCTTCTTTCACTATGGAGGATAAGCTGTTTTACTGAGAGTCCACTGATTTAAATATAAATCCTAACCACAAACATTCACTGCGGCCCAGCCAAGTGAATGAAATTAACCATCACCGGCTACTTTTGGTGCCAGTTCCTATCTCAGTCAAGTTGCCAAGATGAAGCAGATGACACACTCAAGTTAGCATAAATTGAAGACTATTCATTTACAAAAGGACTAATTACAAAGGTCTGGGCAGGTGAACAGCAAGAACCCAGGGCTAGCAACAGTGGAGCAGTCATGACTTCTAAGACCAGAAATTTAAGAAGAAAGAAAGGTTTAAGTAGTTGTGAATACAAGGCCACACTGAGGGGAACAGTAACCTTTTGTTAATAGATACAGAAAACCCAAGGTGACCTCCCACACAGGGAACCAAGGGAAAAATTATCCCCATCCCTTCTCCCTCCCTCTTATCGTCTACCAGTGTGCCTCATTGGTTTAACCTACCAGAAACCAGAGTGCACAGGAACCATTTGCATCCATATAGTCAGCTTCCCAAGGCAGAGAGAGAGAGGCAAGCAGAGGAAACATAGTATAGATCACAAGCCACAGACACAAGAACCTTATGTTCCCCAAGCAGAATGAATAAAATAAAATAAAACTCATATTTTGGCACATCACAGTAAAATCTCAGATAATCAAAAGAAAAAGAACAGCTCTAAAATATCTGCCTTAAAACAAATTTTCTTCCAAATGAAAGAAGAATGATAGCTGACTTTTCACAGAAACAGTGGAAACTGAGAATCAATGTATTTGCCTTCAGAGACAATGTACTCAACACCTTCAAAATATAGACAGAAAATATTTGTGAACTTAGGATGTCTAACCAACAACAGTACCCTTCAAAAATGAAGATGAAATTTTAAACATGTTAGGCAAATAAAAATGGAGACATTTAGTTATTAGCAGAAGTGTACTTCAAGAAATACTAACACTCTTCTGGCAAAAGACAAATGGTTCTAGATAGAAATTTGAGCCATACAGGAATAAATGAGTAATTAAAAGGTACATTTAATTTTTACAAACTGCATGAAACAATGATAACAAAATCTTGGGAAATTTAACTTATATCCCTAATTAAAGTGCAAGATAATGATAGCTTATGCATTGAGAGGAGGATAAATTGAGTTAAGGTGTTCAGAAATTCTTTCATTGTCCAGGAAATGGGTAAAATTACCAAGCAATGTTATGCTTTGATAAGTCAAGGATGCCTCTTATAGAGTAAAACTAAAGGAAAAGTTTTTTTGTTAAAAATTTTGTTTATTTGACACATATATAAAGAATTCTGAACACAATAATTACAGAACATATATTACTTTGAAGCACAAACAAAATTTTGTGTAAACCACATTATCTTGCTTAGGGAATTTAATTAGCATTATTCTTTTGAATAGTGATTGTAATATGATGATAGGTATTATGTCTATTTGATTTTTAGCTGACAGTCCTTCAATTTCAAGTCACAGAGACACATACTCCCTTAAGAAACCTCCTCTAGGATTGGAAAATATTTATTTTGCTTCAGAACTATACATCTTTGAGAACTAGAGTTCATTTATCAAATTATAAAGTACTACTTAGGAAATAGAAATCTTTGTATACTTGAAAACACTTAAACTTGTGAATGTTGTCATTAGTAGACCATCATATATTAGGTAAATATTGATGGAACTCTCCAATGTGTAATGTTAACCTTGCTTCCTTACAGATTATGTTCTAGCCATCAGCTTCTTTATAATCATTTTGTTTCTAGATTGTTAGCACAGTAAGTCAAGACTCTCACACAGTATTTTTTCAAGACCTTTGTAATAATGGGTGTGACAGAATGAATTTTCTCCCACAGCACAACTCATTATAACAAATAGATTGCAAGATAATACATTTTTTTCTAATTACTAGAATTATCAAGAATAGAACACTAATTTTTAAATTACCTTACTTAGGATGAACATGGATGAACAGAAGGCCCATAAATGGAGCAGGAAGTAGATGATGCTGAGGTATGCTTTCTTCCATTTCAGAGTCACTGATCACTAATGCTCATGTGTGAGGAAAAAATGTCCTGATGATGAGAATTCTCAGGCTATGGAATTAGTCTTTGGAGGATTGAAAAGAACAGGGATACTAACCCTGGCTGCAAACCAGAATCAGAGGAGGAGATTGCAAAAAAAATATGTTAGCCCCCCCCCCCATCCCATGAGATGCTGGTTTAATTGGTATAGAGAGGGGCCTGGCATCAACAGTTTTGCTGAGCTCCCCCATGTTGTGAGTATAACTTGGAGTTGAGGTTGATAACTTTGGTATAAAATCTTTTGTTTTCTCTTCAGATGTCATCAAAATAAGATAAATTCATTTTTGCTGGCAAAGTTCAGATATAGTTTTGCTGGGAATTAGAACAATAAATTGTGTTGCTTCTTGGGATGTTTTCTGTCCTGTGGTTTGGTTATTTACTCATTCATTCAATAAATGTTTACTTAGCACCTATTGTGGCCAGACATTGTGTTAGAGAAGTGGTTCTCAACCAGGGTAGATTTTGCTCCCACATTGACCCCGGGGACATTTGTAAATACCTGGAGACATTTATAGTTGCTGTAACTAAGTGGATACTACTGGCATGTACCGGAGTAAAGGCCATGTATGCTGTTAAACATCCTACAATACACAGGACAGCTTTCACAATAAAATTAATTTAACACAAAATGTCAATAATGCCAAGGTTGAGAGATTCTGTGTCATCAGAAGATGAGGGTGAACAGGAAAAATTCCTTCTCTCTATGGAGTTTATGATCTAGTAAGGAAAGCAGACAGTGCATAAATACTTCACAAAGTTCATGGAAATGAAATTTTAAAATAAGTTTACTTTGGTGCAAAAAATATGAAACCCATACATACAAGTGGTCTTCAAAGTGTTCGTGAAAAATTGAGTTTTATTAAAAACAGTGCATGAATTTAAAACAATTTTGGACAAAAATTAACTCACCTTTTAATTTCATGTTCCATGAACTTTTTGAAGTACCCTTATACGTCTGTGTGTGTGTGTGTGTGTGTGTGTGTATACATACATCTGTATATTGTGAATATGGCATGAGGTAGTTGTTTTAAGCAAAGTAAGGAAATAGAGGGTGATGGATAAGGCTATTTTAGATCCAGCGTTAAGATTTCTCTGAGAAAATGGTATTTAGGTAATCACTTAAATGACGTAAAGTAGTTAGGTGAGAATTTGGATGTTAGACAAAGGAAAGTAGGCAAGGAGGAATTATCTATTTTCTCAGAGCATGGAATAGGGAATAAATTAGGAAAATATGTTAAGATTTCAGGCAACTCAGTTGGATTATTTGGTCATAATTTTAAAATGAAACCAGTCATAGAGGTTATGGGCTCTCTCTAGCCATGCTCAGCTCTTTGAAGCTGTGCAGAATACTAGGATTAACCAGGCCTGGAATTTTTCCAGGTGATTTTGAATGAGGCAGAGAAGATCGCGGTCTTTCAAGGCATATTTGGAGAACTAGGCTGATAGAGCACAGATTCTAAGTTGAATGAGTAGTGAAAACATGATAGGATCATTGGATTTAACTTGTAAATAGAGTCAGAATTACTGAGATGAGGGTTCTAGAAGTGAGATGGAAGGAAACAGTTATAGAGTAAGATGATTTAAAACTGCAGTAACTAGGATCCTCTCTTTCTTGCACTTTTATATTCAACTATGAGCACTCTAGCCAGGAAAGGAATGTGAGAAAATGTGTAAATGTGTCACATCTGGAGGATGATTTACTTTATGTCTTCCTCTGGATTTTTGTTAATACAAGGTTATATATGTGAACAGAGACAGCTAAGCACAAAACCTAAGTACATACCATGATTAGCATATTTGGTAGTAAAAAGTAAACAGGCACCAGGGAAGAGATGTAAAGGCGTTTCCTCTAGACTCTCACAGTTTCTATGAGACGTCTATCTTACATCCTTTATTCTTTTTCTTGCCTGTATCTCTACCATACATTTTTATTATGGTTTACTCTTTGTTCATGTAGATAAAGGTGAAGTTGCTTTATGTCACTTCCATTCTCTGCTTGTTCTTAAAATATAATTGCATAGTGATAAGAATGTTTTGGGCTAAGGTTTGGAGGATTCATTCTGTGTGTGTGTGTATGTACACATGCACGCACGTGTGTTTTGGACCTTCCTGTTCCTGACATTTCTAGCAAAGGTCATAATTGTACAACCACTTGTTTAAAAAATCTACTTGTGTCATGGATAATCCATGCCCTACCTTATCTGCATATTAGAAATTTTGAACAAATTTCAAGACTCAGAATATTTACTTCTCTTGCAGAGAAAAAAAAAGTGTTTTTGATTTAGTGCTAGTCTTTTAGTGGCAAGAAATGCTGACCTTTTGATTCAGGCCATATAAGCTGACTCTGTTGTCTATTATAATGCTTTACTGCACTGAAGGGAACAATAATCCAGTGTGAAAAAAATAAATGTACTGCATGAGTCAGTTCTGTACTTTTTCTGTGAAATAGCAGGTGCGAGAAGACCCATTTAGTCTCACCCAGCTCTTAATTTCTGTGATTCTTCTAAACCATGTCTCATGAAGGACATTTCTTGGTGCTTTTGAAGAGCTGGAGTAATGTATTTACAAGCATAAAATGGCTTCATTATGTTTAGTCATTTTGCTCATCAAAAATCTGCAGCCTTATCAGAGGAAATCAGTCATTGTCAGAGTCTATATGCTGATGACCCTCTTGATAATCAAAGCATGTCTGAAACATTTATTCATAGGCCAGATGAGAACTTTTAAAGTGGTTTATTTAAAAACAAAGCTACTTTTATACAGGGATTAAAAAAAAACACTGAATGTGAACAAAATGAGCATTTGTGTCGTAGTTTCCATAAAATAGACCATTTGCTATGCATCAACACCACTCATGTATGTTTATTCAACACATGAGGGAGCCCTGACCTTCAAGTGTGTAATCAAATATAAATATATATAGATCAACCTCAGTTAACATTAAGGGATTGTGGATAGATTTCTCATTGAAACAATCATTATGTTCCATCTTCCTTAGGTAAAGACGTGGATAATACAGACCTTGAACAATGTGCTGAGGCCACTTGATTAAACACATTTTTCATTCCTTAATGGGCCATTCCAAAGTATAAAAATTAAAGATCTTCACTGATCGAAAAATCCAAAGCTCAATTATTTCTTTCTAAACACAGAGAAAGACTTGAAGAACAATAAAAGCTGTTTAAGGAGGGTTTTCTGTTCCTAGTTTGATGGAATGATGGACTTGGAGACAAAGATTGCTAGGTCAGTGTGGCAGTGATGTGTTCAAATGTGAAGTAAGCCCTCAGTGAGAGCTCTTGACTAGGTCAACTCTCCTGGAGTCATTTTTGGCGTTTGGTTTCTTTTTCTTTTGCATTCATCACAAAGCAAAGATAGTTGTAATTTTTCTGATTCTTTTTTGGATAAAGAAATGAGCCAGTTGTAAGCATTTGGTACAGCAGTTAAGACATGGTTTGGGATGCCCGCATTCTGTATTGAAGTACCTGACTTTTGTGGGGAGCAACCCGGACTGGACTAAGTTACTGGAATTAAGACTTGTTCTATGCATCTGCTCTCCCACAATATGGCGCTGAGAGAGAAGAAAACAGCTTCTACGCAGCTGCCTCTTGCCAACTTGAGTGATGACCTCCAGGAGCTGATCCTGCTCCTGATTGGAGGAGAGCAGCGTACTCGGCGTGTGGGCAGCCGAGTTAGGATTGGCGGAGGAGGACTATAAAGGAGGAGAGAGATGGCATGCACTAGGAACATCTAAGGGAACACCTGTGCAGCCCCCGAGAGAGCCGGCCGGCGGTGTGCTGCTCCCCCGCGGAGGTGGGGAAAGTGGCAGGGGGAACCGCCCTTCCACGGAGGTGGAAGGGTTGGTAGCCAACCCGGGAAGAACCAGCAGCAAACCCGGGGAGGGCCGAGCAGACAAAAGAACAGCGCAGGGTCCTGTGTCGTTCCTCCGTGAAGAGGGGGAGCGACATAATGGTGCTGTGACTCGGATATGAAGCCTAGGCAGGGTTTAGTGTCATTCCTCCACGAAGAGGGGGAGCGACAACTTTGAGTCCAGGCTCCACTCCTGATTCTGGTTTCCTGCTAATTTGCATCCTGGGAAAGCAACAAGTGATGACTCAAGAAGTTGAGTTCCTGCCTCCCACATTGGAGTTCCAGCTGTTGTGGGCATGTGGGAGTGAACCAGTGAATGGGGGATCTCTCTCTCTCTGCTTTTCAAATAAGTAAATAAAAATTATAATAGTTAGCTAAACCATTGAATTAGTCCAACTCAACTGCCTTCTCTCCAACTAAATCTAGACTTGTAGGAAAAGTCCCTGAATGAACACACTGGGGCCTCTGTAACTGGTCTCTGCCCATAACAGGAATCTCGGAGCAGCAGGAGAAATCTCTCATGATTCTCTGGTTTGCTCAGCTCCGGTTCTCTGTCATGGCCATTTGAAACATTCTCCAACTCTTTGTCTGACTCCAAAACATCCCTGTCACTCCCACTGAGCAGAGTGGTACTTTGGAATCCAGAGTGTTTAACAATTCAATCTAAATATTTTTGTTTTCTTTCAAATCCTATATGATAGTCTATACTGATAGGTAATCTTTGATAAAAATGATACTATTGGAAGATTTATCTGCAGTTGTTTCTTTATTTCTCACTGAAAAAAGTTTATATCCTCAACCTGTTGTCAGATTTATGACATTTGTACTATGCTCTGCTACTAAGAAACTGCTAGTGTATAAACTTCCCAGTTATTTATTTATCAGGAAGTTAAATACTAAAATAGATGGAGAAGCTGCATAAAGAAAAGTTTTGATATAATTATTCTATGAAATTTTATGGAGCAGCACAATATATGTGTTAGATAGCAATGATATGATTGAACATAGTGTGCTTTTCCAAAAAATTTAGCATCACTTATAAATGAAAGTGAAAGTATAAAAGGTCAATTCCAGAAAAAATTATGTCATCCACTAAGGGGAAAACACTACTTAAAGGCTTCCATTTACAGAGTATACTTCAGGTGCAAATAAAATAAATCACTATCAGCTAGCACATGTAATGCTGGAAACTTATCTTGAACTAGGATCTGGAAGCAGTATAAATCTAATTGTATGTCACCTTTCATCTAGGTAGTCTAGAGCAAACTTTGGTGTTATGTCTTTTTTACAAATTTGAGGGAAAAATGAAATGCATAGTATTTTTATTTATTTATTTTTTAAAAGATTTATTTATCTATTTGAAAGTCAGAGTTGCACAGAGAGAGGAGAGTTAGAGAGAGAGAGAGAGGTCTTCCATCCGTTGGTTCACTCCCCAAATGGCCACAATGGCCAGAGCTGTGCCGATCCGAAGCCAGAAGTCAGGAGCCTCCTCCCAGTCTCCCATGCAGGTGCAGGGGCCCAAGGAGTTGGGCCATCTTCTACTGCTTTCCCAGGCCATAGCAGAGAGCCAGACTGGAAGCCGAGTAGCCGGGTCTTGAACCAGTGCCCACATGGGATGCCGTGCTTCAGGCCAGGGCGTTAACCCACTGTGGCACAGAGCCAGCCCCAGTATTTTTATTTTAAATAACTCTCTAAGTGCTTATAAATAGCCTACTATGTTCTAACACTGGCCTACACTTTGAAGCATGGAGGAAGAAGGGAAAATGATGCTTGAGCTGGAGAATTCTTAAAGGAAAGGAAGTATTATGTAGGCTATGGAAGGTGGAACTTCCAGGAAGAAGTAACAGCATGTGCAAAGGCACAGAGGCATGAAAAAGCACAGTGCTTGTGGAAAACTACTGATGCTTTAATTTGCTTGAACAGAGGGCACATGCAGAAATATAAATTTTGGAGTTCTTAATATATAGATAATAGTTTGTCCAGGAGAGTATTCAGAAAAAAGAAAAAAGAGCACACAGGTTGAAAAACTGGAAAACATTAATATCCAAGGGATGCAGAGTAGAAAAATCCAGAAAAGACAGGGTAAAACCAATTACAGAACAATTCATACCACACACATACAAAAAGCAAGGCAATAGGATAGGTAGTTTGCATTGGTGGCTATGATTTTTCACCCTTCATGTATCCACTCTGATTGTAATGTACATTTTAAGTGCCCTCCCACTGTGATCCTAGGCTCATGCTTTAGTCAATGGAAGGTTAGTATATGTGAATGAAATAGAGGTTTGAAAGTGGCTTACACAATTTAGTCAATACCCTTGTGTCTGCTAGGAGAAGGACAAGCCTGGGTAGCTCACAGAAGGAAAACTCACCTGCAGCTGAGCCTAGCCTAGATTGGCCACCCCCACCCCCCACCTAACCCACAGTGTGTGTTGAAATATAAATGATTATTTTTTAAGTAATTCATTTTTGGAATTTGTTATGCAGCAATAGCTGGCTAATAAAGTTTTCAGAGAGTGATCAGTAGTGTTAATGCCAGAGGAAGAAATAAGATAAACAGTGAAAAGAGCACATTGGATTAGTCAATTTGAATTCAGATGACCTTGATCAGAGCAGTTTCAATGGAATGCTGGGTTTGGAACTACAATTGCAGAAGATTTGAAGAATGTAAGGATGGAACAATATACTACTTTATGAACACAGACTAGTGCTGCAATGTGCAGAGATACAGGACAATAGCTAAAAGGATACAGATGAAGAGCAAGGATGCCTTCTGAAGATGGAAGAGGTGTGGGTTTATTTATATACTTAGGAGACAGAACAAGCAAAGAGGGGGTACCTGAAAACACAGAAGAGGGAATGAATTAATGCAGATCAATCTCTGAGCAGGTGGAAGGTGATGACTACTTGGATATAGGGAAAGGAATTAATTAACCCTGGTTATAAGAAAGGGTACTGTGGGGAGCAACTCGGACTATACTGTTGCTGGAATTAAGACTTGTTCTATGCATCTGCTCTCCCACAATATGGCGCTGGGAGAGGAGAAAACAGCTTCTACGCAGCTGCCTCCAGTTCAACCAATAAACGTAGGACTTGCTCCTGATTGGAGGAGAGCAGCATACTCGGCGTGTGGGCAGCCGAGTTGGGATTGGCAGAAGAGGACTATAAAGGAGGAGAGAGACGGCATGCACCAGGAACATCTAAGGGGAACATCTAAGGGAACACCTGTGCAGCCCCCGAGAGAGCCGGCCGGCGGTGTGCCGCTCCCCCGCGGAAGTGGGGAATGTGGCAGGGGGAACCGCCCTTCCACGGAGGTGGAAGGGCCGGTAGCCAACCCGGGAAGAACCAGCAGCAAACCCGGGGAGGGCCGAGCAGACAAAAGAACAGCGCAGGGTCCTGTGTCGTTCCTCCACAAAGAGGGGGAGCGACAGGTACCTCTCAACTGAGTTGGGAAGATAAAAATAATGATGGGAATACATGAAGAGAAGTTTCCAGGAAAATGGGGAGAAGAGGAAGAAAAGTAAAATGGAGTTCTCATTTTATGACCTCTATATAAGATACAAAGGAATCTTGGACAGTGTGCTGTACAAAGTCATGTTATAAAGAGTGAGAAAAGTGAAAACACTGATAGCTGCTATTAGATAAAGACAAGGGAGATTTGCTATAGTCTTGAGGACCAACTAATGCTGATGATATTGAGATTATAGTGGTAAGAATACATGTTTATATGATTTTTCTAGAAAGTTTTGTAATTCAGGTCCAGGAGAAGGTGAGAAATTGGAGAGATTCTGGCTTGAGATATTTCAGAATAGTGTTACAGGATGCAAGAGATGTTGAACACAGAAAGTCCAATAGGGAAGGGAATTGTATCAGTACAACTGAATGCTACAACCATAAACAACAGAAAATGTTATGTGTAAAAGCATAGAGATTTTTTTTCCTTACATAACAAAAATTATTAAGAACTCTCGGATCATGCTGGGACTCTACAGTAATGTCATTGTAATATTAGTATATTATTCTTCCTTATCTTTGTTACATAGCATTGATCTTTCTGGTTACAATATTGCTACTGAACAAGGCATCCTCCTGTTTTGCAGGAAGTGTGAGGAAGGAGTCAGGGGCTTTCTCCTAATGACATTTTACTTTGGTAATGGAAACCTTCCATTATGACTTTACCCTAACCTCTTTGGACAGAACTGTGTAACATTGCATCCCTTATTGCAAAGGAGACCAGAAATTCAAAACATTTACTTGCCAGCCTCTATGGTAGAGGGAGGCCCAGAAATAGGGGTTTGATATTGGAGTTGAGTGAATCCATGTATAGTATTTGTCGCAGAAATTAGACCAAGAGGAACTGACATATTGCAAAGAAATGGAGGAATCAACATTAGAAACTTTTTAAAAAATCAGTAATTGGTTGTGACCAAACGTGAGAGGAGGTCAGGGGATATTGGAGGTTACAATTTCTGGTGTGAAGCAGTTTAGGCAAGAAGAGATGGTTGTTGAAGAATCACAAGAGTGAAATTTCTTGGAATTCAGGTCAAGGGAACATCAGAGGAGAAAGTGTTTTCCACGTGGATATTGGCATTTCTCAGGATGATGGAAGGACTTGGGATTTTAGTAAAGTAAAATGTTGGTATTCTTAAAGGAAGAAATATACTTTTCTGAAGGTTACATAAGTAATGAAAACAAGTCTTGTTGTACATGCTTAAAATCTGGAAAGAAGTCAGCATGACTCCAAAAATAAACCATACATAAAGTCCAAGGTAAAATTACCTTTCATTGACATATTAATTACTCATTGCTTTGTAATAAACCGTTCCAAAAGGTAATACCTTAACAGGATGGGGAACCTTTTTTCTCTGCCAAGAGCCATTGGATATTTATAACATCATTTACAGACCATACAAAATTAACTTAAAAATTAGCCTGCTATAGATTTATTGAATTTTGCATCCCACCTGTGGTTGCTTTGGCAGGGCCAGACCAGATGATTTTATGGGCCTTATATGGCCGGTGGGCTGGATGTTCTCCACTCTTGCCTTAAAATACAATTATCTATAGTTTTTCAGAAGTCCCTTGGTTGACTAGGTAATCTGGATTTTACTAATTTGGTCTCAACTGAGTTTAGCTTGGCTCGTTCATACATCTGTGTTCAACTGGCTAATTAGCTGAAGGCCAGATAGCCTTAGCTGGGATTGCTAGGCTCAGCTTCTTTGTGGCCTCTCATCTTTCAACAGCCTAGCCTTGACTTATTCTCACACAGAGGAAAGAATTAGAGAGAAAGTACAAAAGTAGATTTCTTGTCACCTAGGCATGGAATTGTGACAGTATCACTTCTTCCACATTGTATTGGGCAAAAGGTAGTCTCAAGGCTGACCCAGATACAAAAGATGGGGGAAAAATATTCCACCTCTTGGTGGAAGGAGCTGAAATATCACAATGCAAATAATACAGTAGAGGAAGAACTGGAGTCATTTTTGTTACCAATCTACCATGTTGCTTGTTTTTTTTTGAGTCATTATTGGAGTTCATGACCATGTCAAGTTTCACTATATTTACTTCATGATGATAAGCATAAATGCTTATGGCTTGACTAAGTGGCTTTTCTCAGGTTAGATTGCATGATTTGAAATATCAGTGGATGGCAGTCATAAATATGGATGGGCATTCACAATTTACAATTTTGTATAGTTCTTTTCTTTCATATTGAGTTGTTGACCCCTAGCTATTATGCATATTGAGCAATTGTTACTGATGTAATAGCAAATTTTCTCTCATCTCCCTGGCCAGATAAAATGCTGCAAACTCATTGAACTGCTTAGCAAACTGCTTAGCAAACTGTCATTTGCCTGATTTATTAAGCAACTTGTTGGAATACTTGTGAAGCCCAGGCACAGAGTAATAGCTTTCTATTATTTTCATGAAAGTGATGAAAGAGAGGAAAGAGAACTTTTTTGTAGATTTAATGATCCTTCACCCATCTGAAACAAACAACATCAACCTCCATGCTCTCAAAGCTGTGACTGCCAAATGTTCTCTTGACTGTGTTTGCCCTCATCCAGAGCACATATGCATCCATCTGTGTCAGCAGGGCTCATCCTCTCCCCTCTATTCTTCTTTCCTCTCTCTGTCTCTCCAGGTTAGCTCTCTGTGAATAGAGGTTTGCAAGAGAGAAAAAGCACAACGCTCAGCCTATTTTCTCTGGATGAGTGAGTTTCTCAAACAATGATGCTCCCAAATGCCACAGAGAAACTGTTACCAGGTTGTGAGACCTGAGGGGGAACAAAACTCCCTTACCCATTGTTCTCTGATGCATCGCTTCAGGAGCTATGAAACAGAGGAGATTTAAGATCAATCATAGCTCTTCACACAGTTTAGTGAAACAATTTTTCCCTTGGAAGTCACTTTATTTCCAGTGGTACTTTCCATGGCAGTGTGTTTAAAATGTCACTGAATCAAGCTTTTTATTAACTTGTCAGTGTATCCAAAGTGTTCTACAGAACCTCCATGGGGGATTTTCTTGTCTTTTAAACCTACACATTACCACATAGGCTTTCCTCCCTAATTAACAGTGACAAGTTCTCTTTAGTGGAAATATTCCACTCTCAGAGTGCAAGAGGGAGCCAGTGGGTGGAAATAGATTTGGATCATTTGCTAGACATGGGAAGGGAAACAAGCAGTGCTAACAACATATGGCTATAAAGGGAATATTGAACGAATGGGTACTGGGCAGTGGATCCATACAAATCAACAATTGGTCAAGGTAATTGCTCAGGCTGCTTATTCCCAGGGCACTGTAGTGCCTTGGAGTGAGATTTGCCCCAGCTCAGGGTCACACTGCTGAGTCTACAGCCTCAGTCTACTTTGCTGGAGTCAGAGACTGTTCTGGCAACCATAACATTACTTTGTGGCCACCATTACCCAGTGAATGGAAGGCTTGGCTATTCATAGTTTCTTAATGTCTGGGAGTCTCCACAGTACAATTTCTTCTTCAATTCTACTGATTTGTATGGCCCTAATCTCTGGACATCTTTTCAGTTTCCTGTCCTGTTCCCCATCCTGGTATACTCAAATCTCCAGAATACCATGATTCTATCTGATATCACCAGGAATTAATTGTTAGCCTAAGATAAAAAAATTCACTGGACATCTTTTTTTTTTTTTTTTTTTGACAGGCAGAGTGGACAGTGAGAGAGAGAGACAGAGAGAAAGGTCTTCCTTTTGCCGTTGGTTCACCCTCCAATGGCCGCCGCGGCCGGCGCGATGCGGCCCCCACATCGCGCTGATCCGAAGCCGGGAGCCAGGTGCTTCTCCTGGTCTCCAGGGGAAAAGATGTTACCTGAGTCTTGTCCAACATGAGAAGAGGTGTTTTTCCTACAGTATTCCCCTCTATCCTTCTCTCACTTTAGAGAGGAAAAAATAAATCTAGGAGTTTCATGTAAAAGTCACTACCTTGTGGTGTAGTGGATTAAGCCACTGCCTACAATGCCAGCATCCCATATAAGTGCAGGTTTCAGTCCTAGCTGCTCCACTTCTGATCTAGCTCCCTGTTAACATGCCTGGGAATGCTGTGGAAGATGGCCCAAATGCTTGGGCCCCTGCCACCCATATGGGAGATCTGGATGGAGTTCCAGGTTCCTGGCTTCAGCCTGGCACAGCCCTGGCTGTTGCGGTCATCTGGGGAGTGAATCAGTGATGGAAAATCAATCAATCAATCTCTCTCTCTCTCTCTCTCTCTCTCTTGCTCTGACTCTTAACTGGCTCCCATATGTGATGCTAAAGCTTCAAGCCATGGCTTAACTGGCTGTGTCACAGCCCCTAGGCCTCTTCTTGTTAAGAGTGTGACCGAAGAGTTGCATTCTCCAGTTCACATTGCTTTGACTAGAATGCAATGGCTACACCTAGCTACAAGGAGTCTAGAAAAAGTAGTCTTTATCTGAGTGGCTAGCTACCCAGTTTGAAAGAATGAATTACTTAGCAGTTGATGTCACAGTCTACCCCCTGAATATCCAAGTATCTGGGAAAACAGCCCGAAGAGTCAGGCAGTTAGATTATCTAACTCAAAAGCCAACATCTCTGAGTGATGCATCATTCAGAATTACATGTGGTTTCTCATGGTCATGTAACCTATAAATTGAAAGAAAAATCATCAACCTCCCTACCATCTAATATACCATGGTGAGGAAGAATAGCATAACTACATGTAAAGCTTACATTCTGAAAAGACAAGAGTAGAAAATAGGACGCTTGTTGCTGTTGCAGTTATTAAATTCTGCTTTGTAGCATTTTGAAAAGTTCCAACCCTGACAGTGGAATGGCACTAAGTTCTGCAGGGGGAGTAACTTCCATGTCTCTTATTCTGGGGGTGCTATGTTGAAAATGGGTATTAAGCAGTATACCTTCTTGGGGATTACACAGATTTTTATAGCCCTACTGGTACAGATTTGAGGAGCTAGGGATTGTTTTAGGTTTTAAATAGTCTATGGTTTTATAATTCCACCAAAATATCAGTGAACTACTAGTTTATTTACTCTCAATCAATGCCACATAAAAGTAACCAAAGACAAGCAGTTCTTACATTTGTCAGCATTTTTTACTTACTAATCTCTGTGTTCAATCCTTGTCTGCTTTTTTGAAGGCACTAGAGGAATTTGGGAGGGAAGTGAAAATCCTTTTTTTTTTTTTAATTTGTTTACTATTTGAAAGTCAGAGTTACAGAGAGGCAGGAGCAGAGAGTGAGAGAAGTCTTCCAATCCACTGTTTCACTACCCAGATGACTGCAACAGCTGGTGCTGGGCTGACCTGAAGCCAGGATCCAGGAGCTTCTTTTGGGTCTTCCACATGGGTGCTGGGGCCAAAGGACTCGGGCCGTCTTCTACTGCTTTCCCAGGCCATAGCAGAGAGCTGGATTAGAAGTGGAGCAGCCAGGACTCTGGCGCCCATATGGGATGCCAGCACTGCAGGTAGGGAAGACAAAATATTCAAGCTAAACTTCTGTGCTGGTTTAGCTCCCTATAGCTTGGCCAAAAATTGTTCTATGAGATGCTTTTGAGAAAGTCTAGGAGCCACAGTCATATATCTACTGTACTGAGTGTTCAAAAGTAGTTGGCTTTTCCAAATTGCCTTTTGCAAAGGCCACAAACTGTCAGATTCTTAATTTAGATTGTAGACTATCAACTGAGAACGTCTCTTAGCATAACAGTATTCTTATTTCCTTTGATTTCTGTTTGAAAACTGGTCAATTCTTGTCTCTGTTTAATTTTTGTCTGTCTGTAGTACTTTTATAAAAGAAGCCAAGACATACCAAGGAAGTGACTTTTCTAATCACTTCCTCATGAGCTACCAACTCATTAAGCAAATAGCTTGCCTTCAAATGCACTGATAATCAGTTTAACAAATGTTTGCTGTGACTCAACAAGTGTCATCCTCTGATGTGGGTATTTGATGCAGTGATTAAGTTGTTCTTGCACATATTGTATTTTTTTCAGCAAATGCAAGTGTAACTATAAAGAAGTGAGGCTGATTTTTTCTAAAACAGACAACAGAACTTTTCTATCCAAATGAATGTCCTCCCATTGAAAGTGGCTGTGCTGGAGGCCACGTGTTTCTCCTGTGGCGATGGTATTGCTGAGAGCTTGCTAGAGGCCTTTAGGAAAACCTCCACGAGTGCCACAGCACCGTTTTTCACTTTTTCAGTGTCTCTGTCCGAGTGTGGATATTCTGCTTTCAAGCAGCCCAGCATTTGGAAGGATACTTTCTAATGTGGCTCATAAACTGCCTATGAAGGCCTGTCCCCAAAGAGCAGCTCCAAATGATGTCCCAGCAGTGGTTCATTGTTGGAGCCAAGAATGTAACTACTGGGAGGGAGAAATGTTCACTTAGATTTCTACATTCTCTGTTTTATTAAAGAGAAAGAATTGCAATTAAAAAAAAAAGTTGTTCCTTCTGAAACCCGTATCCCATTTAGAAGTATCTAGTTCTAGTCACAACTACTCCTATTCCAATCCAACTTCCTGCTAATGTGCATCCTGGGAAGCAGCAGGTGGTAGCTCAAGTACTTGGATCCCTGCAATCCATGTGGGGGACCTGGGTGGAGTTCTGGGCTCCTGGCTTCAGCCTGGCTCAGCCCTGGCTATATAAGATCTTTCTCTCTCTGTCAAATGAAAATAAAATAAAACACAGGCATCTATCCTGCCTGTGTTGCATTGTCTGTTTTCTTATTGCCTTTGGCCCAAGTGCTAAGCAAATAGCATTTATTTTGGGTTCTGTTAAGTCAGCCTCACTTCTGATAGTAAATTCAGTGTTTGTTTGGCTGCTTCCACAGAGAACAGATAACCATGCTTTTAGAAATGATAGACAATGTATTTCCCTCTCACAGAAAAATCTTACTTGCAAGGTGACTAAGAAGTAGGGAAGCTCTTCTCAAAGAAGTCATCCAACTTTCTTCTCTCTTGTTGCTTTACCATTCTTCAGAGTGCTGTTGTCATCTGTTCGGCTAAAGGTGGCTAATCAATATTTTATCTGTGTTCTGGACTATAGAAACAGAAAAAAAAGGAAGTGAAAACAAGAAGTTTCTTTTAAAGAATGTGACACAGATTTCACACATTCAAGATGTACCAGAGTTGGCTTGAATCAGCTTGCACCACCTTATACTAAGCATTGCTGAAGGTTCAAGAATTCTGCGAGGGGTGGACATTTAGCCTAGCAGTTAAGATGCTGGTTAAGATGCTCACATCCCACATCAGAGTACCCAGGTCTGATACTGGACTCCGTCTCCTGACTCCAGCTTCTTGCTAATGAGAGGCGATGTTGATGGCTCGAATGATTGAGTTTCTTCTTATGTCAGAGACTGGATTGACTTGCCAGCTCTTGGCTTCAGCCTGGCCCAATCTTAGTCATTGTATGCATTTGGGGAGTGAACCAGTATATGGCAGCTCCCTTTCTCTGTATCTCTTATACCCTTCATTTCTCCCTTTCAAATAAAACACAAATTAAAAAAAAAAATAACTTAGTGAGTTAGTTGTGAAACACACACATTATTAAAAGTTAAATTATATAGACTTACCATTAAATAACTTGTATTACAAATGAAGTAAATATCTAAAACTCATCTTTTATTTTTAAAAAATATTTTGCTATTATCTGTGCTATCAGGGTTATTTACATCTTTGTTATCTGTATCGTAGGAATAATATATAACAGTATTCTGCAAATCTCTTCAATGGTAGATTGAAATCAGACCCTGATGGGAGTATTTATATCACAGAAGTCAGCAAATGATTCACATCACACCCCCATTGCCCCAACAAGAGCTGGTTGTTAAATATTTACAGGTACACACATTACTTCCACTCTTTGACCAGAATTGGTCACACCTAGCTGCAAGGGAGGCTGGGGTGCATTGTCTCCAGCTAGTTGGCCATATATTTATCTAAAACTTCAAGATTTTATTTTCAGGAATAAGTGAAGAATGTATGTTGTTGGACAGTTAGTATTCTCATGATTTAATGTAGAAGAGTAACCTCTGTACAGGTTTCTATACCTGAGATCCACTCTGTCACTAGTTTATTAGCAGAGGTAATAAATTCAAAACAGAAATTTTAATACCTATCTAGTCTGCAATCACAGAGAACTCCATACCTGGCTCTGTGTTTAGAGATACCCAAATTAAGACATTGAATATACTTGGGAATAAAACAAAGTCTGTGCTTTTGATTTTCTAAGGAACTGGAATTTGGGAATACCTAGCCCTTGGCTCCTCTTTCTTTCATCAATCCAGTTCCTAAAAAGGGCAGTCTTGTTTGTTTTAAGTCAGTGGATATATATTTGAAATGCAGAGAGACATAGATAATCAGAGAGTGAAAGAGTGAGAGAGCAAGAAAGAAAGTGAGAGAAAGAGACAGTTATATTTCTATCTATTGGTTTACTCCCCAGATGCCAGGCTGGAAGCTGGAACCTAGGATTCCATCTGGGTCTCCCACGTGGGTGACAGGAAACTAAATACTTATGTGCTGGTTCTGTGAATATTGTTTCACATAATATACCGAACTCTACAGTCCAGTTCTGAATAAAACATCTAAGAAAAGATAGTTCCATTGACTGGATGCGATGCTTAAATATTTGCTTGCAAAGTAATCATTCGTGCTAGATGTTAGCTTTTTCATTAAATTGTAATGAGCATGTTGGTACCATGTAGTATAGTCAGGGACATGAATTGTACATATATTACTTATATTAAATGAGTGTTGTATCCAAACATTTTATCTTTTAAAATCATGTTAGGACTGAAAGGAAAAAAGCCAGGAGTAAAACTATTTGCAGAATCATGGATGTTAAAGTGCTTACTTCCTCCAAAAATTGTGGTTGCATATTTTTAACAGCATTTTCCCTCAGGAGATCAGAAAAGCCATTATAGGGTTATGGACGAATTCTTGGTGTTTGATGATAAGAATACTAATGCTTCTGTGGATTTAGTAGAGCTTTAAAAGGCTATTGAGATAAATAACGTGTTTAGGATGTGGACATTTGGATTCTAGAAGGAAGGAAAATAAAATTAAAAATACATTTTAAATATTGATTTCTAATTTTTGATCCTTGGACACAGTTCTTTCAATAATATTAATTGAGCACATACTATATGTAACATGATGTTAAACACTAAAATAAACACATTAATGTCCTCAAGGAGCTTGCAGTCTAGAAGGGAATAAGAAAGAGCTATTTTAACTCAACTGTTTATAAAAATATTGAGGCCATGGGAAGGCAGTAGAAGATGGCCCAAGTGCTTGGGCCCCTGCACCTGCATGGGAGACTGGTTTCGGATCTGCATAGCTCCAGCTGTTGCAGTCATTTGGGGAGTGAACCAGGGAAGGAAGACCTCTCTCTCTGTCTCTGCCTCTGTCTGTAACTCTACCTTTCAAATAAATAAATGAAATCTTTAAAAAATATATTGAGGCCAAATACGTGCTGATTGTTCAGCATTTAAACCAGAAGTTGAGGTTGGTGCTGTGGCGCAGTGGGTTAAAATCCTAGCTTGCAGTGCTGGCATTCCATATGGGTGCTGGTTTGAGTCTTGGCTGTTCCACTTCCAATCCAGCTCTCTGCTAATGCACCTGGGAAAGCAGTAGAAGATGGCTCAAGTGCTTGGGCCCCTGCACCCACGTGGGAGATCCGCAAGAGGCTCCTGGCTCCTGACTTTGGGTTGGCCTAGCACTGGCTGTTGCAGCCATTTGGGGAGTGAACTAGTGGATGGAAGACTCCTCTTGCTCTCTCTGCCTCTGCCTTTCAAATAAATAAAATAAATCTTTTTTTTTTTAAGTGGAAGCTATCTTTCTTAACAAGTTGGGAATGCCCGAGTTAAGAGATTCGTAATAGCAGGCAGCAGATATGTAATTCCTCAATTTCTTAAACATTGAAAGAGTATAGCCTGAGTGCCCTCATTTAGAAGAGAAGTCTTTCATAATGAGCTGGCTTTTTCCCTATAGGCGCCAAATTAGGAGAGGAGGGAGAGTAGATAGTTCTGAGCTGATAATTGTCTATAAGCATCTTGAGATCCTGCTTTTAGCTAAGATAGGAACCAATTTCAGGGATTTATTTGTATTTCCAGCCTTTTTGCTTCTTTTACCTTTTGAGGCTCTGGAGAGAGAGAGAACTGTGGAGAACTGATACTACAGTGTGAGGTGGAAAGAAGAATTAGAGAAAGTGAAAATACTAAGTTGATTTACACATGAAAACTTGCAGAACTATTGCCAGAAGAGAAGAGTTTGGACTGGCTGGAGAGTTTGGTGAGAGGAGGGAGATGAGGGAAGCTACCCTAAATGAATGTGAGTGATGCCTGAAAGAGGACTTTGTGGAAGTCTAGCGCCCCATTGAGGTACAGTTCTTCTCTGCTTCATGAAGAGACCAGGAAATACTTACATGCGGTTGCAAGGCATTTTAGGGTCAGACTTGTGTGTGTCTGTGTGTGTTGTTTGTTTGTTTTGTGTGTGTGTGTGTGTGTTTTCTTAAGATTTATTTTATTTATTTAAAAGTTGAGAGTTATGGGGTGGGGAGAGAAAGAGAGAGAATCTTCTATCTACTGGTTCACTCCTCAGATGGCCACAGCAGCAAAGGCCGGGCCAGGCCAAATCCAGGAGCCAAGAGTGTTTTCAAGGTCACTCACATGGGCAGCAGGGGCACAAACACTTGGGCCATCCTCTGCTGCTTTTCCCAGGCTATTAGCAGGGAGCTGAATTGTAAGTGGAGCATCTGGGACACAAACTGGCGCCCATATGGGATGCTTGCATAGCAGGTGGCAGCTTTGCCTGCCATACCACAGCACCAGCCCCTGTGTTGTTTGTTTTGGATTCCAGTCCACTATCTACTACACCATGGGCCTTAAACAATGGTTAAGAGTGGATACTTGAGAGTAAAAGGAAAAAAATTCTATTAACATGCAAATAAAATACCATTTCACCATAAGCAAGAGAGTCTGCTTTCCTTTTCTGTTCTTTTTTCACTGATACATTCACTCTTCTGGTTCTAGATGTGGAGAAATGGAAAGTGCCACAGACCAGGAATGAAGAAATTTGGAGTTGGAGTCCTTGGTTCCACTTACTAGGCCATGGAACAAGTCACCTCACTGTTCTGAGTCTCAGTTTCCTCATATGGGCAAGTATTTGCTCTGCTATTTGACAGCATTATGTGAGTTGAAAGTGTGAACCTTACAGTGTTTGGTTGCTATTTTATCTTCCACTTCCTGAGGGCCTTGCTGAAACAGTGTTCTCTGACTTACTAGCTGGTACAACCCTGCCCTTCTTTCCACAGATAGTCATATCTCTATGTAGAGGGCTTTGAAAGATTAAACATACTTCAAAGTCCACAGGATTGATAGAATTGCTGCATAAGAACAGACTGCATGATGTGGGGTGGAAGTGGATTTTTTTAAAAAAAGATTTATTTTATTTATTTGAAAGAGTTACAGAGAGAGGTAGAGACACAGAGAGAGGTCTTCCATTTGCTGGTTTATTCCCCAACTGGCCGCAACGGTCTTAGCTATGCCGATCCAAAGCCAGGAGCCAGGAGCTTCTTCTGGGTCTCCCACATGGGTGCAGGGGCCCAAGGACTTCGACCATCTTCTACTGCTTTCCGAGGCCATAGCAGAGAGCTGGATCAGAAGAGGAGCACCAGGACTAGAACCAGCGCCCATATGGGATGCCGGTGCTTCAGGCTAGGGCTTTAACCAGCTGTGCTACAATGCCGGGCCAGATGTGTTTTTTTCTAGTATATCACATAGGTAGCTGTTTCTCTTACTCAGGGAGAAAAGTAAGCATAAAATGTCATCCCAATGTTTAATCTTTTCTATTTTGGATGTAACCTTATTATAAATAATGGTATTAATTTTCTACTTAAACCATAACTCTCTTCCCTCTCATTTTTTCAGTTCTGTGTTCAGCCTTATATGACAAATTGGCAGAATTTCTCAGAATTTGACTTCCCAGAGCGTTCCCTGTAAGTATGCAGAAAGTTAACATTTGATTGTTCATTCACTCACAGTGTAATAAATCAGAAAGCCTAATTAAAAAAGAAGTTTAAAATCTAGATGATAACAAAAATAATGAAAATGATTTCATCATTTTCCAGATTTAGTGGTTAATACTGGGCATATATAATCCAGGATGTTTATACTGGAAGTGTTGTGGTTTTTATTAGAAAATAAGAATACCCTACCTTGTACTTCTAAGGTGAATATATGTTATAATGGATTAGAACAGGAAAAGGAAGTCACTGAAAAAGAAGCTTGGACACCTGAAATGCAAGGTAATGAGAATCACAGGTAATTTTTTATTTTGTTATTTAGACTTTTCCATCCTTAAAAAGAGAGAACATATAACTTGAAAAGAAATAATAATTCCTTAAAACTAAATGTGAGGGAAATACCTACTTTTATAATTTCAGAGACTTCTTTGATGCTTTTTTTTTATTTGACAGGTAGAGTTATAGACAGTGAAAGAGAGAGAAAGAGAGAAAGGTCTTCCTTCTGTTGGTTCACTCCCCAAATGGCGGCCATGGCTGGAGCTATGCCGATCCAAAGCCAGGAGCCGGGTGTTTCCTCCTGGTCTCCCATGTGGGTGCAGGGCCCAAGCACTTGGGCCATCCTCCACTGCCCTCCCAGGCCACAGCAGAGAGCTGGACTGGAAAAGGAGCCACCAGGACTAGTAGCCGGCACCCCAACCGGGACTAGAACCCGGGGTGCTGGCGCCCAGGATTAGCCAAGTGAGCCACGGCGTCAGCCTGATGCTCTTAAGATTACTGAATTTAGGAAGTGTCTTTAGTAGTAACTCTTTAGGCCAAATC
Source organism: Oryctolagus cuniculus (assembly GCF_051225735.1). Classification (NCBI taxonomy): domain Eukaryota; kingdom Metazoa; phylum Chordata; class Mammalia; order Lagomorpha; family Leporidae; genus Oryctolagus; species Oryctolagus cuniculus. The sequence continues at coordinate 23,462,127 of NC_142888.1, forward strand.
CTTCATTTTGCAAATGAGGCTATTGAGAGCAGAGAGCCACAGGACCTTGGTGAAGACTACATAGTGCGTGAGTTGGCAGATCCTGACGTGAAACTCAAGTTTTCTTGTGTCTCATCCCATATTTATTCCAGTGTGTTCCAATCCATTCTACATGTCCATCTTTACTGCCTATGAAATACTGGAGGTATGGTGACTTTAAAAGCACATGGTCCCTGTTACAGTTTTTTTTTTTAATGTGACTAGATCTTGCTGTATTTTTAAACTCAAACTATACCATACAATGATAAACAATTCTCTATGATAAACATCAGGGTAGCAGCTCAAAAGGCAGGGTGTAGGGTTGCTGGCTTGCTGGTTTAGGTGGTGGAAGGGGATTGTTGTGTTTGGTGCCCTGGGGGTTGTTACCGGGAGCACAGCACAGTCTTCTAGCCTTTCTAAACATTTTGTAAGCTTCTGTATATTCCTTTACGATTCCCTTCTTGCTTAAACTAGAATAGATTTTGAAATGTGAAACCTAAAACTAGTACCATAAACCTACCTAAAGCATCCTAGCCAATAAAAGGCAGTTCTAAGGCTTGAAGTCAGGTTTGATCCTCTAACTTGACCCTCTAACCTCTTTGACTCCAAAGTCTTAAAAAGAAAAGGGGAAAAAGTCTACCTTGACCTTATTCCAGAGTGGATTTATTTAGTTTTTTAGAAGTAATTTTACCGTAAATCAAGAGGTCTTGGGAAGTCAAATTCTCTAATCTGATGCATTACTGTAAGAATTGTGGGTTCAAATAAAAAGAACTGGAGTCATGAGCAGGACAGAAAAGGAACCTTGTTCTTCATTTGTCAATGCTGCATTGACAGGAGCTTGAGATGGCCTAGATGTTAAAGGAAAGAGGTTGGACTGGCAGAGGATACCACAGCAACAAAGAGAGTAAGCAGATGCTACTGGCACAGGCTTGTTCCTGCAGAGTTAGCAATAGGAGCTCTAAGTAACCCCAACAATACTCTGAAGGAGCATTGAAATACCATTAGGCTCTGTGGGACTTCAGATTGTAGCATTTTCTTGTTACAGATCATTTAATGTAATTATATTTCTTTATCATAAAAATTGCTTGCATCTTGGTATGGCCAGGGTGCATTCAAGTTTGGGAATTGTTGCCAGTCTACTAAGCAGTCCAGTAGAAATGACTGTCTAAGTTTCTTATTGAAGGCTCATACTGGAGAATGAACAAAAAAACCTATGCAAACTTTTCTACTACAGATACATTAATCCTAGGGGTATTTTTAGATAGTACATAAGTTTTAATGTTTTTATAATAAGGTCATGTGAAACCAAATAACTCCTATATGTGAGATGGGCTTGTCTTTAGGGATAATCACACAAAGAATCTTTATTACAAACATTGAAAAGCAAAGTGCAATTTGCTTAATACTAGCCTACACAGTGGAAAAGAATTGCTTTCGCTTCTCTTGGGTACTTTAATCTCAATTCTGACAAAATGAAGGCCTGTTGGCAATTTAACAGTTCCTTGGCTTTTAGCTGAAAGAAAATCAAATAAATGGAGTGCTGCTAATGCATGAAGTATATGTGCAGTCTTGCAGGACTGTAGTTAACTTGTTTTTGAAACAGAAGAAAATATATTACAACTTACTTCATTGAGGTTTTATTCTCTACATTGTTTTATCTTCATTATGTTATACTGATACCTGTTATCCTCAAAGTTGTTTGTATATTGACCTTGCCACTGTGAAAAAAAAGTAAATGAGAATCACACGTTCTCTTAATTTTTGCATTCATATTTTGCTCTGTTTAAGAATTATGCAAACTCACTCCAAACAAGACTTCACAGGTATGGTTGCCACACAGTGTGGCACCTTCATGTGTGCACACTTTCCTGGACTCCAGGAGCCTGGGTGTCAATGTTTATGACAGGACAATGTTCATGACAGGATGTCTCTTGGGCACAGGTCCTCTAGCCCCTGTTTTTGTTACATGAGTTCTGTTGTAATCTGCAGGGTTGAGATATGGGTCCTGGTCCCTGTTTTCAAGGCCCCATCCTCCTGTGTATGTTCTGCATGTTGGCTGGGAGAGGCGAACCGGGGACTCGTGAAGTAGAGCTGGCTCCATGAAATGGCAATGTATATATATGTAAATAAACTGAGAACTCTTTTTAAAAAAATCAGCACAGGATCTAAAGACGTATTTCTCCAAAGAAGACATAAATGCCAATCAAAATCATAATGAGATATCATTTCATATCCCCTAAGATGGCTACCATAGAAATAATAATAAACAGATAATAAGTGTTGGTGAGAATGTAGAGAAATTGGAACCTTCATAGTTTAAACATAGAATATTGAGCATCATATGATCCAGCAATTCTGCTCCTATGTAGATACCCAAGAAAAATAAAATAAATGTCCATACTAAAACTGGTACATGAGTGTTCACAGGATAATTTTCAAGATAACCCTAAAAATAGAAACAACAAAAATGATAAATGGATAAGTAAAATGTGCTATGTCTATAGTTTGAAATTTTATCCAGGAAAATAAATAAAGTATCAATGTATGCTACAACATAAACAGATCTTGGTAACATACTAAGTGAAAGAAGCCACTCATGAAAGACCAAACATTTTATGATTCCATTTATATGAAATGTCTAGAACAGGGACTTCCACAGAGGCATAAAGTAGATTAGTTCTTGCCTAGGGCTGGAGGATTAGGAGAAAATGTGAGATGACTGCTAATGGTTACACAATTTTTTTTTAGGTGACAAAAATGTTTGAAAATTGATTATGGTAAAGGTTGCAAGCTGTGTAAATATAATAAATGCCATTGAATTATACACCTCAAGTGCATGAGTCTTATGTAAGTTATCTCTCAATGAAACTCATATACACACAGACACACATGTTATGGGATTAAGAAAAAATTGTACAAAATTAAATCAAAAGAAAGTGTCGCTCCCCCTCTTCGTGGAGGAACGACACAGGACCCTGCATTGTTCTTTTGTCTGCTCGGCCCTCCCCGGGTTTGCTGCTGGTTCTTGCCGGGTTGGCTACCAATCCTTCCACCTCTGTGGAAGGGCGGTGCCCCCTGCCACTTTTCCCCACTTCTGCGGGGGAGCGGCACACCGCCGGCCGGCTCTCTCGGGGGCTGCACAGGTGTTCCCTCAGATGTTCCTGGTGCATGTTGTCTCTCTCCTCCTTTATAGTCCTCTTCCGCCAATCCCAACTCGGCTGCCCACACGCCGAGTATGCTGCTCTCCTCCAATCAGGAGCAGGATCAGCTCCTGGAGGTCATCACTCAAGTTGGCAAGAGGCAGCTGCGTAGAAGCTGTTTTCTCCTCTCCCAGCGCCATATTGTGGGAGAGCAGATGCATAGAATAAGTCTTAATTCCAATAACTTAGTCTAGTCCGAGTTGCTCCCCACAGATCCCCTTTTCTTTTTATTTTTGGCGTTGATACGCGCCTGTCTTTGGTGCCCCGCGGCACACACTCTGCTCTGCTTGCTAGAGTTGCCCACAGGTGCTTACAAGTCCTATCAATCAGGCAAACCGAATCCAAGCCTTCTCATTGCCGTATTGTGGGGAGACTTATTGGTGTTGATTCGTGCCTATCTTCGGTGACCTGCAGCTCATATTCTGGTCGAGCTGCCTGCTGGTGCTTACCGCCTTACTAATCAGGCAGACCGAATCCAAGCCTTCTCATTGCGGTATTGTGGGGAGACTTATTGATGTTAATTCGTGCATAAGCTGCTAGCCGCCCGCAGGTGCTCACCACCTCCCTAATCAGGCAGACCGAATCCAAGCTCTCTCATTGCCATGTTGAGGGGAGGCCTTATTTTTCTTTCTCTATCTCTGGGCATTCCTATCTCTCCCATTTTACTTCTATCTACCAGCATTCCTATTTCTCTCATTTTACTTCTAAACTTCTGTTTCTCTTATCCCTGTGGCTTCCCGGCGTCCGCCCCGAGGCTGCTTCTCGGCAGCTTCCCGGCTCTGAGCCGCTTCAGCCCGCGCTTCTCTCATCTGCGTGGCTTCCCGGCTTTGCGCGCGCACTCCGCGGTCTCCGCGCCCCTTCGCATCCGCACCACGGCCTCGCGCTAGCCCCACGTTCCCTATCTATTCACGCCCCGCGCGCTCTCTCTGCACGCGGCGGCTTCCGCGAGTCACACCGCGTAGCTTACGTTTCCGCCACTAGCATTCAATCTAAGTTCCCCGGGCTAACCTGGCGAATTCAACCTATAGCTTACGTTTCCGCCTTATGGTTTGGCTTCCCGTCTTTTGCTCCCCGGGCTAATCTGACGGATTCCAACCTGGCTTACATTTCCGCTTCTGGTTTTAACTTTTCGCCCCTTATTCCCCGGGCTGACTCGACGAATCCCAAGGTAGCTTTCGTCTCCGCCTCAGCCTGCCCCCGCAGCTACATCCTCCCTAACATATTTTTCTCTACCCGGTATGTTTCCTAACTTTTCTTCCAACAATATTCCCCTCTCATTTCTCCTGGCTTCTCCCCACAGTCCGTATCCGAGTCTGTTTGTTTTAGCTTTCACTTTCGCTTTCGACCTTAGAGATTTCTCCCAGCTTCCCCCCGTAGTCCGTATCTGAGTCTATGCCTAGGCTTTCAATAGCTTCTTCTGGCACCTTTTCCGTCCGGCTTTTCCCTAGGCTATTTGCTAGTCTCTCTCTCCGGTATTTTCCACTTCTTCCCGTTTCTTCCCACCTAGGTTTCCTATCTGAGTCACGGCACCATTATGTCACTCCCCGTCTTCGTGGAGGAACGACACAGGACCCTGCGCTGTTCTTTCATCTGCTCGGCCCTCCCCGGGTTTGCTGCTGGTTCTTCCCAGGTTGGCTACTGTCCCTTCCACCTCCATGGAAGGGCAGTTCCCCCTGCCACTTTTCCCCACTTCTGCGGGGGAGCGGCACACCGCCGGCCGGCTCTCTCGGGGGCTGCACAGGTGTTCCCTCAGATGTTCCTGGTGCATGTTGTCTCTCTCCTCCTTTATAGTCCTCTTCCGCCAATCCCAACTCGGCTGCCCACACGCCGAGTATGCTGCTCTCCTCCAATTAGGAGCAGGATCAGCTCCTGGAGGTCATCACTCAAGTTGGCAAGAGGCAGCTGCGTAGAAGCTGTTTTCTCCTCTCCCAGCGCCATATTGTTGGAGAGCAGATGCATAGAATAAGTCTTAATTCCAGTAACTTAGTCTAGTCCGAGTTGCTCCCCACAGAAAGGTTTATTTTGGTGTAAAATTTTTGAAACTCATGCATAGTTTTTTCATAACAGGCATTTTTCCATGAACTTTTTGAAGACTCATGTGCAGGGGTGTGTGTGTGTGTGTGTGTGTGAGAGAGAGAGAGAGAGAGAGAGAGAGAGAGAGAGAGAGAATAATCTAAAGGACTTTCTATGATTCCATTCTTAAAAATATATATTTACTTATTTGAAAGAGTTATATATAGAGAGAGCGGGAGACACAGAGATCTTCCATTTCCTGGTTCACTCCCCAAGTGGCTGCAATGGTCAGGACTGCATCAGGCTGAAGCCAGGAGCCTTGAACTCCATCCAGATCTTCTGGGTGGCAGGGACCCAAGTAATTGGGCCATCTTCCACTACTTTCCCAGGTTTATTGGCAGGAAGCTGGATTTTAAGTGGAGCAGCCAGAACTTGAACCAGCACTCATGTGGAATGCCAGCATCACAGGCAGAGGCTCAACGTGCTGTGCCACAAGACAGGCCCTGAGTGTACTGTTTTAAGGCAAAATATCTCAGCTTTACCTATAAAGAAGAATAACATAGTTCTCTAGTTTCTGAGAGCCTCTTCACAGTATTTTGCAGCTGCCTTTTAGCATCACCTTAGATTTTTTGGCATCCAGTAGATTGAGGGAAAAGTAAATCTGTGAACAAGGAATACATAGGGAAAAAAGAATGCATTGCTATACCTGCCCTAAATCATTCATCTGTTTGGGGAAGTATGATGTGGATGAAATATGTGAAGCAATTTATGATATGGTTTAATTACAAAAACTGTTATTTTGCCCTTTAATCAGTATTGCACTGAGGCAGGAACTGTGGGAAAACAAATAATGTGTGAGGCAGAGATTACTGTCTAACTGGTTAGCAGTGCATGAATGAATGTAAGATCAACCAATCTGGGAGCTGAATGTAATACAAACAATAAGTCTGAGGGTACTTCAAGAATTTCATGGAAGGGCTGGAACTGTGGCATAGCGGGTAAAGCTGCTGCCTGCAGTGCCGGCATCCCATGTGGATGCTGGTTCGAGTCCCAGCTGCTCCTCTTCCAATCCAGCTCTCTGCTAATGTCCTGAGAAAGCAGTAGAAGATGGCCCAAGTCCTTGGGTCCCTGCAAACATGTGGGGGACATGGAAGAAGCTCCTGGCTCCTGGCTTTGGATCGGCCCATCTCTGGCCGCTGTGGTCATTTGGGGAGAGAACCAGCAGATGGAAGACCTCTCTCTCTCTCTCTCTCTCTCTCTCTGTGTGACTCTGCCTTTCAAATAAATAAATATTTTTAAAAATTTCATGGAAAATGGAATTAAAATATAGTTTTATTTTGGTACACAGACATTGAAATCCATGGATATCTTTTTCTAAAATAATATGTGTTTCCATGAAATTTTTCAAGACTCCTCTTATATCTGGAATGAAGACTACTCTTATATCTGCTCTAAACATTTAAGTAGAAAGTAAAGAATAGGTTGTTTTCACAGGAGTCACTGTGCACTTACTCCTCATGTAGGATCTTTGTCCTTAGTGTGCTGTACATTGAGATCTAATGTTATAACTAGTACTCAAACAGTATTTTTCACTTTATGTTTCTGTGTGGGAGCAAACTGTTGAAATCTTTACTCAATGTATGCTAAACTGATCTTCTGTATATAAAGAGAATCGAAAATGAATCTTGATATGAATGGAAGGGGAGAGGGATTGGGTAAGGGGAGGGTTGCGGGTTGGAGGGACGTTATGGGGGGGAAGCCATTGTAATCAATATTCTGTACTTTGGAAATTTATATTCATTAAATAAAAGTAAAAAAAAAAAGAATAGGTTGTTTTCCAGCTAAATAGATAATATCAAAGGGCAAAATTTTATTCAGTGACTGTAAAGCACATGATAATGAGACCAACCACCCATTAAAGCAATTTCTCAAGTGGATTTCCAGTATGTGTCAAAGGTCCTATTCAAATATATAGCAAGTGGTGAAGAATCTTTCTTGAATATGATTATTTAAATATTTTTAAAGTATAAAATACATATAATCAAATACATTAATCTTAAGTATACAGTGTGATGAATTTTTACACCTTTAAAGCCACAGTATGTATCATGCCACAGAATATTCTAGCCACCCCAGAGTGCTCCCCCATGCACTTTCTCAATAAATACTACTTTATCTCATCCTGGTAATGACTTATGAGATTTTTAACCTAGAACCTTTTATTTAAGGTATAGAAACTTCATGAATTTTTTATATACAAATTTGGGAATATAGTGATTCTTCCCACCCTAACCTCCCTCCTGCAAGCATTCCCACACTTCATCCTCCTCCCTCTCCTATTCCCATTCTTATTTTTACAAAGATCTATTTCAATTAACTTTATACACATAAGATTAACCCTACACTAAGTAAAGAGTTCAACAAATAGTATAGAAAAAAAAAAACTTGTTCCTCAACAGTCAAGACAAGCGATATTCAAAATCATTGCATCTCAAAGTGTCAATTTCACTTTTATATATTATCTTTTAGGTACTCTATTATTACACTATGTATAATGGTTTCCAGTAGTAGGCATTTTGTTGCAAATGACAGAATTTCACTTTTTATTGCTATGTAGCATTCCATGGTGTACATATACCATAATTTCTTTATCGAGTCTGCAGTTGATGGACATCTGGGTTGATTCCATATTGTAAGTTGAGCTGCAATAAACATGGGGGTACAAATAACTCTTTTATATGCTAATTTCATTTCCTTTGGGTAAATTCCTAGGAGTTTACCCAAAGAATGGTTGGGCCATATGGTAGGTCTATATTCAGATTTCTGAGGTATCTCCATACTGTCTTCCACAGTGGCTGGATCAGTTAATATTCCCACCAACAGGGGATTATGGTACCTTTTTACCCGCATCCTCGCCAGCATTTGTTCTTTATTGATTTATGTATGAAAACCATTCTGATGGGGGTGAGGTGAAACTTCATTGTGGTTTTGATTTGCATTTCCCTGATGGCCAGTGATCCTGAGCATTTTTATGTGTCTGTTGGCCATTTGAATTTCCTCTTTTGAAAAATACCTGTTCCAGTGTTTAATTGGATTGTTTATTTTTTTGTAGTTGAGTTTCTTGAGCTCTTTATAGATTGGATATTAATGTGATATGTCACATTTATTGATTTTCAAATGTTGAATCATTCCTGCATACCAGGGATAAATCCTATTCGGTCTGGGTGAGTGGTCTTTCTGAGGTATTGTTGGATCTGATAGGCTAGTATTTTGTTGAGGATTTTTGTGTCTGTGTTCAACAGGGGAATTGGTTTATAATTCTCTCTGTTATATCTTTTTCTGATTTTGGAATAAACATGATGCTGGCCTCATAGAAGGAGTTTGGGAGGTTTCCCTCCCTTTCAATTGTTTTGAAAAGCTTGAGAAGGATTTGAATTAGTTCTTATTTAAAGGTCTGGTACTCAACAGTGAACACTCCAGTTCTGGGCTTTTTTTGTGGGAGGGTCTTTATTACTGATTTAATTTTTGTCTTGGTTATTGGTCTGTTTAGGTTTTCTATGTCTTCATGGCTCTATTTTATTTTAAGGATTTATTTACTATTTATTTGAAATTCAGAGTTACACAGAAAGAGAAGGAGAGGCAGAGAGAGAGAGAGGTCTTCCATCCGCTGTTTCACTCCCCAATTGGTTGCAACGGCTGGAGCTGCGTGGATCCAAAGCCAGGAGCCAGGAGCTTCTTTCGGGTCTCCCACATGGGTGCAGGGGATCAAGGATTTGGGTCATCTTCTACTGCTTTCTCAGGCCATAGCAGAGAGATGGATAGGAAGTGGAGCAGCTGCGACTAGAACTGGTGCCCATACGTGATGCTGGCACTCCAGGTGGTGGTTTTACCCACTATGTCACAGCACGGGCCTGCCATGGCTCTATTTTGGTAGGCTGCATGTGTACAGGAATCTATCCATTTATTCTAGGTTTCCCTATTTATTGGCATACAGCTCTTTGTGGTAATTCCTAATGATTCTTTTTATTTCTGTGGTATCTGTTGTTAAATTTCCTTTTTCATTTCTGATTTTATTGATCTGGGTCTTTACCCTCCTTTTTTGGTTAGTTGGGCCAATGGTATATCAATGTTGTTTATTTTTTCAAAAACCAGGTCTTCATTTCACTGATCTTTTGTATTTTTTGTTTCAGTTTTGTTTATTTCTTCTCTAATTTTAATTATTTCTTTACTCCTACTAATTTTGGATTTGATTTGTTGTTTTTCTAGGTCCTTAAGATTCATTGATAGCTCATTTATTTGGTACCTTTCCAATTTCTTGATGTAGGCATTAACTGCTATAAACATCCTTGTTAACACTGCTTTTGCTGTATCCCATACATTTTGATATGTTATATTGTCATCTTAATTGATTTCCAGAAATTTTTAGATTTTTTGTTATTTCTTCAATGACCCACCATTCATTCAGAGCATGTTGTTCAGTCTCTCTGTTTGCATGTTTTCTAGAGATTCTTGTTGATTTCCAGCTTCATTCCATTGTGGTCTGAGAAAATGCATGGTATGATTCGATTATTTTGAATTTGCTGAGACTTGCTTTATGGCCTAGCATATGGTCTATCCTAGAGAAAGTTCCATGTAGTAATGAGAAGAATGTGTATTCTGTAACTGTGGGATGAAAAGTTCTGTAGATATCAGTTAGGTCCATTTGGTCTATAGTATCAATTAATTCTGTTGTTTCTTTGTTGATTTTCTGTCTGGTTGATCTGTCCATTGCTGAAAGTGGCTCTATGTACCCCATTACTATTGTATTGGAGTCAATGTCTCCCTTTAGATCTGTAACATTTCTTTTAAATAGCCAGGTGCCTTGTAATTGGGTGCATATATGTTTATTGGAGTTATATCTTCCTGTTGCATTGATCCCTTAATTGTTACATAGTGCAGTTCTTCATTTATTTTAACAGTTTTGTGCTAAAGTCTAGCTTTTTTGGGTTCTCTTATCATGAAATATTTTTTCCATCCTTTCACTTTCAGTCTGCATGTACCTTTGTTGATAAGATGTGTTTCTTGTAGTCAACCAATAGATTTGTCTTGTTTTTTAATCCACTCAGCCAGCCTGTATCTTTTAACTGGAGAGTTGAGACCATCTACATTCAAGGTGACTATTGATAAGTAATGACTTTGCCCTGCCATTTTCTCATAAATATTCCTATTGTTTACTTTGGATTTCCTTTATACTTTTACTGGGAGATTTTCTGCCTTCACATTCGTTCATAGTTATGACTGTGTTTCTGTGTTTCTATGTGTAGCACATCCTTAGGCATCTTTTATAAAGCTGGATGAGTGGTGACAATTTTTTGCACTTCTGTTTGTTGTGGAAGGTCTTTATTTCACCTTTACTCATAAATGAGAGCTTTACAAGGGACAGTATTTTGGGTTGACAATTTTTTCTCTTAAGACTTGGACTATGTCTTTCTATTCTCTTCTAGCCTCTGGGGTTTCTGATGATAAGTCAGCTGTAAGTCTAAATAGAGATCTTCTGAAAGTAATTTGGTGTTTCTCTTATGCACATTTTAGAATATTTTCTTTTACTGTTGTGAGTTTGACTACAATGTGTCATGATGAAGCTCTTTTCTAGACATGTCTATTAGGAATTCTATGTGCTTCTTGTACTTGGATGTCCCTTTCTCCAAATCAAGGAGGTTTTCTGTAATTATTTCATTAAATAGGCCTCTAATCCATTCTCTCTGTACCTTCAGGAACTCCTACAACCTGTATATTGGGTCATTTGATAGTATCCTATAAATCTCAACACTGCTTTTAATTTTTCTAATTTCTTTTCTTTTTGGTCTGACTGTAGAATTTCCAAAGACTTGTCTTCTTGCTTGGATATTCTTTCTTCTGTCTCACCAAGTCTGTTGTTGGCTTTCCACCACATTTTTTATTTGATCTATGAATACTTCATTTCTTTTTTTTCTGTCTTTATGTGTTGTCCAATGTGAATTAATGCTATAACTACTACTGAAACAGTATTTTACACTTTATGTTCTGCGTGGGTGCAAACTGATGAAATCTTTACTTAATATATACTAAATTGATCCTCTGTATATAAGGATAATTGAAAATGAATCTTGATGTGAATGGAATGGGAGAGGGAGTAGGAGATGGGAGGGGTGTGAGTGAGAGGGAAGTTATGGGGAGAGGAAAAGCCATTGTAATCCACAAACTGTTTTTTGGAAATTTATATTTACTAAATAAAAGTTAAAAAAAATAAATTGAAGAAACTTTTCTAATAATAAAAAAGAATACTTCATTTCTAATATCTTATTTTGGTTTCTGTTTAAAATCTCATTTTCATTGGAAAAGTTTTCATTCATGTCATGTATGGATTTCTTTAATTCATAGATTTGCTTCCAATTGCTTCTGAGTAATCCTACGATTAATCTTTTAAATTCTGTTTCCAGGGTTTCATCAACCTCTTCATCTTTGCATTTTAATATGAAGCGTTGTTGTGTTCCTTTGAGGGGGTCATGTTATCTTCCTTATTCTTGTTTTTGAATTTCTTCATTTATTTTTGGGCATTGTGGAGATACTTTCTGCCTTTTTTACTCTGATGGCTTTTATCTTTGGGCTGTTCCTCTGTGGCTTAGTGGAGTGCCTTCTCTTTCAGTGAATACCCAGAGGCATGTGCCGGGTGTAGCCAGGGAGCTCTGGTCAGTGCTCCAGGGTGGAGTGAGTATGGAGGGCAACACCCATGTTGGGGGTGGCAAATCTTCTCTTTTTATCAGAAGGGAGGGTTTGTTCAGCTCTGTTGGAATAATCACTCCCTCACCTCCTCTCTTCCAAAGTGAGCAATGCCCTGCCTGCATGTCAGCCCCCAGTGAGTGTTATACTCATCTGTTCTGCCACAAGAACTACACAAATGACCTGTGCATCCTAAGTGTAAGCATGGATCCCATTGCAATGACCCACTCCAGGCAATCAGGGAAATCTGAGTTTGTGGAGCTGCTCACAGTGATTGTCCATAGACCCAGCTACACCCTGCACCATCCTCTGTAGTCAGTGTGTTCCCACAGTCTCAGCACACAACACTCCCACAGTCATAGGGTGCTGAGGATCTGCTTTGTCCTCCCTCGTTAGTCTGTCCCATCCACAGAGAGGCAGAGATGCTCCCAGAGCCAGCTGCCTGTGGGTATTCCAACTAGGCAATTGAAGCCCCAGAGCCTGTGATGTTTTGGGAGCCTTGGGGCACTTCACAGTCCTGCATTGGTACCCTGTCAGTCCTTCCAGTCAGACTCAGATGTCTCCTCTTGGCTGGTTGCTGGGTGCACAGACGTGAGCTGGCACAGCTGTTACATATATCCAAAAGGGAGCCTGCCTTCTCAGCCAGCTGCTGGGTATACCAGGATGGGGAAAGAGAAATGTGCTCCTTTTTTCCCTCTCGGTTGGCAGGTACCCTGTCCCCCATAGGGCTCCAGTCTGGACTCATACCAGGCTCTCCCCACAGCAGTATTGCCAGTGGCATGGGCTGCTGCAGTCTGGTCTCACCTCATTGTCAAAAGCTGGCACTTAGGTTCTCAGCTGCTGGGTTCCGTGTTGTGTCTGTGCTTGTGCTGCATGTCCACACCCTCCATGCAAGTCTACAGCGTCCCTCTTCTTTCTGTGGAATTTCCACTACAGTTTTCTCCCTAATTCTTCCCTAAGATGGCACTGTCTCCACTTTTTTTTTAAACTATCTACCCCTAACCTAGAGCAATAAGCGCCATCCCTATTCTGCCATCGTGGAGTCATCTTGATACTATTATCCCACCTATGAGATTCTCATGTTATTTAACTTCATATAAATAAAAGCATACAATATGAGTATATCTTATTTTGTTTCTGGCCTCTGACTTTTTGCTCTGCAAAAATGTTTATGAGCATCATCTGTGGTTTTGCATGTATCAGTTTGTTCCTTTCTATTGTATGGATATACCATACTTTACTTGCTTTTTTACCTGTTGTTGGACATTAGGGTTGCTTCTACTGTTCAGCTGTTAGAATTAAAGCAGCTATGTTTCTTGTACAAGTCTCTTGGTGGAATGTGCACTAATTTCTCCTAGATACATACCCAGAAGTAGAATTGCTGGGTCAAAGAGTTTCAAAACCATAGCTTTTGGAGGTCTTGCCAAACAATTTTACCAACTTGTACATATTTGCACTCCTCCCAGCGATACATGAGAGTGCTAGTAGGAAAAAAATTTTTAATAGGATGAGATTGTGGTGAGATACTTATGATAATTGGATAATAGAAAGATTGTCTGGTTGTAGAATACAAAAAAAAAAAGATGGTTGGCTGTGTGGTTAACGCATTATGAGCAGTGACTTATCAGATAGGCCTGGTGATGGTTAATTTTATGTTAACTGGACTGGGCTAAGGAACACCCAAATAGCTGGTAAAATATTATTTTGGAATGTGTCTGTAAGGGAGTTTTGAATTGGTAGAATGAATAAAGGAGATCATTCTCACCAACATGAATGAACATCATCTAATAATCTGGTAAGAGACTGAATAGAATTATAAGTCAGAGGAAGGGTGAATTTGCTCCCTATTTGGTTAGGGACATTCATTCATCATGTCCTGCCCTTGTACCTAGGTGGCACACCTGCAGGTCTCCCCCACTCACCCCAGGCCATTCTTAGTGCTTCACACTACTACTGGGCCGGTGCCTCGGCTCAATAGGCTAATCCTCTGCCTGCGGCGCCGGCACCCCGGGGTTCTAGTCTGGGTCGAGGCGCCAGATTCTGTCCTGGTTGCCCCTCTTCCAGGCCAGCTCTCTGCTGTGGCCAGGGAGTGCAGTGGAGGATGGCCCAGGTCCTTGGGCCCTGCACCTGCATGGGAGACCAGGAGAAGCACCTGGCTCCTGCCTTCGGATCAGTGCGGTGTGCCGGCCGCAGTGCGCTGCCCGCGGCGGCCATTGGAGGGTGAACCAATGGCAAAAGAAGACCTTTCTCTCTGTTTCTCTCTCTCTCTCACTATCCACTCTGCCTGTCAAAAAACAAAACAAAACAAAACAAACAAAAAAAACAGACTACTACTGAATTATGTCACCAGTTTTCCTGGTCCTTCAGCTTGCAAATGTCATATCATGGAACTTCTCAACCTTCAGAACCCTGTGATTCTTTTTTTAAATAAAAGGATTTATTTTGTTTATCTGAAAGGCAGAGTGACAGAGAAAGAAAGGCTGAGAAAAATATCTTCTCTACTGATTCACTCCCCAAATGGACATATGGTTAGGGAATGGCCAGGCTGAAGCTAGGAATCTTGAACTTCATCTGAGTCTCTCACATGTGTGGGTGGGACCCAAGCACTTGTGTCATCATCTCTGCTTTCCTAGGCACATTAGCAACCTGCTAGATCAGAAGCAGAGCAGCTAGGACTCAAACCAGTATTCCAGTATGGGATGCCTGTCATAGCAAGCTGTGGCTTAACCTGCTGTGCCATGACACTGGCCCCTGAACTGATTCTTATAATAAATCTCAATCTTTATCTCCATCTCTGTGTCTATCTGTCTCTGTCTCCTATTGGTTCTATTTCTCTGGAGAACTCTAATGTAGGCTTCTTAATCATATCAATGTCTATCAGAAAAGTGCTTAAACATTTTATCAAGAATACTAAATATTTTCTAGGAGAGAGTCTTAATAGCATCCTCAAAAATTTCTGCTCCAGTCTATCTTTGCTAAGTCTTTAGAAACTTTTTGTTCCCACAGACCTAGGTTCAATGCCAGATATGTTATTTAATAATTGTATGACCTTTGATTAATTATTTATCCTCTTTGTGCCTTTGTTTCCTTAGCTATAAGACTGGGACAATAATATCTACCTCACGGAACTAGTCTATGGTTTTAATTTCTGGTGCCAAGCAAGTGTTCAAGCATTCCCTCCCCTCCCCTCCCCTTCCCTCCACTTCCCTCCTCTCTCCTTCCCTTTCCTCCCTCCTCCCTCCCCTCCCTCTCCTTCCCTCACTTCCCCTTCCCTAACCCTTCCTTCCTTCTTTCCTTCAAGAGGTCAAGTGAGAGTTGATCAAGAATAATGATAGCATTTACCCCTTATAATTATTGTAACAAAAATTCTGTGGTGACATTGGGAAATATGGGAGAGCAGGGGATGGTTGGGAAAGAACAAAGAGTAAAAAATGCAGAAAAGTAAGACATTATATCCTCATCCTTAAAATAAAGTTCTCCATTGGGTGGGGAAGTTGTAAGCAGAAAAGAACACCAGCTATTATGAAAATTAAACCTCATTGTCTGTATCAATGACAAGCACACTAGAAAATGGACTAATTCAGTCTTAATGATATATGTAGGTTTTCACTGAATTGAAGATATGTCCATGTGAAAGTATATCAAAATTAAAATCTCATTTGCATACATAATATTGGTTAGAGCAAATGCTCACTGCATGATAATGCTCCCTCTAGGAGAGGCCATTAGATTGATTTGCATTCATTTAAATGTTCATGAGGGATGTTGATTTTGCCCATGCAATTTCTAGGGTAGTTAATACACTATGCTATTAAAACAGCTAAAAGACTGCACAGAAGCTGTAACATGCAAATGTGGCAATGGATGGGCTGATTGGAAGGAAAGCTTCTCCCATAGTTGCCAATTCCTCTTTAAGCCATGTTAGTCTTGTGGTCTGGATTCATGGATAAAGGAGGAGTCATTTTTATAGTATTAAATAAGTAGATTGTATGATATGTTAGAAGGTATGGTGGATTTCAAATATGGCCACAAATTTTTCCTATCCTTGTTTGCACACCCCTTTACCACTTAACGTTGCTTTCTTAGCACCAAGAATTGAAGTCTATTTCTCAACCTCTAATATCTAATATGGCCAGGTTACTTGCTTTGGTCAATAGGATATTAGTAAATATAAAGTACAAGCATGAGCAGAGGTTTGAGAAGCACTAGCTCACAGAAGCTTGCTTTCTTACTACTTTTGAAATCCACCATGTGGTCTGCTGGAAGATGAGAAAGCTACCTAGAAAAGAACAGAAGTGCCTCAACTAACAGACTGCCTAACACTAGAAATATGAATGAGTTCCTCATTGAGTCAACAGCTGACCTGGCAACTGACCACAGGTACATGAGGAATCCCAGAAGAGACCAGATGAGTCATTCCAGGCCAGAACTGCCCAACCAGAAGCTGGTCAGAAGCTAAATAAAATGGTTATTGTTTCAAGCCACCAAGTTTGTGGTGTTTTGTTATGCAGCAGTATGGTACTGACGGTTGTATCTAATGCAGAGAAAATGACACAGATGGGGGCAGTAAAAGGGTACATGTTATATATGAGGGTGTTGAAATTTTGAGCAACTTTGTCAGAGATGTCTTGCTAAGGAAATAGCATTTGAATAAATATTTGAAGGAGATATAGAAGTGATTTATGTGGTTATTTAAGCAAGGAACATGCTAGGCATAGGGAATAGCAAGTGGAAATAGCAAGTTCCCGACACACAATATGTCTGTCTTTTTCTTTTTGAAGAAAAGCAAGCAGGTCAGAGTGCTACAGAACTGTAGGAAATGAGGGCAGAAAAGTAACAAGGGGTCAGATATTCAGGAATTCCTTGTAACATTTGGGATAAGATATCCAATATATAGGAGGTAGTACCCCATGACTAACCATGTCTCATATGAAACTATGATAATTAATCAATCCAGTAGCAGAAAACAGACAAGTTGGGCTAGTCAGTTTCTACCTTCTGGAAAGGGAAAACATGAGACCAAGAGATGGGAACGTTTTGAAGCTGAAATCACTTTACTGGTTGTCTTAGTCTGTTCTGTCTACTATAACAAAAATTCTATGAACAGAGTAGCTTATAAACAAGAGAAATTTATTGGTTACAATAATGGAAGCTGGGAAGTCCAAGTTCAAGGTGCTTGCAGATTTGATGTTTGGCACGGGCTCAATCTCTACTTCAAGGGTGGCATCTCCTTGCTGTGTCCTCAAACGTGGAAAGAGCAAGGCAGCTCTCTGGGGCCTCTGATATAAGGGTTCTAATTCTGTTCATGAGAGTTCTGCTCATATGATTTAAGCACCTCCCAGAGTCTCCACCTCCTAATTCCATCACACTGGGATTAGGTTTCAAGGTATGAATTTGCAGGATGATACACACATTCAGATTTCAGCCCTGGCTGTACTCAAGGGACCCAACATCCGTACCCAGCTTTAGTTACTGAATTTCAAGAGCTGACCTGCTTTTTGTTGTTTCAAGGCTTGACAGCTGAACTTGTTTTTTAAATCTACAGAACACTCCTGAATCATTACAATGAATTTTCTCTAATACTCAATCTTTTTTCTTAAATAAGGCAAAGTTAATTGCTATTGCTTGCAAATAAAAGAACCATAACTAATATCATTATCTGTGAATTCTCTCTAGTTCTTTCTTTTCTGAAATACATTATTAGTTTCTCAGAGACTGGAATAATTCCTTCAATTTATTTTGTATCCTTCTTTTACCCAGCTGTGCTTATAGAACAAGATAATAACTGCTAAGCATTCGTTCAATGACTATAATATGTCAAGCAATGTACTGTGCTTATGTAGATTGTCTTATTTAAGATTCACAATAATTCTGTGAATAATTACTCTTGTTATTTTAATTTTTTTACAGATAAGGAAGCAGAGGCCAAAGAGATGACATGATTAATGAATTATGGAGTGGGGACTCAAACTCTGGCAGTCTCATCCAGGAGGTCACATTCTTTCACAACCCAGGACTTAGTAGGTACTTAAAAATACTTGTGTATTAAGTCATTGAAAAGTTCTAAATATCCACACAAATTACCTCCTAGGATGTACTAGCTATCCACACAAATTACCTCAACTGGCCTTTTCTGCCCAGGAAGGGTTGTCCTGGTATCCTTCCACTGTGGGTAGATTTAATTCTAGGAACTCACTACCCATGACAAGTTAGGTGGTGGGATATCCAGACAGCAGAAAACCACTCTTGCTCAGAAAGTTTTCCTTTCTGTCAGCTGTTCCTACTACCATAGTGAGCCCCCAGAGACCTCCTCTTCCTGGATTAAAATCTTGGTTTGGAGTAGAACACTTGAGACAATGTGAAGTTTTAAATAAGAACCCTATAACATACCAAGGGAAAAATATAAGTGTTGTAGGGAGAATCTATTATTTTTAGTAATAAAGAAAAATCATTAATATGTATGATCGTTACATGTATCTTTGATGTTCCTTCTAGAAACTCTGAAAGACAAGGTGGATATTATCATGCTCACTTTACTGATAAAGAAACTGTGGCTTAGAAATGTAAGTGCTTTATCCTAGTATGATTTCTCCCAACCCCAAAGGTGGTACATTCAATGAGCTGGAAATGCAAAATGCCCAACCTTTAGACCCAGACACTCCATCTACCAGTTACTGCCATACCTCTCAGCCCGCCACACATTCTCTCTCCTTATTTCATTTGCCATTTAATTATGTGCTGCCTGATGACACTGGTGTCCTACTTCATAATTATGATTGTGTTGTTTCAGTGTAGTATGGCTTCATCGTAATTTTGCTTTACAGACCTTTCCAATATATATTGGTACTGATAACAGAAGACTATTTATATGATGAAATAGATTTACAGATTCATAACCAGCTTGTCATAGTTTAATGCCAAGATGCTGCAGAATTATCAGAATTATCAATGAAGAAAGGGTTAAATAGAGTCAGACTTAAACAGGATTTTCCAATTTAAAAAAAATCAAGCAACACAAAAGATGGGCTTCATATAATTTTCAAATATTAGTATGTGGGGGATCTTTATTATCTTACTTCCATTGTATCTTTTCTTAAGCATAATTGTTTTTCTTGTCCATTTGAATAGGTATAATGAAAGTAAAACAGGTTTTTGCTTTTTATAAGCTAGTATTTAGGGAGTCTGTCACACAGACAGACATGCACACACACACCTGTGATAGGGAGGGCTGTATATCTGTCATTTACTGTCATATTCTTAATGTTTGAATAGTTCCTACATAGTTGGAAAATATACATTGAAATACCTTTTGAGTACCTACTACATGTCAGAGAGAACTTTATGCACTGAGAAATAGCCTTGCATAAAACAGAAATCTATATTTTCATGGAGTTTATATTCTAGAAGTGGAAGACAGGAAACAGAAGTAAATTAATATATTTGGGATGTCTGAAGGTAATATGATTTATGGGGAAAATAAGCAGAAACAGGAGATAGGAAGTGCTGGGGGTTACGTGGGAAAGTCATTATTTGAATAAGGTAGTAAAGGAAGACCTCAGTGATGAATGACTTTTGTAGAGAAACCAAAAGGAGTTAGGAGACTGAGATATGATGATATCTTGGGGAAGAGAATTCTAGGCAGAGGAACAGCCAGTGCATATGCCTTGCTGTCAGAAGAATAGCAAGGAGGCCAGTATGAACACAGTAGAGTCAATGAGATAGACAGCAGAGGAGAACAGATTTGGGAAGAGAGCACGGGCCAGATCATAGAGAGCTATTGACTGTTATGAGTCTCAATATGGATGGAATTAGCACTAAATAAGATAGGGAAGATCTCAGAAGGCACAAATCTGGAGGAAGTATTCAGATCTGGGTTTTTTATAAGGCAAATTTAAGATTGTTATTAGTCATCCAGGTGAGGATATTGAGCAGGTTATTGTGTAAATTTCTGGAATTTGGAGGAAATATCCAGACCAGAGATAAAAATCTGGGAGTCATTAGTAAATAATTGGAATTTTAAAACGAGACAAGATTAGATCACCAATGCTTGATTAAATAGTTAATAGGTAACAAATAAATAAACACAGTGACTTTGATAACACATTTTCTATAACATAGCTCATATGCAATTGCAAATAGGGGAAACAATGTCAATGTCAATATAATGTGGGTGCTGTGTTGAAGTAGAATTATAATCTTCAGCATAAAATAAAATGTCCTCAAATTGGCTGCTACACAGTCAGGAGCCCTTTATTAGCTTTATTTCAAAAAAATTAAAAGTGAGATTCTACACTCAGGGCTTCCTCCCCAAGGAGATATTCTCCCAGCTTTACGTGGTTTTTTGTCGCAGGCAGATTGCACTGCTTTCTTTGCCTGCCTTGATGGTAACCTCCCTGTGTTAGAGCTCTACTTATATCTACATTGTCTCAGAAATTTCCCTCTATTAGTTTCTTATATTTTTTTAAGATTTATTTTATTTATTTGAAAGACAGAGTTACAGAGAGAGGTAGACAGAGAGAGAGGTCTTCTATCTGCTGGTTCACTCCCCAGATGGCCGCAACAGCCGGAGCTGCGCCAATCCAAAGCCAGGAGCCAGGAGCCAGGAGCCAGGAGCCAGGAGCCAGGAGCCTCCTCCGGGTCTCCCATGTGGGTGCAGGGGCCCAAGGACTTGGACCATCTTCCACTACTCTCTCAGGCCATAGCAGAGAGCTGGATTGGAAGAGGAGCAGCCGGGACTTGAACCGGCACCCATATGAGATGCCAGCGCTTCAGGCCAGGGCTTTAACCCACTGCGCCACAGTGCCAGCCCCAGTTTTTTGTATTTTTAATATCCCCTGAGGTGGCCTCTTAGTATACTGGGCTGTGTGTTTGAGCTGTTGAAGTTATCACCTTATGGGTTAGTTTTTATTTTGTTATTGCTCTGATTATAAAGTTGTATAAGTTTTGAGTGATCTGCCCCAAGTCTATTTTTTTTTCTGTAAATCTTATTAGTGTGTGTTTTTTAAAGTGGGAAATTTTTCAGGAGTATCTTGTTTGATATCACAAATGCTTATATATAATGTAGTTGACATGTTATTATTGTCCATAACTTTCCTGGCATCTTAAGCTCTAGGAACTATATATTGCCCATCAGATATACATTATTCTCTCTCCCCAACACCCCCAAACCAGGGCTAGGCACATGACCCTAGCTAGCCAAACAGAATACATACCTACCTGGCCATGGCAATTGTTTTGGGCATGGACACAGGATCCAAGCATAGCCAATCATAATTTTCCCTGGAGCTATCAAGAAGGCGAAATCTCTTAACTCTGGAGTTATCTGAGACAATATATGCATTGAAAATAACGCCATTACAAGGGAAAGGAAACACAAGATAAAAGGTCCAGTTATTCATCTCCAATGTTCTTCTTATGTCTTTGTTTCCTTGGGAAACTCCTAGTTGTTTTTCAAAACTTAGTTCAATTATTATCTTCTGGTGAATGCTTCAAGGGCAGTGAGCTTCCTTTTCATTGCCAGAGCATCTTGTACACAGCTCTCTTGCAGCATTATTGTATACCTTTGCTTTACTGTCTGCTCTTCCTGTTCCCTTACCCCTTGGTTTGTGGCATCCTTGATGGTGATGACATTGACTTATTTATCTCTATAATCCCAAGTTCTAACACAATGCCTAGTATACAGCAGGTACACAATCCATGTGAGTTGATTGAATTAAGGTAGAGATAATTCTTGTAATATGTATGGTTGATCACCTTGCATGAGAGGATACACTGTCTCAGATACACAGACAGTATGTAGAGAATGTAGAATTTTGATAGGTAAGGCTTTTGATTCAAGCTTAAAAAAGCCAGTGCCGCGGCTCACCAGGCTAATCCTCTGCCTGCGGCGCCAGCACCCCGGGTTCTAGTCCCGGTTGGGGTGCAGGATTCTGTCCCGGTTGCTCCTCTTCCAGTCCAGCTCTCTGCTGTGGCCTGGGAAGGCAGTGGAGGATGGCCCAAGTGCTTGGGCCCTGCACCCGCATGGGAGACCAGGAGGAAGTACCTGGCTCCTGGCTTCCAGTCGACGCAGTGCCTCGGCCATAGTGGCCATTTGGGGGGTGAGCCAACGGAAGGAAGACCTTTCTCTCTGTCTCTCTCTCTCACTGTCTAACTCTGCCTGTCAAAAAAAAGGGCAAAGTACTTTATTGAAATTGAAAATATGGCAGTAAGAGAGACTTCAGAGTAGGGTAGATTTTAGAGAAAGAATAAGCACTACTCTATAGGATTAGAGAGCAGAGATGGAGAAACTGAGGGATGATATTCAGGGAGGTACTCATAGAGAAGAAAGAAAAGTACAGGAATAGAGATGGGAAGAGATGTAAAGTATAGCAGTGGAAGGCAGGGATAGGAAGGTCTGGAATGGTAGACCTTTGAGATTTCAACAAAGTTTTGTTTTCTACTGTAGGCCGTGTGCTGGATTATTGGAACACTGAAATGAATAACTCATAGTCCCTATGAGTCACATTGTGGGGGAGTTCTAGGTTTATAATGATAGTAAGAGAAATGGGGTAATGAGAAGGGGTGCATGTTAAGGGGAGCCTGTCCACGATTCTGAATAGGCAAATATTTCCATCCTTTACCAGAGTTGTAGGAACTGTGGAAACAGAAGTGCTGTCATCAGGTTGGCAAAGTGCTCCACTCTCCCCATTTTGTTTCTTTCTCTCTGGGTTCTATGATCTATGTCCCATTCCAAGGCTACCAGAAACTCCTATTTTACACGCTCTTCCTCCCAGTTTTGATATGATAGAGGCAGAACGGTGGCCTTTTCACCCCACCCCCCTACCCCCACAGTGGAACATGATGCCTCCCTCAGGAAATGCCATGTCCCAAGCCATGTTTGCTGGAGTTATTACCTCTTCAAGTTCTGGCACCCTAGGGCACCTTGACTGTCCCATCGATGCATCACTAGAAATTCCAGCCTGGGTAGAGCCTTGGCTGCTCTTCCCACACCTAGTCAGATTAGGAGGGTGCCCCTGGCCTGCACCAGGGTGCCATCATCACCCCAGAACTTTTCCGGGACCGTGGGGGAATTAGAGGATAGGGACTTGAAGCCTCCCCCTCTCCCTTCTCCTCTCTGGACAGGGGATCTCAGGAGGTGTAAGTAATTTGTGTGTTGGCTGTCCTGGGCAGTAGGTGCACCCTGGGTATAGACACCAACTATGGAAGGTTAAGTGGAAAGTCTGTTGGGTGGGAATAGGGTGAGTATGGAGGGTATCAAGGCCCTGTAAGGTAGGGTCCAGAGAGAGGAGACATCTGTGGATACACCTGTGGGCTTGAGGAGCTGACTGTGCCTGTCTCTGGGCTGGGTGGATTCTGACGCCACCACAAGGGGGAGACCGAGGATGGCTGGGGTGAAGGGACGTGCAGGGCAGGTGGACCGTCCTGGGGTGGTTTGTGCATCGTGGAGCAGGCTTGGCACAGTCTGCGGGAGGGCTTTGGCAATTCGGTGTCCAGGTGGTATGTGGAAAATGCGTTGAGCTCACACAGGCAGCTCAGGGGCAGCGGGTCCTGCAGTGGCGACGGAGTGCGGGTCAAGGGGAGGGGGAAATCCACGACGGAAGCTCTCGGTGGCGGCGGGCGATTGTCTGGAGCAGAGGGCTGTGACAGCCTGGGTGCTGGCGCCGCCCCCTGGGGGCGTCCGGCAGTGAGCCCTGTGGATAAGGGGAGGTTGGAGACCGCCTCCCAGCGCTGGGCTCCGGTACTTGTTGGGGGCGGGGAGGAGACAGGGCGCGCGGCGAGGGGAGGCGGGCGCCGAGCGAGCGCGTGAGTCACTCGGCTCCCCTGGGTTCCGAGCAGGACTTCGTCTCCTGCCTGGGGTCTGCATTTCGCCTCCAGCTTCATGTCTCTTCCCTGCAGGCTGACCCCTTCCGGAGGCTGGACCAAACGTTTTCCAGTCTAGTTGAGGGCCAGGTAAGTTTCTCATCTTTTGATGCTTCTTGCTTAGGTGACTCGGCGGGAGGGGGTCTTTCAGTGTGTGTCTCTGCCTTGGCTTCCTCCCTCTGGTTCTCTCCATTGAAGACAGAAAGTTAGATTTTAAAAAACGCAGCAGAGAAGAGCAAATCCATGCTCAGACCCCAGACAAACCAAACTCTGGGGCAGTAGTCTTAATTCTCAGGGACCTTTAAGTGTCTGGATGCGGCGTTTATGAGCTAGGAGTATTTGGTTTGTTTCGTGTGTTTCCCTCCTCCCCCACTTTCTTCCTGGGCGATTCTTAGAGGTGGGGACAGGAGAGCTGTAGGGCTGAGCCGGGATCCTTTGCCAGAGCGGTTTCTTCATTTTCGACGAGGTGGCAGATATTTTACTGTAGCCTGAGTTGGGATCTTGGAACAACGCTCCCCAGCCCAGGACATGCCAGAGCTGTAAGGTACTGCAGGTGTTGCAAACCCATCTCATCACCATTGACTAAATCAAAACGTTACGGAGGCACAATCAATGTGAATGTCATGATACTGAAACAATTCATTAAAAGACTGTATTGAATATTTTATCGTTTAAATGTATTGTATTCCAGAGGAGACAGCTGATGGTGTTATTTTCTCTATTCTCAGAGATGCTTCAAAAACCTCTTGTTTCCTTTGCAAGGGAATCAATGAGGACCTAGTTTGTTTCTTATAAGGATTTAACAATGCAAAGCTGCGTGTTAATTTTTTCTTCCTGGGGAGGGGGAGGGAGTGGGGGTATTTCACTAAACTGCTTTTAGAAAAATTCAGTGTGGGGGAGGGATGTCCCCTTTCTATATCATTAGGTGGCAAAGTGTGCTAATTGTTATTGTCGATTTTGCTTAAGAGTAGCAGAGGAGAGAACCTCTTGGAATGTGTGAATTTGTGGTCCATGTTGACAACTGATTGCTTCATCATCAATATTGTTTGGTTTGAGACAGTGTTAACAGGTGGTCTTAATTCACAGCACAGAATTAGTCTGTTCCAAGAAACATCCCTGCTAATATGGGATAAAAGCACTCCCCCTTCAACCATATCTTTATCGTTTGTGGGAAAAAGATGGGGAGGATCTTTTCTGGCATTTGATTAGTCCTCCATTATAAATTGCTCTTTCCTGAATTGTCATTTGATTTATAGCCTGTGATTATAGAAGGAAAATTAATAAAACCTTATATGTTTAGTCAGATGACAGGGATAATTTTTTAGAGTTGAGTGGAATCTCTAATGATTATCTTCCAATGCTCTTCCCAAGAATCCCTCCAAACTGAGTAATACTTCCCGTCATTGATAACATAACTGCTCCCCTCTAGGTACCTTTATCATAGCTCTTACTACTCTGTCGCTCTTGATTTACATACTAGTATTGCTCAAGATAAAATTTATTTGAAGACAGGGGTAATGTTATTCATTTTTATATCCCTGGAGCTTAGTAAAGTAGAAGTCTGTTAAAAATGAATGAATAAGTGAATTTGACAGTGCAGATTGTATTCCATGAATACCACCTGGGCATGCTTTCTCTTCACTTCTAGAAAGTAATTATTTACATCCAATGATACTTAAGGTGTGGATCCTCAGACTACACTGAGTTCTAAATTAAGTGAGAGGTTTTGGTATATGAAAAATATCTGTATATTCATTGTGAGTTTTTGTTTTTATTTTTCACTAAAAGTACTAGAAAAGCCAACTAAACATGGTTTTAACAAATAGAGAAGTCTGACAGCAGGTGATCACTGTAGCCTAACAGTAGCAGAGTTCTGTAACAGTACCTTACCCTCTTGGTTTCAAAATGGCTCTAATGGTTCCAGATATTTTGTCCTATCCTATAATCAAAGATAGGAACCGGGCAGGAAAGGGGCAGAGTATATTCCTAAAAGAAATTTTCACTCATCTGAGAGAAAATCTCTGCCCCCGAAGTTTCCTAACAAAATCTCCCTTTTAGCTCACTGGCCACATCTGAGGCAGATCTAAAAGCTGATTTTAGTTGCAAGGAATGCTGGGAAAGTATCAAGATTTTCAGTTTCTGTAATGGAAAGGCAGCCAAGAGAAGGAATGTCGGGTATGGTTTTGGGGAGCTCACCAGAAAGTCTGCTAGATTATCACAAAATAGATCTATTTAAATCTGTGACTATTATCAAACATTGGGCCAAGTACAATATTAAATATTAATCAAGGGGGCAAGTTTTATGGCACAGAGGGTTAAACTGCTGCTTGGGATGCCCATATCCCATATTGGTCCAAGTCCCAACTACTTTGCACTTTTGATCCAGACTCCTGATAATACATACCCTGGGAGGTAGCAGGTGATGGCTCAAGTACTTGGGTCCCTACCACCCTGGTGGGAGACCCAGATGGAGTTCCTGGTTCCTGGCATTGGTCTGGCCCACTCCTGGCTGTTGTGGGCATTTGGTAGTGAACCAGCAGATGGATAGTCTGTCTCTCTCTCTCGCTTTCCTTTTCAAATATATTTTTATTTTTTTTTTTTTATTTTTTTTTTTTTTTGACAGGCAGAGTGGACAGTGAGAGAGAGAGAGACAGAGAGAGAAAGGTCTTCCTTTGCCGTTGGTTCACCCTCCAATGGCCGCCGCTGCAGCCGGCGCACCGCGCTGATCCTGGCAGGAGCCAGGAGCCAGGTGCTTTTCCTGGTCTCCCATGGGGTGCAGGGCCCAAGCACCTGGGCCATCCTCCACTGCACTCCCTGGCCATAGCAGAGAGCTGGCCTGGAAGAGGGGCAACCGGGACAGAATCCGGCGCCCCAACCGGGACTAGAACCCGGTGTGCCGGCGCCGCAAGGTGGAGGATTAGCCTATTGAGCCACGGCGCCGGCCCTTCAAATATATTTTTAAAATAAATTTTAAAATTAACTCAGGTAGAAAATCACATTCAAAACAGATTTTCTCTGCTAGGAATATGGTATTTTAAGTATGCCAAGTAATCGTGTTTGTAAAGTGTATTAACTTTTAGAGATTATAGCTAGCATTCATATATACATGTAATACATATATATGCATACATGTTTATAATATCATATGGTTTCCATTCTATTAAGTATAAGTCAGACCCTCCAGTTCCTAGGATAAAATTTAAAATTTAATAGTCGCCCTTTGAGTAGACTGTTGAGTTTGGGAGTGTCAAAATTTCACAAGGACATGGAAAAAGTGCACAAGGCAAGAGAAAACTGATTAGTGGTTTGGTATGTATTCCCTGAAATGCTGATTTACAAAACTCTAAGAGTCTTTAATTTGGATCCCAGGAGTCCTGAGGGTAACATAATAAGAGTGACACAAAGAACCTAGGGGGAGGTAGTGGGTACTGACAATTTAGGTCAACAGATTTTCCTTTTGTGACCTTCTTCATAGCTTTACTGTGGAGGATGCACTATCAAAATAAATATGGAAATAAATATTCACAGTGTTTTCTGGCATATAGCACGTGCATGCATACACACAAAAACTTAAAATTTGACAGGTGAGTAGAAGAGAGTGTATTATAGTCAGCTTTGATTTTTTTAAGTTACCCATATATTTATTTATTATTTTCATTTAGTTCGAAAGAGAGAGATAATAAAAGAAAAGAAAAAATTAAAAAATATCTTCCATCTGCTAGTTAATTCCCCAAATGCCCACAACAGCCAGGGCTGGGCCAGGTAGAAGCCAGGAACCAGGAACTCAGCATTGTCTCTTGTGTGGGTGGCAGGGGCCCAAGCACTTCAGCCATCATCTCCTCCCTCCAAGGTGCATTAGCAGGAAGCTGGATCAGAAACATAGGAGTCAGGACTCAAATCAGGCACTAAAACAGGGAATACGGGCATTGTAGGTGGTGGCATAACCCACTGTGCCACAATGCCCATTCCAGCTTTGATTCTTGACTCTTTCCCAGTAGGAGTCCTCTATTTAAATAGTTGCATAAGGAGCCAGATTTGGGGACATCAAGGTAGAAAATTAGATAAGCAAGTATCAAGACACTGAAATGTAGTTGGTGAAATTTAGATATGTTCCTAAATCTGTATATATGAAATACATGAAACTTATATACCTTAAATAAAATAAAAAAATAAAGATAAAAATAAAAAGGAGTAGATTATCTGCAGTTTTCAACTTTGTTTACACATTAAAAATACCTGGAGAGCTTTTTAAAATGCAAATTTGTGGGCTGATTCTCAGGTCACTTAAATTGGTACCTCTGGGAATGGGACCTATGTTTCAATATCTCTAAACCTCTCTGGACTGTTCCAACATGCACCTGGTTTGGAAACTGCATTGATTTGCTAAGAGTGTTATACAAAGCATGAAAGACTGATGAACTAACACATTTATTTTACCTTTTATTTTCTCCAAATTCTGGAGGCTGGCAGTCTGAGATTAAGGTATCAGTAGGTTTAGTTTCTTCTGAGGCCTTTCCCTTTGACTTGCACGTGGCTGTCTTCTCTCTGTATCATTTCACATAGTCTTTCCTCTGTGCATATCTAATCTGTTTTTTTATTATTTTATTATTTATTTGAAAGAATTACAGAGAGGCAGAGAGAGAGAGAGGTGAGAATGGTCTTCCATCCGCTGGTTCACTCCCCAGATGGCCACAACAGGCTGGAGCTGTGCTGAGCCAGGAGCTTCTTCTGGGTCTCCCATGTGGGTACAGGGGTCCAAGGACCTGGGCCATCTTCAACTGCTATCCCAGGCCATAGTAGAGAGCTGTATTGGAAGAGGAGCAGCTGGGACTCGAACCGGTGCCCATATGGGATGCCGGCGCTTCAGGCCAGGGCTTTAACCCACTGCGCCACAGTGCCGGCCCCATCTAATCTGTTATTATAATATAGGGCACAGTAATATTGGATTAGGGCCCAACCTAAGGACCTCATTTTAATACAGTCACATTCTGAGATCCTTGGGGTTAGAACTTGAACATATATAAATTTGGAGAATTGCGGACACAAATCTGCTCGTGACAGGAACCATGGAACAAGTATAGCACTTCTCAGACTTTAATGGGCATACAAGTCACCTGGAGACCTGGTTAAAATTCAGATTCTTGCTCAGTAAATCTAGATGGAGCCTGAAATTCTGTGATTCCAGCAAGCTCCTAGTGATGCCCATGCTGCTGGTTCACAGAACATACTTTTAACTAGCGTAGTTCTGTCTAGATTAGTGATTCTCAAACTTTAGTGGCATCAGAATAATCCTGGAGAAACGGAAAAGCAGACTGCTGAAATGTTGCCCTGGATCTTCTGATTCTATAGGTTTAGAGTAGAGACGAAGAATATGCATCTCTAACAAGTTCCCAGGTGATGCTGATGCTGCTGGCCTAGGGATGATACTTTGGAAACCAGGTATCTCTGACACTTTGAAATTTTACAGTATTGGATAAGTCAAATCAACCTCACATCATGTGTGATGTTTACCAGTGATACTTGCTCTCCTAATCGCTGATAGTACTACATTTTTCTTTTTCCAAGCTTAATTGCTTTTCAGTTCATAGGTCAAAGGATGAGGAAATGGGAAAAAATGCTGTAGTGGGATTTCTTTTAATCTCCTATATAAATAGAGGTGAATGAATACAGAGGCTACATGTCAGCCCATTTGTCTCTATTCATGTTTCTTCTCAATCACAGAGCTAATTTGCAGTTTGCTCTTCTACCAGCTCGAAGATGATTTAATGAGACTGGCTGTATATTTCTGAGATGGTATTTTTTTAAAAAAAGGATTAGCTGTTCTAGAGATTGTATCATCTTGGGGTATTGCAAATTTCTCAAAACACATAAATTGTAAGTTATTTTAAATTTAATCACATTATTGTTTCTACATGAGTCCAACAGTGAGCTATATCAAACAGCATCTCCTCCCCAAATAACTACAGATGAGGCAAACACGGTTCTTGCTCTTTGAGAATTAAATCAGCAACATTCATGTTCTGTGGATGTTTTAGCCTCTGCTACACACATACACACACATGAGAGGTCTTCCAAAAGTTTATGAAAAATGAAATTAAAATATATTTATTTTGATACAAAAATTATGAAATCCATGTTTTTGAGGGCTTTTCAAAAAGCCCATGGAATATATGCATTATGAAAACACTGTGCATGGGTTTCAGAAATGCACCAAAATAAACTTATCTTTTTAATAATTTTTTAAAAATTTTAAAGTATACAAGTTTCATGTATTTCATATATACAGATTTAGGAACATAGTGATACTTCCCACACTACCCTGCCTCCTACCCATGCTCCCACCCTCCCTCCTCCTTCCTCTCTTATTCCCTCTCTTAATTTTTACAATGATCTACTTTCAGTTTACTTTATACTCATAAGATTAACCCTATACTAAGGATAAACTTATCTTTTAATTAAATTTTCCATAAACTTTTTGAAGTTCCCATATACGCACACACATACATATGTGTATGTATGTGTGTGTATGTTTCCTATTCAATTTAAAGCATTTTATGTTTTTAATTTTCAGTATTCTATCTATATGAAACAACCAAAATATTTCCATTTTAACCTTAAAAATATATTCAACTTGTAATCACATAAATATTTTAAACAAATATAGAATCAGGTTTGTTGCTGCCCCATTGCTGAAGCTGTTGCTGTTATCAAAAGAACAGATCTTGCTAATGTATTTCTCTTACACTTTTCTAAAGTTATGCCAAATATATAAGACCTCCTTTTAGAATAGATTTACTAATGCCATAAGTATTTTGAGTTTTCCCTCAAGGGTTTTCTACATTTTTCACATTTTTGATGAGTTTTCCCAGCAATTGATAGTGCACCTCGTAGCACAGTCCAGGGGAAGAGGTTATCTGTTGTGTTTCTGGCCTGAATATCTGAAACACCAGATAAGAAAAGCTCAGTTGTGGAGATGGATTCAACAGGCTATCAGAACTCAATGCTATTGGCCGGCCCCGCGGCTCACTAGGCTAATCCTCCGCCTAGCGGCGCCGGCACACCAGGTTCTAGTCCCGGTCGGGGCGCCGGATTCTGTCCCGGTTGCCCCTCTTCCAGGCCAGCTCTCTGCTGTGGCCCGGGAGTGCAGTGGAGGATGGCCCAAGTACTTGGGCCCTGCACCCCATGGGAGACCAGGAAAAGCACCTGGCTCCTGGCTCCTGCCATCGGATCAGCGCGGTGCGCCGGCCGCAGCGGCCATTGGAGGGTGAACCAACGGCAAAGGAAGACCTTTCTCTCTGTCTCTCTCTCTCACTGTCCACTCTGCCTGTCAAAAAAGTGAATTCTGTTTTTCCTGATTTCATGCTCAGCAATCAACCATAGAATGCCACATGTTCATTGCCTTCAGGGAGAGAATAACCTGGTCAGGGTGTCTGGTCTGCTTGACAGTTACATTTGTCACTGTAAATTACTAAGCCACCACTCTGGCTTTAAACACTTATGAGTGTTGCGAGTGTGAGTCAGCACCTAGCAGCACCCTCATGCCTGATAAATTCAGGGACATTGATAAGATCTGTATGTGAGGACTGGTTCAATGCCAGACCCTGATGCTGATGATTCACCAGAGCATTTGTAAAGCATTTTCTGCATACCAGGAAGTGTGCAATTTTATTTACATTATCTTATTTAGTCCTCATATTAACTTTGTGAGATAATACTGTTATTTCCATTTTATAAATTAGAAAACTGACATGTATATTAAAAACTTGCCCCAAATCAAATGACTACTATGGCAGAGACTTCTGGTTGCCATCAAATATCCCTTATCACCTTCTTCTTTAGTGATGGGATCCCAGTTTTATTCCTGGTAGCCATGCAATCCAGTCTCCATCTCTTGTACTCAACTTTGAACCTAAGACTGATTTCTGCCATTGTGAGATAACTGTGTTGTGTGGCACTTCTAGAAAACCTGAGTAAAAAGAGTTGACTTATCTGGGATGAAGGCCCTTTTATCTCCTGTGCTTCCTCCTGCTGCTAGTCTGGAATGTAGTCATAATGGATGGAGCTATCTTGGACCATGGTGTGGTTACCTACTAGATATAAACTAACATTGAAGATGGTAGAAAAGAAAGGTAGAAGAAGAAATCTGGGCCTGTGATGGTACCATGGAGCTATTGTGTCAGATCTACTTCAGTGTTCTTTGTCTGTTACTGGAACTAATTGGCATTCTGTTAGAAGAGAAGAAAGGTAGGGATGGCTATTGGGTAGCAGTTGACAGTGCTTACATATTAGTACCAAGTGCCTCATATTTGAACATGATAGGTATCCTCAATTTTCATCTTTGCCACTCAGTAGCTATATCTTTTGGACAACTTGAGCTTCACTTCACATCCTTGTGGCTCATCTTTTTAGCTAAGCCACTGGTCCAGTAACCAGCTTCATACAGGTGTAACCAGACAGTGCCTTCCCTTAGTCTTACAGTGAATGTCTCACTTTCCACACCAGGACTTCTTTGATCCTTCAACATGGAGTCCTATTGGAGTACCCTGGCACCCACAAGTATGTATTATGTAATGTTCAGGTAGTTAAATGCCCAAGAATATACCCTTGGCTAATATGGAAAAGGATCCAGACATAAATGTTTCCTTCTTCCAAGGCCAAATAAATATCAGCTTCATTTCACTGGTGTTTATTCCCAAGAAGTTCCCAGAGGATCTAAGCAAGATCAAGCCTTTATTGTTTATAGTTGTGGCCAAGTCAAAGGTATACTCCTGAATTGGATTTCTGTTTTCCCTTTTGCAAATTCCCTACTTCTACTCCTTGGATTCACTTCTGCAAATGAAATACCTGCATGCAAACTCATTTTTTAAAAAGTTTTATTTTATTTATTTATGTCAGAATTAGAGAGAGTTAGAAGGCCGGCGCCATGGCTCAATAGGCTAATCCTCCACCTTGCGGCGCCGGCACACCAGGTTCTAGTCCCGGTCGGGGCACCGGATTCTGTCCCGGTTGCCTCTCTTCCAGGCCAGCTCTCTGCTATGGCCCAGGAGTGCAGTGGAGGATGACCCAAGTCCTTGGGCACTGCACCCGCATGGGAGACCAGGAGAAGCACCTGGCTCCTGCCTTCGGATCAGCGCAATGCGCCGACCGCAGCGCGGCAGCCATGGCGGCCATTGGAGAGTAAACCAACGGCAAAAGGAAGACCTTTCTCTCTGTCTCTCTCTCTCTCACTGTCCACTCTGCCTGTTTAAAAAAAAAAAGTTAGAATCTTTCATTCACTGGTTCAATTTCCAAATGGCTGCAATAGCCAGGGCTGGGCCAGGCTGAAGCCAGGAGCCTCCTCCAGGTCTCTTACATGGATGCAGAGGCCCAAACACTTGAGCCAGCCTCCACTGTTTTCCCAGGTGCATTAGCAGGTAGCTGGATGAGAAGTGGAGAAGCTGGGACTTGAACTGGCACCCATATGGAGTGCCAGTACTGCAGACAGCAGCCTAACCCACTGTGCCACAACACCAGCCCCCGTGCAGACTCTTGTCATAGCATCTGTATTCCAGGGATAACTCCGGCAGAGATATTGTATAACCTTGAATTAAGCTGTACTAATAAAGCTTTGTTACTTGCTAGCACATTTATGTCCTTTATATGATGAAACAGCTTATTATCCTTGGTGTACAAAGATAACAATACATTAAGAAATCTGATAATACAATAAGAACTCACATACTTTGTTGATTGGATTGTAAATTTGTTTCATTTTGGGAAAGACAGGTTGTCACTACCTTGTAAACTTAAACATTTATTTACCCCAATGACCCTACAACTTTAATTCCTACAGAAATTCTCCTGCATGTGAAGCAAGAATTTTCCTTAGGAATGTCCATAGCAACAGGATTCATAATACAAAAATCCTAGATTAACCTAATTGTTCAGTGGTAGAAAAAGAAATAAGTAGATTTGATATGCATTATTTCAATAGAGTCAAAGTGATTTAACCACAGTCATATGCAAGGACACAGATGCTCATTGTCCACAAAATATTGGGGGAAAAACTAAATCATTGAAGATTTGTGCAGTTGTGTATCATTTTTTATAAAGCTTAGAGATAAGAGATACTAAAAAATTCATTGTTAGTACTCATACCTATTTGACAAATTACAAAGCAAGGTAAACCTAAAGTTCAGGCTAATGCTGGAGATTCAGGCATGGGAAAAGCTAGGAACATATAGTAGATGCACTGGTGTTGGTAATGTTCCAGGTCCAAATTGGGTGATGGCTTCATAAAGGCTTATTTATTATTAGTCTTTGTAATTTATTTAAATGCAACAGAGATTTTTAAATGATTTATTTATTTGAAAGGTAGAGTGACACACAGAAAGAGGGAGAGACAGACAGAGACAGAAAAAGGTCTGTCTTCTATTC
This sequence comes from Oryctolagus cuniculus, assembly GCF_051225735.1. NCBI lineage: Eukaryota > Metazoa > Chordata > Mammalia > Lagomorpha > Leporidae > Oryctolagus > Oryctolagus cuniculus. The sequence continues at coordinate 23,496,371 of NC_142888.1, forward strand.
ACTGGTTCATTCTCCTAAATGACTGCAACAGCCTGGTGTGGGCCAGGCTGAAGCCAAGAGATGGGAACTATATCCTGGCCTCCCACATGCATGGTAGGGGCCTGAAGTACTTGAGCCATCATCTATTGCTTCCCCAGATGTATTAGCAGGAAGTTGTATCAAAAGCAGTGCAGCTGGGATTTGAACCAGCACTTCAATATGGAATGGCCAAGTTGCAAGCTGTAACTTTAACCTGCTGTGACATGGCACCAGCCCCTATATAATATTTAAAAAAAACACTATTCTCTCTCCCTCTCCATTAGTCTGCCTTTCAAATTAACAAATAAATCCTGTTAAAAATGAAAACTGCTAGCAAAGACATTGTACTTACAAAGGATGTCCTTGGTGAAAGCCTCCTCTAGCGCTCTTTCTGAACTTTTGGTTCTTAGAGTCAGTGTTTTTCATCATGTAATGTATTTTTTTCATTTCTGTTGCAAAGTAGTCAATATTGTAATCAATTAGAATGGCAGAGTAAAAGACTCAGTTTTCCTTAAGGCCCTTAAGAGGCATATGCTCTAACATACTTAGGAAAGGAGAAGTTTGTATTGTGTCCTCTGCTATATCTGTTTACCTGTGGTTCCTGTGTGTCCAGAGGAGCCCAATGTTCTCTGCTGTACATGGTTCATCTGATTCTTTATCATTGTGTTTAGTACAGTATTTGTAGGCTATATTCCTCCTTGTTTCTATGCTGTGTGTGTGTGTGTGTGTGTGTGTGTTAGGCGATGGTAGTCAGTAGAGAGGCTATCGACATGACCTTTCTCTTTACACACTGTTTACTTTCCTTAACAGTGTGTCCACATAAAGTTTTAAAGTTGTACCAGCTTGTAAATTCTAGGCCAGAGTTTATAACCATTAAAACCCTTTTTGTGCCATGGATGGATCCCTTTAAATATGTATATTTATTTATATTTACATATTATATATTTATTTGAAAAGAAGAAAGGGAAAGAGAGAAACATATTGGGATCTTCCATCTGCTGGTTTATTCTCCAATTGCTTGCAAGAACTGGGGCTGGGCCAGACTTAAACTAGGATCCAAGAACTCTGTCTGGGTCTCCCACATGGGTGGCAGGGACCCAATCCTTGGGTCATCATCTTCTCCTTTCCCAGGTGCATTAGCAGGAAACTAGATCAGACATGAGGAGCTGGAACTTGAACCAGCACTTCTATTTGGGATGTAGGCATGCCAAGTGGCAGCTAAATCCACTGTACCACCTGCCTCACCATAAATGCCTTGATGAAGCCTATGGCTTTCTTATCAGAATAGTGTCTTAAGTACAAAAAATCAAGTACACTGGATTACAAAAGGAAATAAGTTGAATTTAAATGCAGTTATCAGAATATTGAAACAAAATTAGGGTATAACATTATATTTACTTCCTTTAAAATTATTTCTTTATTTGAAAAAACCGTGGGAAAGGGAGGAAGGGAGGGAGAGGGAGACGGAGAGGAAGAGAGAGATATTATCCCAAATACCCACAAACAGCCAGGGCTGGGCAAGGGCAAAGACAGGTGCCAGTATCACTATATGGGTCTCCAGTGTGGGTAGCAGGGTCCCAGGCACTTAGGCCACCACCTTCTGCCTTTACAAGTGCATTAGCAGGAAGCTGGATCAGAAGTGGAAGAACCAATCAGATGACTTCCCCCAAACGGTAGAGTCAGAATCGTGCCAGGGGATTCCAATTCATTCCCATCAGGGTGCCATGTACCAATGCCATCTCACTAGTCCAAGTGATCAGTTTCAGTTCACAATTGATCATAATGATAGATCTAAGAGTCAAAGGGATCACATAAACAAGACTAGTGTCTGATATTTCTAACTGATAGAATAAAAAAGGAGAGAACAATCCAACATGGGAAGCGAGATACACAGCAGACTCATAGAATGGCAGATATCCTAAACAGCACTCTGGCCTCAGAATCAGCCCTTAAGGCATTCGGATCTGGCTGAAGAGCCCATGAGAGTATTTCAGGCATGGAAAGCCAAGACATTCTGGCAAAAAAGACCTAAATGAAAGATCTCTGTGAGTGAGATCCCAGTGGAAAGAATGGGCCATCAAAGAAGGAGGTACCTTTCTCTGAAGAGAGGAGAGAACTTCCACTTTGACTATGACCTTGTCTAAATAAGATTGAAGTTGGGCCGGCGCCGCAGCTCACTAGGCTAATCCTCCGCCTAGCGGCGCCGGCACACCGGGTTCTAGTCCCGGTCGGGGCGCCGGATTCTGTCCCGGTTGCCCCTCTTCCAGGCCAGCCCTCTGCTGTGGCCAGGGAGTGCAGTGGAGGATGGCCCAGGTGCTTGGGCCCTGCACCCCATGGGAGACCAGGAAAAGCACCTGGCTCCTGGCTCCTGCCATCGGATCAGCGCGGTGCGCCGGCCGCGGCGGCCATTGGAGGGTGAACCAACGGCAAAGGAAGACCTTTCTCTCTGTCTCTCTCTCTCACTGTCCACTCTGCCTGTCAAAAATAAAAAAAAAAAAAATAAGATTGAAGTTGGCAAACTCAAAAGGCTTCCATAGCCTTGGCAACTCATGACAAGAGTCCTGCGTGATTACTGATGCCATTAACGAGTGTCAATTTGTTAATTCAACAACAGGAGTCACTGTGCACTTACTCCCCATGTAGGATCTTTGTCCTTAATGTGTTGTTCAATGTGAATTAACGCTATAACTAGTACTCAAACAGTACTTTACACTTTGTGTTTCTATGTGGGTGCAAACTGTTGAAATCTGTACTTTTTATATACAGAAGATCAATTTAGTATATATAGATAATTTAAAATGAATCTTGATGTGAATGGAATGGGAGAGGGAGTGGGAGATGGGATGGTTGTGGGTGGGAGGGAAGTTATGGGGGGCAAAAAGCCACCACAATCCAAAAGTTGTACTTTGGAAATTTAAATTTATTAAATAAAAGTTAAAAAAAGATTAAAAAAAAGAGAAGTGGAAGAGCTTAAACTCAAACTGGCACTCTGGTTTGGGATACAGGTGTTGTCTTAAATGGCAATTTAACCTCCCACACTGCACTGCCTACCCCTATATTTAATTCTTCCTTTATTTTTTAAGGATTTATTTACTTATTTGAAAGAGTTACAAAGAGAGAAGGAGAGATAATCCATCTGCTGGTTCACTCCCCAAATTGAAACAAAGACCCGGGCTGGGCTAGGGAGGAGCCAGGAGTTTCTTCTGGGTCTCCCACATGGGTGGCAGGGGCCCAGGGACTTGGGCCATCTTCTACTGCTTTTCCAGGCACATTAGAAGGGAACTGGATGAGAAGTGGAGCAGCTGGGACTCGAATCAACACCCATATGGAATGCTGGTGCTGAAGGCAGTAGATTAACCTGCTGTGCCACAGCACTGGCCCTGTTACTTCTTTATTAACTTATTAAATAATGTGATCTAGTGGTGGATCTGATGAGGATTAAATTTTAAAGTAGTAATAATTAAAAGGTATATTTTATGATATTTGCAATAACTAATGTGATACGAAAATATCTGATTTCTGTTGGTGATAGTCACAGGTACTACTAATTGTATTATGGTTTATAGCCTACATTCACATTTGAAGACAATTGTAAATTTCATTTAAAGATCAGTGAACATAAGGATGTAATTTTTTTTCCCATCCAAGTTCATGGACTCTCTAAATTCTCTCCATATATCCTTGGGAGATCATGGACTCCAGGTTGAGAACCTTGCTCTAAGCAAGACAAAGGAAATTGCAACAAATGAGAGAAATAATTTTAAAGTGAATACCAAATATTATCTAACCCATAGTCCATAGGAAAAACACTTAACTGTAACCCTTCATGGACGATGGGGAAACATGGATGCACCTAGTTTCCCCTCTTACCTCACAGATCTTCTCTTTGAGGAGTTGTTATTCTTTATTTCTCTGCAGAAATGTCTCCATACTTCATTAGTAAATCTTACCTCCTTCAAAGAGTGGTGGGTCATATCCTTCAATCCATCAGTCTCCTTTTTCCTCTATGTTTTCCCACTAAATGTCATCCACTTTAGAAAAACTTTCTAGGGGGTCCCAAACAACAGGGTAAGCTTTGGCTCCATGAGCCTTGTGCCATTTGAGGCCTTTCCACTCTGGTGAGCTGTAGGGAGTAGAGTCCACATATCCCTCAAGGAAAAACACTTATTATAGGGTATAGCACATTCTTAAAGCGTAAGGAAAAACATTTTTCTGACTGCCCCATGAAGTAAGACTGCTCAGGCATGCAGTTGGCTAGTACTGTACAATTACTATGCAGATAAGCTGTACTAGTTCTTTATTCATCCCATAGCCCCTCTCAGATGGATTCAACACCGAGCTGTAGATCTTAGAATGGGTTTTTCTCTGAGCTACACAAACACCTGGCTGCAGTTTGAAATTTCCGCTTGTATGAGCCTGATTAGGTGTTTACTTGGTGCTCGCTTCGGCAGCACATATTCTAAAATTAGGTGTTTACATGGTGTCGTTTGTATTATCCACAATACCTTCTGATTGAGTCATTGATTATTTTAGTGACTTTCCAGAACTAGTAGTGGATATTTAATAAGCTTATTTTTGTAACAGTTTTGGTAAACAGGAAAATGGTAAAGATAGGACATAGTTTTATATACCTATATTCATTTTATCCTGTTATTAATATGTTACATCAATATGGCACAGTTGCAGTTAAACAAAACAATATGGATACATTTTCATTAACTGAGGCCCATGCCTTATTCACATTTCTTTAATTTCTACCTCATATGCCTTTTCTATTCCAAGATGCCATGCAGGATACATTCATTACACCTTCATGTTTCTTTAGGTTCTTCTTGGCTGTAACAGTGTCACAGACCTCCCTTGTTTCTCTTGACCTTGACAATTTTGAAGAGTTTTGGTCAGATATTTGACAGTATGTCCCTCAATTGGTATTTGTCTGATGTTTTTTACACAATTAGACTGTGGTTATGTGTTTCCGGAGGAAGACCACAGAGCTGAAGTGTCATTCTCATCATATTGACTCAAGGGTACACACTGTTGATGTTAACTTTAATAATCTGGCTGAGGTAGTGTTTTTCATGTTTCTCAACTGTAAAGTTAATTTTTTGTTTCTCCCTTTCTAGTCTGCACACTAAGTCACCAGGGATAGCCCATATTTAAGGAGTGAGGAGTTATGTTCTACCTCTTTGAGCGTGAAGTATCTGCATAAATTGTTTGGGATTCTTCTATGCTGGAGATTTGTCTATTTCCATCATTTATTTATCCATTCAATCATTTATATCAGTATGTATTCTTGGTAGTACATTTTTAGTCAAATAATCCAAATCTTATTTTAAGACTAGTAGCATGAATCTCTGTGTCTATAACCAGCCCTACAGTCCCTCAGCACAGGAAAGAACAAAACCAGTGGTTACACATGGAATTTATTTCATTATTGACATATTTATTTAACTTTCTATTTTTCTCTAATATTTCACCAAAAGAGTAATGCAACCATAAAAGAGCATAAATCACTGCATGTTAGAACTACTTCTACCTCAGGCTTTTGTATCTCTCTTCAGGGGCAACTCCTCTTAACTATTACTGATGTTTTTCCAGAAATTTTCACTGTGTATATTTACATATATCTATAATTTCAAAGTTCAATTGTCAAGCATTGTGGCTGTGTAAGTCTAGTTTCTTAATTGAAAACAAATATTCTCTGCCTAGTTTAAGCAGAAGGGTTTAATTGAAGGTACTAGGTGGTATGAAGGATATGGCATTAATTATCTCAGTCCCTGACCACGCCCTTTGGAACATGTGACTTTGTATTTTCTTTTGCTAAAGGAGAATAGTTATATGTTCTTTGATTTTGAGATCAACTGTGTAACTTGTTCAATGAGATGTTTGTGGATATGATCATGCAGAGACTTATAAAAGCATTTGCACTTTTTTACTTCTGTTCCTGATTCTCTATCATTTCTAAGAGAACATACCAAGGCTAGTCTGCTGGGGGATGAGAAGCATGTGGTGCAGAGCCAAATCATGATAGTTATCCTAGATTGGCTGACAGCCAGTTGACCCCAGCCGTATGGGTGATCTGAATTGCAGCTGACCACATTTAGACAAGCAAATCCAGCCAGAATCAGCAAAGCTTAGGTCATCTGACTCTGCTGATTCATGAGCTAAATGCTTATGATTTCTGTTACTGAAAATTTTGGGTTGTTGTGCAGCATTATTGTTGCAATGAATAAACGATGCTGATAATTTCTAAAATTCTGGGGAGGGCCAAATAACCTTTTAAAAATATTTATTTATTTATTTGTTTGAAAGCCAGAGTTAGAGAAGGGGACACACACACACACACACAGAGAGAGAGAGAGAGAGAGAGAGATCTTCCATCTGCTGGTTCATTCCTCAAATGCCCACAATGGAGAGAGAGAGAGAGAGAGAGAGAGAGAGATCGAGATCGAGATCTTCCATCTGCTGGTTCATTCCTCAAATGGCCACAATGGCCAGATCTGGGCCAGACTAAATCCAGGAACCTGGGACTCCATCTGGATCTCCCACATGGGTGCAGAGTCCCACCAAATACTTGGGCCATCTTCTGCTGCCTTCCCAGGTGCATTATCAGGGAGCTTGACTGGAAGTGGAGCAACCAGGTCTCAAATCCATGCTCAAATGGGATGCCAGCATCAAAGGTGGCAGCTAAACGCACTGCACCACAACACTGGCCCCAAGTGAACCTTTTTTGATGCTACTTTGCCGTGAGTACCACCAGTTATACCATAGGATATTTCTTTTATTAAACTGTTTAAAATTTTTATTAACTTGAAGAGTACAGGTTTCATGTATTTCATAGATGAGCTTCACTCCTGCTGCTTCTTAGTGCTCAGCCCCTGTGATGATAGAGAATAGATATTGGAACCTTCATTAGTGTTCTGCAGAGGAACACAATGTCTCCAACTCACTGCCTATAAGAATCACTGATGTCTGTCACCAAGTTCACTTCCTTATTCCAGTCATCATGTGGAATTCAGATCACTAGTAGAATCTAAATCACATCTGAAACCTCAGCCACAAAGGAATCTGGAAATGTGGTTTATTTGCTTTCTGGCTTTTGCAGGACAAGGTTTGTTATAAGAGGTTTGGAGAAAGTCGTTCTACAGTGTCTACCACAGGCATGGTGAGAAATCCCCTCAACTTCTGGATCCTTGAATGCCTACCATCTCTGCATAAGGCAAGTCATGGAGTTGACACTCTGAGGAATTGAAATGCTAAGGGGAGGAACCTTAGACCCTTTGCTCTGCACGATTTGTCATTGCAGTCTTAGTTCAAGAAAAACGGTTTGGTTCTGATATTGATGACTCATAGCACTCCCAGTCTTTTCCTCCTTTGGTATCTGGCGGAGTGGGAAGTATATGAATAACCCCAGGTGAAACAACACTTTATTTTAATTAGGTTGAGCTCTGTAAACAAGGAGTTTGACCTCATTTTGCTCTCTCTGTAGGTGAGTGAAAAGCTATAGCAAAGACACTTAGAAAAGTATATTTTATGATTTTACGTGGAGAGGATGTAGAGGGAGAAACAAAGCCCCATCTCTAGCTGTCTCCCATACTCAAATGCCAATTGTTTAGATTTCAATATCTTAAATATTGAAATGGTGACTGTATTTGGGCTGATTGACTAGAAGCTCACCTTTGCTGTCTAACCCCAATCCCATCACTAGCTAGAATGGCCTTCTACAGTCTGTTCTGGGCCACATGGCATTAACTGATTGATAGAACACATTTCCACCATATGAAACTCTTTGGGTGTAGGTGCATTTATTTGTAAAGTGGAACTTACATGATTGGCTGCATGGAACCTTTATTTGTTCTCTGTTTTTTCCCCCTTCTGAGGACCTTGTTCCAGCTAAATATTGGCTGAAACATTTTGGTGACTTTTTTGTGTTTCATAGGCAAAACCATGCTGTTGCTAACACTAAAAACACTGAAAAATGTTGTATCTGTGCAGTCAGTATTTTAAGGGAGTGATTTTTAGTATATTTGAGAGAGAAAATAAGTATTCATTATAGCTGATATCTGAGTCCTTTACTGGTTACCAATAAATGTAGGCACAAATTCTTTGGAATATATGTATGTATGTATGTATATGCTTCAAATGAACATATTGCTGATAAACATTCCCAGAAATGATTAGAACAGTTTGACTAGAACAATTATTTGGCTGATCAAAAGATATTCTGATAATGCTTACATGCTTTGTGGTCCATATAGCTTTGTATATTCAGTCATTGGGCTTAGTATCCCTTGTGTATTGATGAAAAATCTAAGTAGGGAATAATAATCCATTCAAATAACTAGGAGTTTGTGGTTAACGACTCATTATTGTTTTTATTTTCTGAAGTAGTTTTCCCTGTATGTTTCCCAAAATATTTGTAATCAGGTATTAAACTGCTGTTTACCAATGTGCTAGACTGGAATCATGGAGAAGCTACCTGCACAGTTTGGCCTCCACTGCCACCTGTCACTATGGCTCCCACTACTCCCCTCCCTATAGACTCTTCTTCCCCAGGCAACTGATGTAATCTGTGGCCTCTGACAGTATTGTACACATTTATACCTTTGCTTATATCTTTTCCCTTGCTTATAGTATCCCAGGCCCTCTCTGGGCATCTTTGATCTACCATATAAAGCGTAGCTTCACTTAAGCTAAAACTTAGTATAACTCCAGAATTCTCCCAGTTGATCAGCCTTTCCCACCTCTCTGACCTCTGAACTTCTAACACATATATAATTTTGGTATCTGGGCTAGCCCTTCTGTGCCCTTAAGGTATTTACTCACAGCTGAACTGTTAGTCTCTGGAAGATATAATTAGACTTGTTTGTAAGTTTGCATAGCCATGTCCCCATACGGATACAATCAGTTCTTAACTGGAGCTTTCAGCACAAAGCTACAGAATTTGGACAGCAAACTTTCTTGTATTTCCCTGTAGCTTCCTGCACAGGTGATCCTGACTTCTGACTTCACTTGTATTTTTTTCTCATCAATTCTTTTTTTTTATTTGATAGAGTCAGACAGTGAGAGAGAGAGAGAGATACACAGAGAAAGGTCTTCCTTTCCATTGGTTCACTCCCCAAATGGCCGCTATGGCCAGAACTACACTGATCTGAAGCCAGGAGCCAGGTGCCTCTTCCTGGTCTCCCATGCGGGTGCAGGGTCCCAAGTACTCGAGCCATCCTCCACTGTCCTCCTGGGTCACAGCAGATAGTTGGACTGGAAGAGGAACAACCGTGGCTAGTCATCATTTCTTAGGTTAATATGATATTAATACAAAGAGAACAGATTCCATGTAGTTCATATATATATAATTCGAAGAATATAATTATACCTCCTTCCTTCCTTCCTCCCTCCATTCCTCCCTCCCTCTCTCTTACTTCTCTTTATGAACTTTTCAGATAACATTTTAAATTTATATTACAGTCAAAGGCTTAAGGCTCCATTAGATAAAGAGTTCAACATGTTAAAAGTAAAAATATAGGCAAGGGCTAAAAACAATAGTCAAATCAAAAGAGGTCCATTTCACTCATACAGCAAATTTTAAAATAATCACAGATCATTAAAACTCTACTAGTATATCATTCTTAATTTGTATGACTAAGATATTAGACAAGGATTGGCAAAACTACATTTGCAGCAGTAGTGATACACACAGGCATTTCTCCCTTTTTTATTTTTTGACTTTTTCTCTTTTTTAATTGTAGCTCACACATGTAAGACAGAACATGTGGTATTTGTCTTTCTGTGCCCAGTTTGTTTCACTCAACATGATGTCCTCTAGTTGATGTCCTTGATTGCTTCCGTAAGTTCACTGTTGTGAATTATGCTGCTATAATCATGGTGGTGTAGGTATCTCTTAGATACAACGTGTTCATGTCTTTTGGGTATGTACCCAGTAGTGGCATTGCTGGATCATATGAAGAGTCCATTTCTAGTCTTTTAAGAAATGTTCATACTGTTTCTCACACTGGTTGTATTAATTTACATTCCCACCAACAGTGTGTAAGAGTTCCCCTTTCTGGACATCCTTGTCAGAATTTGTTACTTTCTGTCTTTTGGATAATAGCCATTCTGAGAGGGGTGTGGTGATATCTCATTGTGGATTTGACACTCGTGTTTTTAAGAGAGTCATATGATTCCTTTGTTATACAGAGTCAAAAGATTCCATTAGTACTTTTCTCTAGTAATAGAGAGGAAAGTGCTGTGCATTGATCTTTTGTTACAAATTCCTTCTTGTGCTTTACATGCATGAGGTGCTGAAGCAGTGTGGCCTTGACCTGTGAGATTTGGTGATTCTGTCATTTAACTCTCATAGCAACCCTAAAAAAGTAGGTACCATTAATATTCCTACTTGGGTATATGGAAAGTGAGGCATAGAGATGTTAAGTAACCTAAGGTCTCAGCAATTAAGTGGAAGAGCCAGAATTCATCCCAAGACATGCTGCCTCCCAGGTTTGTGCTGTTGGCTTTATATTACACTGTCTTTGCTAAGGCCAAAGTGTTATTCATTAGATAAGCCTAGAAACCTCAGTTTCCTGAGTCAGAAAGTTTAAGCAATTGGAAGGGACTACTATTCCAATAACCTCTTCTGTTACTCTTACTGTACTACCAAGAATCTCAGAACATCCTGTTGGTAGAGAAACTAAATGGGTGGTAAATAATTATGATACTTCCCTAAGGCTATGAAATGTAGGACTTCAGGACCATGTATGCCATTATAAGGAAATTCATAGCTAGGATATGAATTCACATCAAGTAAAATGCATGGGTTAGAATTTTGCTATTCTGCTTATTGGTTATAACATGTGTACTGCTTTATCTCTTACTTTGCACTTAGTAAATCCTAAATAAATGTTAGATATTATTTCTGTGCCAATGTTTCCCTAGCTGTCGATCCTTCCACATAACAAAGACCTTTGTGACTATCTTTTATATCAGTTATAAAGCTTCCTGCCTCCTCATTTGATTAAATAGACATGTCTACAAATATGATAGTGAAAAAATAGATACCCAAGAAGTCTAGATGGTCAGGGTGACTTGTTTCCTTTGTTAATGGAAGGATGAGATGGAAGGAAAAGGAGTGAGTCACTCTGACAATGAAATGCTACCAATTTATGGTTTAATTTATTATTTTAAGACTGTTGCTTGTTTCCTTTTGTATTCATTTCTTATTCTTTGGGGGAACAACAATCCCTTTATGACTTTTTCAGTTTCCTAGCTAAGATGTCCACATTGAAATACATTAACTAAATCTCTCTCCTGCCCACGACCTCATCCTCATCTCAAAAAACCAAAAGTCAAATTTCCCAAGTTGTTCAGAAGTATTGGATTGCAAAAATACTAACATTTGCTTTCTCTTCTGGAATACTTTCTATGAGGAGTTCAGCATGGGTTTTTAATAGAAGAGGTGAATACCAAGGATACTTGTGGCAATGTCACCTAATTTCTCTTTAAACAATGTTGGATAGAGAGCCTATAATATGAAGATTCTCGAACTTTCTACAGTTACAAAATCCAAGAATAGGGCAAAAATGATCCCATAGAACAATAAAACAAAATTGTTAGGACATAAAATTTATGATGCGTTTTGAAGGGGATCCTTTGAAGTAATAAGGTAAGTAAATATTAGTCTAAGGGAAATACATGTGTACTTAATGGAGTATTTAAATACCAGTTCTCTTTTCATTTTGTTCTGTGACCTGGAACTACTGAAAAAATGTTCAAATGTACACATTTGTTCTTACATGTGCCTTCTGGTGACGCCCTTTATTACCTTCAGAAACAAAGGCACCTCTATAATGTAGTTCAAATGTGTCTGTTCTTCATCCCTTAGTGATTGGTGTAGGGGTTGCATTATTTCTCTCTTTAATGATCCAGGAACATGCTTATTTGGAAATGTTGGAGATCAGTTTCCTCCCCCAGTATGCTTGAAGAGCCCTGTTTGTATTTACATGTGTCACAAGTTTGTCGTGATTGTCTCTTGTCCCCTCACTTAGCTGATCACATACGTAACAGCTTTGTTTCTGTCACCTCTGCATCTTAGTAACTGACTCTCCATGCTGTTACAGCCATTCTGTGATCCATTTTATCCCTAAACTGTGGACAATGACCTCTTTCTCAAACTCCACAAAACAGAATGCTGTGTTGTTTAAGGCTTAATGATTATCAGGGAATTACAATTGCAGAAAGGGAATTTTAAACTTGATATCAGGTATGTTCTGCTTTTAGTTCATTAGTCCTGCCCCTTCACAGGGCAGCCTACTCCCTTCATTCTCCTTGCTGCTTGGCCTGCAGCCATGTTGCAGAGGTCTACCTATACCTGCTCGGTAAGAGGCATTCTTTTCATATCTTCAGTTCCTTCCACCACCACCCTCCCCCATGCCAAAGGAAGAAAAATTCCTTTACATTCATTGTAAGCTTTACCAAGTGGATTCTAGATATAATATATACACTGTTCTACATTATTCTATAGAATCTATTGGTCCTCACTAGGAAAAGTCCGTTTGTATTTTTTCTACTAGTTCAATCTTGAGTGTGTAGTAACCTCCCACTTACTTGGCTACAAAGGATTCCCAAAATAGTGTCTCCAAGATGGAAAGAAGAACTTTTTTGGGTCTTTAAAAATTAGGAATGACTATAGGTTCAAACAGCATTTTTTATACCCTTGTCCAGTAGCTTACAAAGGGTGAATTTGACTATAGAATCTGGAAGAAAAGTAAATAAAATATTTTTTATTAAGTAAAGATTTCATCAGTTTGTACCCACACAGAAATACAAAGTATAAAATTCTGTTTCAGTACTAGTTATAGCATTACTTCACGTTGGACAACACATTAAGGACAGATCCCACATGAGAAGTAAGTACACAGTGACTCCTGTTGTTGACTTAACAATTTGACACTCTTGTTTATGGCGTCAGTAATCTCCCTGGGCTTTAGTCATGAGTTGCCAAGGCTATGGAAGCCTTTTGAATTTGCCGACTTTGATCTTATTCCGACAGGGTCATAGTCAAAGTGGAAGTTCTCTCCTCCCTTCAGAGAAAAGTACCTCCTTCTTTGATGGCCGTGTTCTTTCCACTGGGATCTCACTCACAGAGATCTTTCATTTAGGTCTTATTTTTTTTTCCAGAGTGTCTTAGCTTTCCATGCCTAAAATACTCTCATGGGCTCTTCAGCCATATCCGAATGCCTTAAGGGCTGATTCTGAGGCCAGAGTGCTATTTAGGACATCTGCCATTCTATGAGTCTGCTGTGTAACCCGCTTCCCATGATGGATTGTTCTCTCCCTTTTTGATTCTATCAGTTAGTATTAGCAGACACTAGTCTTGTTTGTGTGATTCCTTTGACTCTTAGACCTATCAGTGTGATCAACTGTGAACTGAAATTGATCACTTGGACTAGTGAGATGGCATTGGTACATGCCACCTTGATGGGATTGAATTGGAATCCCCTGGTATGTTTCTAACTCTACCATTTGGGGCAAGTCCGACTGAGCATGTCCCAAATTGTTCATCTCTTCCCTCTCTTATTCCCACTCTTATATTTAACAGGGATCACTTTTCAGTTAAAATTTTAACACCTAAGAATAATTGTGTGTTAATTACAGACTTCAACCAATAGTACTAGAACAAAACAAAAAAATACTAAAATGGATAAAGTATTACATTGTACATCAACAGTCAGGACAAGAGCTGATCAAGTCACTGTTTCTCATAGTGTCCATTTCACTTCAACAGGTTTCCCCTTTGGTGCTCAGTTAGTTGTCGCTGATCAGGGAGAACATGTGATATTTGTCCCTTTGGGACTGGCTTAATTCACTCAGCACAATGTTTTCCAGATTCCTCCATTTTGTTGCAAATGACCGGATTTCATTGTTTTTGACTGCTGTATAGTATTCTATAGAGTACATGTCCCATAATTTCTTTATCCAGTCTACTGTTGATGGGCATTTGGGTTGATTCCAGGTCTTAGCTATTGTGAATTGAGCTGCAATAAACATTGATGTGCAGACAAAAATCCTCAATAAAATTCCAGCCAATAGAATGCAACAACACATCAGAAAGATCATCCATCCAGACCAAGTGGGATTTATCCCTGGTATGCAGGGATGGTTCAATGTTTGCAAAACAATCAGCGTGATACACCACATTAACAGACTGCAGAAGAAAAACCATATGATTATCAAATGCTTTCTCTGCGTCTATTGAGATAAAATACAACTCCCTTTCATGATGAAAACTCTAAGTAAATAAAATATTAAAACAAAAAATCATTGTGTACTTTCTTGAGAAAACCCAAGGTGTAACTCCAGAGGTTTCCTAGAACGCACATGTCTATCAGCAGATGGGGCTCCTTGTGTTACAAAACACCACCTACAGCAACAAACACGACTTCCATTCAGAGATTTTAACCTCCAAATCTTATTTCTAATCTTATATAAATTTTTGATTTAATTCTTTATTGTTACTGTGGTAGAAACAGGTAACATCTTAGTTATCATAAGGGTTTATTCTAATGTTGGAAAAGTACCAGTGGGCTGGCGCCATGGCTCACTTGGTTAATCCTCCACCTGCGGCGCTGGCATCCCATATGGGAGCCAGGTTCTAGTCCCAGTTGCTCCTCTTCCAGTCCAGTTCTCTGCTGTGGCCCGGGAAGGCAGTGGAGGGTAGCCCAAGTGCTTGGGCCCCTGCATCCGCATGGGAGACCAGGAGGAAGCACCTGGTTCCTGGCTTCAGATTGGCATAGCTCCGGCCATGGCAGCCATTTGGGGAGTGAACCAAAGGAAGGAAGACCTTTCCCTCTGTTTCTCTCTCTCTCACTGTCTAACTCTGTCAAATTAAAAAAAAAGTACCAGTGTTGTCTGAGAAATGACAGTATTTAGTAACTTAATTCTGAGCTTCTGGATTTATTTCATTCAGTAAAGTATTTAGACATATGTTTAATGTGTTCCTACTAAGGGTCAAACAATCTAACAGACACAAAAAAGATGATTCAGACACAGGTTCCACCCTTAAGAAGCTTATGTAAATTTGGGAGAGAACTGACATAAATATAAATACAGGGTAGAAAGTTCTGAATGCACTAAGGCAGCTCTAGATAGAAAGTATTATTAATACAAATAAAAACCACAATGAGGTTTCACTCACCCCAGCTAGAATGGCCATCATCCAGAAATAAAAAATAACAAATGTTGATGAGGATGTGGAGAAAAAGGTACCCTAATACTCCCTTGATGGGAATGTAAACTAGTACAACCATTATGGAAGACACTATGAAGATTCCTCAGAAATCTAAAAATAGATCTACCATATGACTCAGCCATCCCAACCCTTGGAACAATGCTCCATGAACTGACCAAATAGATATAAATGACCCACTCTATGAATGCCTACTGGATAGCCCATAAAAGTAGGAAGTCACATCTTTCAAGATGAGCATATAAACATTTTATGAAATAGTTGGAATTTTAATATCAGGCCTTCCCTGATTACCCTTTATAAAATCGCAGCATGGTATCCCCAACCTTTTTTGTAATATTACATATTACATATTTTCTTCTTTGTTTACTAGGTGTTTCCTGCCCACCCCCCGCCCCGATGCAATTTATGTTCTATAAGAACAGGAGCTTTGCCATTTAATTCACTGCTGTAACTCTGGAGCCTAGAAGAGTGTTTAGCATATACTTATTGCTCAACAATTATTTGTTAAATGAATGATTGCAGAGATTAAATCAAAGCTTAATAAAAGAAACATTAGATTTTATCGTTTGATTTTGTAATGTAAACGTCTTTTAATGAGTGAGGTGATAGTTACTGTTGCGTTACATACTGAAATTTTTTTTTTTAGCTCAATCATGGTGTTTATTATTGTATTCTTTTCATTTTCATTTTTTTTAATCTTTTATTTAATGAATATAAATTTCCAAAGTACGACTCATGTGTTACAATGGCTTCCCCCCCATACCGTCCCTCCCACCCACAACCCTCCCCTTTCCCACTCCCTCTCCCCTTCCATTCACATCAAGATTCATTTTCGATTATCTTAATATACAGAAGATCAGCTTAGTATACCTTAAGTAAGTATTTCAACAGTTTGCTCCCACACAGAAACATAAAGTGAAAAATAATAGATGATTTTTTTTAAATGATGATGAAATCAGATCAGACCTATTGTCATGTTTAATCCCAGTGAGAGTCAAGTTGGGAATTGATAATTTCTTTTTTTTTTTTTTTTTTTTTTTTACAGAAGATCAGTTTAGTGTACATTAAGCAAAGATTTCAGTCGTTTGCACCCCCATAGAAACACAAAGTGAAATATACTGTTTGAGTACTCGTTATAGCATTAAGCCTCAGTGTACAGCATACTGAAATTTTACAACTGTATCTCATGTCTGTTAGTAAAGGTCATCTCTTAGTTACTTTAATTTTTACTTTTCTTGTGTGTTATTTGCTTGTGTCTAGAATCCCTCTCTACTCTTGAACTTTATTAAATAATCTTTCAGCACAGGTAATTTCTTCCTCTCAGGGGTATCCCTGGTTTCATTCTCTTTTTTTATCATTTTATTTCAAAATAGTTTTAAATTTACAAAATAAAAATTGTGAGATAATAATACAAAGAGTTTCCATAATACTCCTTACCCCACTTCCTCTGTTAACATCTGATGTTAGTATATTTGCCGAAATTAATGAACTACACCCAGCTTCCCCTAGTTTGTATCAACCAAACTCATTTTGGCCTAGTTTCATGTTCTTAATATTCATTCTTTGTTTATTTTCTTTGACTCAGTAGTTTCTGTCTAATAATTGTTCCATCGCAACTTCGCCAGTAGGTGCCAGTATCTGATATGACTTATAGAGACAAATCTACCACTTACGGAGGATTGTCTTTCTGGATGACTTCGTTCTTTTGTGGAGAATTCAGGAAGAGCAAAATGTTCTCTCTGCTAGCTGGAAGTCTGTGTTGAATTCTATTTATCTATAAAAAGATGGCATGATTTGAGATGTTATTTTTCAGAACAAAAGGCTGTGACATTATATTTTTACATCAATATATGCAAATACTTTATGAAATCCTTCTGATGGATATATCTACACATTGTAAAGTTTAAAAAGGTATATTTAAATCACCCTAAAAGGTGATTATGGATTTCCATTCTTCATATAGTCAAGGAACTCCTTGAATATTTCAAATATTCAAGGGAAACTTCTGTTTTTTAAAGATGTATTTATTTATTTGAAAGTCAGAGTTACACACAGAGAGAAGGAGAGGCAGAGAGAGAGAGAGAGAGAGAGAGAGAGGTCTTCCATCTGCTGGTTCACTCTCCAATTGGCCGCAACAGTTGGAGCTGCACCCATTCAAAGCCAGAAACCAGGAGCTTCTTCTGGGCCTCCCATGTGGGTGCAGGGGCCCAAGGACTTGGGCCATCTTCTGCTTTCCCAGGCCATAGCAGAGAGCTGGATGGGAAGTGGAGCAGCTGGGACTAGAACCAGCGCCCACATGGGATGCCAGCACTGCAGGCGGCAGCCTTACCTGCTACGCCACAGCATCGGCCCTGAAAAGGAAACTCTTCTAATAACAGTAGCATTTACATAGGAGATAGAAAAACTAAATGTGCTTCACCATAAGTGGCACTACCCACTTTGTCCAGACAAAGTGGCATAGAATTCTAAACACTTACTTGACCTCACTGGAATCTCTTTATTAAAAGCTTTTTTTAAAAACTTATTTGAAAGGCAGAGTTAGGGAGGGAAGGAGGGAGGGAGGGAGGGGTCTTCCATCCTCTGGTTCACTTCCCACATGGCTGCAACAGCTGAATCTGAGCTAGATGAAGCCAGGAGCCAGGAGATTTTTCCAGGTCTTCCATGTGGGTGAAGGGGTCCAAGCACCTGGGCTGTTCCCCCTCTGCTTTCCCAGCCACATTAGCAGGGAGCTGGATTAGAAGTGGATCATCTAGGACTCTAACTGCTACTCATATGGGATGCTGGCACTGCAGATGGTGGCTTAACCTACTACAGCACAACACCAACCCCCATAGTTCCTGTTAACCAGTTGTATTTTAACCAAAGAATTATTGTATCTCATCCCAAGGGCTCCTTTTGGTGTCAGTCCTTAATGAGCATAAACCGTCAAGAAATGTCTTCCTAGTTCTTTAAAACTGTATATTTTTAGTTCTCAGCATAATATTCTATGAGTTCTTTCGCTGCTCTGTGTTTTCTGGGTTCATGGATTTTTGAAAGTCCCGGTACTGTTTGTTTTACATCTGACATTCATGTAACAATAGTTAAACCCTCAAATTCTTCTTTTTTTTACCCTAGAATTCTTTGATGAAACCCAGAAACAACCTGGCTGTGACATAGACTCTCCTAACTCAATTCAAAAATTGCTTATTCTTGCACTTTATTTCCTCACCTTGAAAGCTCTCAAGGGAAGGCAAGACAAGGAAAATGCATGCAAATATGAAAGTGCAATATTCTCTTGCTCTAACTCTCCCTAACATAATCTGTCACATCTCTTACTAGGACTGTTCCTTATGAGAGACCAACGCAGGTAAACAAAAGGCAACCATGCCTGGGAAAATATTTGGGATGTGTATGGAAGATGTGGTTGTATGCAATTTTATATCATTGGCAGACTTCAGAAATGCTCCTTTTGTTTTATCTTGTGCCTCTGTTAGATTCTGGTGTCCTGCATAAGGCAAGCCACTCCAGCATTCTAGGAAGTGAAAAATGGTCTGTAATTATGGCTAGAACCTAAAACAACTTATCAAAAATTGTTTCAAAGAAGACATAGTGGAAATTCTGAGGCTGTATAGGTCTGGCACAAACCTGTGTGAACTGATTATACAATGGGAAATTTGATTTTACAAAGATTAAAAATTTGTTTTTATAAAGATTTTATATAAATTGCAAAGAGGAAATGAAAGCATTCCATAAATACCTGCCATGACACTTCCACATCTTTATGTACTTGTTCAGTGCTTATGCACAGGGGAAATACACAGTTTTGTGGGACCTGAAGCCTATACAAGTTAAATGACTGCCATTAAGAAAAAGGATTACAAAATGAATACTTTACACATTCAAAACAACTAGTCCTCCTATCCAAAGAAAGAGCTTTTTCAACCACTTACTGAAATCCTTTATCTAGTACTTTCCCTTACACCCCTTTCAGGAGGTCAGCAGACTACCTCCTGTGAGTCAGATCTGTATCACCACTTGTTTCTGTATTGGAACATAGTCACACCCATTCAGTTACATATTATCTATAGATATCCTTTTACTATAATGACCTAATTGAATAACTACCACAGAGACCATAAATTACTGAAACACCTAAAATATTTACTCTCTGGCAAGTTATGGAAGGTTTGCCAACTTCTGCCTTAAACAGTGGCATGGGTTTCAGCCCTGCTTTCTAGTGAACACACTCAAGGTGATCTAAAATAACCATTCAGCATGTCACAGAATATATGAAGTACATCAGATTACGTCAGCTAGGCAAATACTCATATTCCCCGTTTAATCCCATCCTCTACAAAGTATAAAATCAAGTGTATTCTTCACTGTAACTCATCTCAGAATACCAGCCCATTTTCTCTTTATCTCATTAAATTTCTAGTTTTGAATTTAATTTAGTGGTGGTGATTTTTAATTTTATAGAAGACATCCTTTCTTATTGGGAAGATAGAATTTAAGTGGTAAGTTAACATAATCAAATCTTATCATCCTGCCTATATTTGTACCGTGCTTTAAAGTATATGAAGCAGGACAAAAATTTACTATTTAAAAAATTACTTTTAGTTTCTTCTTATAATTCCCATGGTGAAGGCAGGGTTTATGTTTGAGACATCTGAGCTTTTCTGTATAAGGAGAAAATACTACTTTACTGCATCTTTGGGTTATGTTGAGGCAACCTAGATCCTATTATATATTAACATAAAATGTATTCTTTGGAGCAAGACTATCTCTGAAGGATTATTATGCTATTAATGGATGTTTCACCTGTTTTTTTGCTTCCTTTAGAGGGATGTATTGTAGATCAAGGAATCTGTGGGAGAGAACATAAGACAGAGGTCTCTGAATAGAAAGAGGCTTTCCTTCTCCATAGCAGAATGGCATGCTGAGTGTCTAAAGAGGAAGTGGAGTCAGTATGAGATCCTGGGAGGGGGTGTGACACGTGGGCTCTAGAAAAAAATGTCTAGAACAGGTTTTAAAGCTTTCTAGTTTAGTGTGAAAATTACCCTTTATTTACCAGAGGTTTCAATAAAGTTAGTGAAACAATAGCCTAGTGTTTATCTTGCCTTGGTGAAAACTGGGCAGGGCTATGTCGTTGCAGTTGGTTCAAGTATTGCTGAGATCAGTGGAAGTGAGGAAAGTGTTAAGGAAACCATAATGGAGGAACAGTTACAAGATGGACAGAGATGGTCTCAGCAGAGATTTAACAGGTGATCCTAGCAGGGGCTAAGACAAATAGCCACCTTTGGAGGACCTTGGAAAAATTTGGAGACTCCCTCAACTCACCCCCCTTTGGCTGAATCTAAACAAGGATGTTAGGAAAACTAGAGTTGCATATATAAAGAACTTTCACATGTGGTTATTAGAATGACTTTAGTGTTATGACTGAGAGACATGAAAAATATAATTGATTTGGTCTTGATCTTTCAAAACAGGAATAATATGAGAAGTATTCAGAATTCAATCAGGCTTGCAGAGATTAGCAGAAGTATATTTGCTTCAAAATTAATTGGAATTCAAGCTTGAGTTCTAGTGAAGTCAATGAAATAAAATACTTTAGGGCAAAACCTGGAATCAGAAAATACCAACCTCCTCCCTCAAAAAAAAAAAAAGTATTGATTGAGAGTCTTCAGTTTTCAGAGTAAGTATAAAAAAAAAGCTAAGGGGATCTATTAGGGCTTTACCTTAGTAGATTTTATGCCCTAACAACTTTGCCTATCCTCTGAGGTGGTAATCTCAGTTTAACTAGTTAGTAATTCCTGTTTGCGTAAACATTGTAATTGTGTTGCTGAGACTAGTAGTTATTTTTAATATTATTTTTCCTTTTTCATATTGATAGAACCTCAGATTTTTAAATAGACACATAGGTACCCAGAATAAAAATTGTTTCTTAACCATCTTTGCAGGTAAGTTGGCCTTGTGAATACATTTTTGTCAGAGATACAAAGAGGAAGCAGTATGTAAAATCCTGAGTATATTTGTTTTTTAAATAATACTTTTATTCATTTATTTATTTAAAAGGTATGTAGGGAGAGAGAGAGAGAGAGAGAGAGAGAGAGAGAGAGAGAATCTATCTTCCATCTGCCAGGAGCCTCTAAACTCCACCAGGCTCTCCCATGTGGGTGGCAAGGACCCAAGTACTTGGGTCATCTTCCATTGCTTTTACAGGTACTTTAGTGGGAAGCCAAATCAGAAACAGAGAGCTGGGACTCTGATATTGGATGCCAGCACTGCAGGTGGCAGCTTAACCTGCAGTGTCACAACGCTGGCTCCTGAAGCTCTATTTAATGGGAGGGGGTACCTGTGTTTTATTCTTTCCACTTTTACATCCTTCTGGCTGGAATATAGATATGCTGGTTGGAGCTGGAGTAGTCATCTTTGGCAATGAAGTGACCCATATAGAGCAGCAAGACAGAAGGAGCCTGGGTCCCTGACAGTGCAGAACTGCTGTGTCAATCTTGATTGCCATTTGTTAGACTTTTCTATTGGGGAAATATATTTTTCCTTACTTGGCTACTTTTGCAGAGGAACATAATATCAATTAACTTAAACCATAACACTTTATTTAAAACAAGAAATTTTTTTTCTTAGTTGGTGAGCATATCTTTTACACATAAAACATCTAGGGAAAAATAGAGTTGTATCAGTTCTCTTTCACTGCTATAATGCTGCATAAAAACCACAAAAACTCAGGGAAACAATCAGCTTTCCTCCATGTGCTCCTCACCCTCCAGCAGGCTAGCTGAGGAATGGTCTCATGGCAATGGCAGAAGTACAAGAAAACAAGTACTTTTTCAAGCTGTTACCTGTCTCAGTTTTGTTAAATCCCAATGCCCAAAGTAAAACATGTACCTGGATCAGAATCAAGAGGAGGGAAATATGTTGTCTGTTAATGGGAAGAATGAGAGGAACTGTAGTCACCTGGCAAAGGGTTTGGATACAGGGAGGGGTAAGAATGGGTGTCATTAATATCATCATCCTATCATTGGTACCAGTGTTTTAAAATAATCTGGAGGGGCGAGTGTCAGGCTTACAATTTATGGCACCAGTTGGGATGCCCATATTCCATATCAGAGGGCTTACATTTAGTGCCTGACTCTAGCTTCCAGTTCTAGCTTCCTGATGATGTTGGTGAGGCTCAAGTGGTTTGTGACCCTGCCACCCCTGTGGGAGACCTGAATTGAGCTCTTGGCTCTGGCATTGAAGGTGTTTGGAGAGCACATGGCATCTCTCTTCTCTGTCTCTGTCTCTCCCTCCCTCCTTCCTTCCTGAATAAATAAAAAAGCTTAGAATTAAGTGTGTGGAGGCCAGCGCCGTGGCTCACTTGGCTAATCCTCTGCCTGTGGCGCTGGCACCCCAGGTTCTAGTCGCGGTTGGGGTGTTGCATAACTAGTCTCAGTTGCTCCTCTTCCACTCCAGCTCTCTGCTGTGGCCCGGGAAGGCCGTGGAGGATGGCCCAAGTGCTTGGGCCCAGCACCTGCATGGGAGACCAGGAGGAAGCACCTGGCTCCTGGCTTCGGATCGGCGCAGTGCCGGCCATAATAGCCATTAGGGGAGTGAACCAAAGGAAGGAAGACCTTTCTCTCTGTCTCTCTCTCTCACTGTCTGTAACTCTGCCTGGCAAAAAAAAAAAAAAAAAAAAAGAATTAAATGAATTAAATGTGTGGATAGATCTTCATGGTCATTGTAATTATTTATCTATATATTTGGTATTTCCAATGTATTGTAACTGATTTTAGTCTCAGTTGAGTTATTGATAGTTAAAATATATAAAATAAATTTGCTAAGTCAGTATACAGTACTGACAGATCTAGGAAAGACTTGAGCTTCACTAAATTTTCAGTTAAATTTTTAGATTTTGTAGCTTTAAGTATTTGTGAAATATCTCATTTAGTTAGTGCTTCTAAAAGGCCTTCACTGGAGGAGAGAACTTCCACTTTGCTTATGGCCTTGTCTAAATACTGACCGAGTTTGTGGTCATAGAAGGCTTCCATAGCCTTGGCAGCTCATGGCAAGAGCCTTGGGTGATCACTGACATCATAAATAAGATTATTAATTGTTAAATTAACAACAGAAGTAACTGTGCACTTACTCCCTATGTAGGACCTCTGTCCTTAATGAGTTGTACTATGAGAATTAACTGCAAAACTTGTTCTTAAACAGTACTTTTTATGTTGTGTGTGTGTGTATGTGTACACGCACGTGTGTATGCAAACTGTTGAAATCTTTACTTGGTACAGAGTTTGTCTTCTGTATATAAAGTTAATTAAAAATGAATCTTAAAGAATGGAATGGGAGAGTGAGCAGGAGGTAGGACAGGAGTGGGGGTGGGAGGGTGGGTATGGGGGGAAAACCCACTATATTCCTAAAGTTGTACCTATGAAAATTGTATTCATTAAATAAAAGCTTTTAAATAAATAAATAAATAACTATGGCTGACACTCCTCCCATCATACACTATAAAAAAATAAAAAAAGAAAGGCCTTCACTGAACATTCTATTAAAAATGATTTGTATCTCTTTACCTTGACTTCTATAGAACACTTATCACTATCTTGCATTACATTATATATTTGTATATTGCTTGTTTTACTCACTAAAATGTTCTCTACACAGAGGCAAGTGTGTGGGAAGGGGTTGGTTGGGTTTTGTTACTGTATCCACAACACCTATAAAAATGCCTGGCATATAGTACATCTCAAAAATATGCTGAAAGACTGAATAAATGAATGAAGGTTTTACTTTTTGGTTATACATTTGAAGTGTATTAAAATAAGTTTGAATATAGTAAATTTTATGAATATAATTTGAATCTTAGAGAATTAACTGTAAACAGGATTGATGGCTTAAGGAGTTCATTTTGCTCAACTTGAATTGATTGAATGTTAATCAAACACTTTCTAGGCAGTGACTTAGAATATACCATGTATGTAAATAGTAAAATAGGATTTTCAAACTGGTCTTAAAGACTTAAAGGAAAGTTATATTGTTAAATGTTGCATTAGTAATTTATTAATTTTAAAATACATTAAAAGTTTTAAACACTACATAACAGTATTTATTTTCTGAAATAAAAGCTTTATGGAAGAATACTGCCTAATTGGAGCTTACTGTAGTAGAATTTTCCCTTTTATGTTATTGTTATGAATCATGGTTGAATTAGATGAATTTGTTGAGTGAACCAATTGGAGTTTGTTTTAAATAAGCACCATCTACTGTGCTCTGTAAGGACATTAAATAAGCCTTTAGAATCACTGGGTTATTAATGTGTCAGAGGGACCACCAGTAAAGCTCATCAACTTCTGAGGTTCCCTGCTAGAAAGTCATGCTTACCAGATTCATTGTTTGGCAGTAACTGAACCAGCTCCCTGCCTTACCCAGTTTATGCTGGGATAGTCCCAAAGAGAAATGGAGAGATGCTGATTACCATTCTGTAGTGTATTACATCAGTTATCAGCTGAGAGCCCTTAGCACTTTCTGATATTAACATTAAAAAGTTCAGGGCCAAAGAGCAGAGGTTGTTGTTGCCCTGACAAGTTCCTTCAGTGCTCACCTGGGCATGCACAAGGCTGTTTACTACAAACACCTGCTACAGCTTTTCTCTGAGGGCAGGGAGGGAAAAGAGGGTGTGCGTGTGTGTTTTCTGTCTCTCCCATCCCCACTCCTGAGACAAGCTTACCTTGTATTCAGAGAAAAGTCCCCAGAAGTAGCCTCCAATCAATGAATGAAGGGGCATTGATGAATAAAAATAACCCAACTTATTTATGCCTCAACTAAATGATCTCTAGGAAGAACTTGTGTTTCCAGCAGGTTCCCAGGTGATGTTCATCCTGCTGGTACAGGGACCACCCTTGTGAGCACATATATACTAAAGACACCAAGCAACATTAAGAACTGAATCATTTTAGAATTTGATCATGTTTCCTTTTAGAATGACTTTCCAAAATCTATTTTTAGCTGTGCTTTCTACTCATGGGAGTCAATTAACTTGAAATAACTTGTGGGAAAAAATATCTTCTCATTTATATTTTATCTTAACCACCCCCATACTGTGATTTTGATTTTCTTGATGTTAAGGTTAACTGTTTTTGGTAGTCCTAAACTACCATTAAAATTCATTGGTATAATTTTCCAATATTTCAGAGAAACTCAATTGCATTATTCATAAATCTGGATTGAATGGAACTTCTACAAATAATCTCTTTAATTACAGTCCTTCTATAAACATAAGCATGATTTATTACATCATGACATTCTACTTGTTCATATGCCAACATTTTGAGGTACAGTAAATATGCAAATTTTATTGCATTTTTCCATTGTGATCATATATCTCTTTAAAGGAAATAATATATCAATTCAGATTTCTGTTAGTCTTACCCACTGTTGCCTCCTACCTAAATGATTCATGTCAAGTATTATGTCACTTCTGACAAGTACCTGAAAGTTGAAGCAATTTTTACACTTCTGTTTCATTCTTCCCTCATAGTTCTTTAATGCATTATGAGCAGGAAATTACTTTGATTGATGAGAAGAGTTAGTGGGAAAATGTTCAAACCAAATGGTCTTTATACTCATCCTCCACAACTTTACCTCTGAGAATTCCCTACAGATGGCTGATGTTTCCCTGTGCCAGTTTGTGGTATAGCCCTGCTAATTTGATGAACATGAGCTCATTTACTTGCCTCCAGTCTTCTCTGTCAGTTCTGTGATCTCCTGTCCTCTTCCCCATTGCTGTGCTTTGCTTTACTCCTTCCCTCAAATAAAAATAAAACAAGGCTTTCTATGCATGGCACACTTTGGAAATAACAGGGAAGGGAAATATGCTGACTGCTCAGTCCAGTACCAAAGACTTTAGGCTGATTTTCACACTACTGTGTTCTTGATTCCTTAGCTACCTGCTTCTGCAGGGAATTTTCTCACAGATATCCTTATTGCTTATATAATTGCCCCTTCATATTTGTCTCCTCTGCTCTCAAGAGTAGGACCCCCTTCTTGCTGGTCTCCCTTCTGCCACTTTAATCTCTTGTACTCTTCTTCACAGTGTAACTCAGCACTTTTCCAGCTTCAACCATTTAAATTTTGAGCAAACGTCCTCATATTTCTCTATTAAAAAGCTAGTCAAGGCCCATCAGCAAAATACAGTATTTTTCTAAACAAAAGAGCATTCTATCTCTTAGCTAATTTGGATCATGCCCTAGGAAAGAAGAAATGGCATGATTGGTATTATTTTAAGTGCCATTTTTCTTTCTACTACATTTTTTAAAGAAATGACAGTAGAACTGCTTAATGCTAAAAGTATTTTAGTGGACTGGGACCAATT
Source organism: Oryctolagus cuniculus (assembly GCF_051225735.1). Taxonomy (NCBI): domain Eukaryota; kingdom Metazoa; phylum Chordata; class Mammalia; order Lagomorpha; family Leporidae; genus Oryctolagus; species Oryctolagus cuniculus. The sequence continues at coordinate 23,522,986 of NC_142888.1, forward strand.
TGAAAAGGAAAACTACGGTGAATTAGAAAAATGTTAAATGGTTTTTTCTTTTAAACTGGTAAGGAATGCTGTATTGGGGAGGTGACAGTTGCAATTGGTATGGGGACCACTGCAATGGGGTCTTGAAGTAGAGAGAGAGATCAGATTCAATTGCAATTCCAGCAAGGACAAGTAGAGATTTATAGCCAAGAAGTAGGGTCAGGGTCAGTTGATGGAGAATAGTGAGAGGATATATAATTAATAAGAGGATAGATACATCAGGGATAAAGAGAATTGTTGATAGATCAACTTAATTCTTACTAAAGCAGGCTCAGGTGATTAGATATCAAGAATGAGAAATGAGGAATTTGATCACATGTTAGGATGGTCAGATGCCAAGGGTCGGGGGTTTTCACTAAACTGACTTAGTAGAATTCCTTTTTTTAATGTCACAAAAATATTTAAATTATTTTCTCTTATATATATTTAATAAACATTTATGAAGGATAAGAACAATATGTGTCCTTGATTATTCATTTGTCATTTGTATTAGCATCATACGAGCAGAGACTATGATTCAGTATTGTGTATCCACTATCTAACATAATCTGTGCTACCACATTAGGAGTCAGCAAGCATTTGTTTAGTAAATAAATGTAATGCTTTGTGTATCTATATATTTATGTTAATTTCTAACATTGGACATCACTACTTTCTTGATAATGAATGAATTTGTAAATTTCAGAATGAAATATTTTTAGAGTTACATCTTTGCATGCTTCTTATTCTTATGTGTAAAAATAAGTATCTGGGGGTTGGCTCTGTGGTGTAACATGAAGCTGCTGCCTGTGGCACCAGCATCCCACATGGGCTCCAGTTTGAGTCTCAGCTGTTCCACTTCTGTTCCAGCTCCCTGCTAATTCACCTGCAAAAGCAGCAGAATATGACCCAAGTACTTGGGTCCCTGCCCGCCTATGTATGTAAACCAGAAGAAGCTCCTGGCTTCTGGCTTTGGATTGGCCCAGTCCTGGCCATTATAGCCATTTGGGGAGTGAACCAGCAGATGGAGGATCTCTCTCTCTCTCTCTCTCTCTCTCTCCTTTCTCTAACTGCCTCCCAAATAAATCTTTTTTAAAAATATTTATTTATTTATTTGAAATGTGGAGCTACAGTGAGGTAGAGGCAGAGAGAGTCTTTCATCTGCTTATTTACTTCCAGAACTGGGCTGATCCGAAGCCATGAGCCAAGAGCTTCTTCTGGGTCTCTCACACAGGTGCAAAGGCCCAAGGACTTGGGTCATCTTCTACTGCTTTCCCATGCCACAGCAGAGAGCTGGATCAGAAATGGAACAGCTGAAACTTAAACTGGCACCTATGTGGGACACCGGCACCACAGGCAGCAGCTTTACCCATCACACCACAGTACTGGCCCCTAAATAAATCATTTTTTTTAAAGTATCTTTTTATCTAATGGTACTTGAGAAATTCCTAAATCTATTAAATTATTAAATTATCGGGGACAGAACTGAGATTGCATTCTGGGATGAAGTCCAAGTTCAGGGTTCAATTGTTTTGTCAATACAGCCATTCAAATAAATAGGATTCCTAGATGTAGTGAGATTTCCACACAAAACTAGAAATCAGTTTGTATAAAATTGTTTTTGATATGATTTCCAAGGTTATATGGCTAATGACTATTTTTAGTGAGACATTTTGCCATAGCTGTAATGAGAAGTAATGCAGTGACTGAATTATTTGTGTGTATGTATGTCTTTGTAAATATGCATTATGTGTTGAATCATATTTTCTCTTAATTTTTCCTCAGAAACTTGCTATAATTTTTCTTTCTAGGAACAAACATTGAACTCATGTTCATTTCATTATTTCTTTTTATACTGTCTTCTACAGGGACAGACAGGGAAACCCAGTGTCAGGCCTAGTTAAACAGAGAGCTCAGAGGAACCTGATTAGAAGTAGGTCAAGGAGAAAATCCATTTCAGTTTTCACTGTAATTCAGGGAAAGGAGAGACATTGTTGAGATTTTATAGGAGAGGGTATTTACTGGATGGTGTAGGCAATAAGGCATTTAATTAGGGGGATTTCTATAAAAATGAAAGAAAAACAAAGGTTAATAATAATTATAAACCGAGTTTCTGAGTCCAGAGAACAGCTTGTCAAGAAGGTTTCTAGACTTGAGCTCGAAGAATCTTTAGATAGTGAAGTGAACACGGCAGTGGCAATCCAACAGATTTCCTGGTTTGCAGTTTGAATGTCTGTGGTGATGGCAGACGGTGTTCTGGTGAATTTTCTAAGAAGTCTACAGAGCAACAGATATGAAGGTTGCTGGTGCATTATCTGTGATGGCAATTTTATTGAAGTTTTTTCAAGTCATACAGCATCAGCTTACAGGTTTGGGAAAAGGGGCAAATTTACTTCTCAGTGATGCCAAGTAAGGAGAATGGGAGAAACATTGGCTTGGGAGTTATACACTGATACTGGATGAAGTTAAGGGAATTGAGAACCTGCATGGGCGTGCTGTAATTTTCCATTGAAACAGAAGTTCTCTCTATAATCATCCCTATTTTGATTATTATTTATAAAATAAGTCTGTTCTCATTATTTTGGTCTAATTATTTACATATGTGCAGCAAGAATGATAATTGACCATATAAGACTTCCAAGGTTCGTTTTGCTGGAACTCAGATTAGAATTTGAAAAACCTCTTGAGGCTGGGAAGCCACACCGAGAAGTCACCATAAGATTTTACCCATTATACCTACAGATTTTGGAGAATTCTCCTCAAGGTTTCTTATATATTTTAAGGTTTCTGGGCCTTCCAAGAAGTGACATCACTTACATATATGTAATTTTTGGCATCTTATTAGTCAGGTACCTGGCTAGTATTCTGAGAGAGCATTGTAAGCATTGGCTTTACAAAGTCAATCTTAGTTCCTTAAATCAGTTTTGTTATATCTGAATCTGTGCACATCATCTTCAGATATGACATGCAGTCAGAGCTGTGGTAGGAGAAGCAATGTTTTCTTTTTTAAAAACATTTAAGTTATACAGGTTTCATGTATTTCCTAAATTCAGATTAGGAACATAATGCTACTTCCCCCTCTACCCTCCCTCTCACCCATGCTCCAATCCTTCTTCCCCCCTCTAACATTCTCACTCTTAATTTTTACAGAGATCTGTTTTCAGTTTATTTAATGATCATATAGTTAACCCTACACTAAATAAAGATTTCAACAAAGAGTGTGAACAACAACAACAACAGGCCGGCACCATGGCTCACTAGGCTAATCCTCCGCCTGTGGCGCTGGCACACCAGGTTCTAGTCATGGTTGGGGTGCCAGATTCTGTCCCGGTTGCTCCTCTTCCAGGCCAGCTCTCTGCTGTGGCCCGGGAAGGCAGTGAAGGATGGCCCAAGTGCTTGGGCCCTGCACCCGCATGGGAGACCAGGAGGAAGCACCTGGCTCCTGGCTTTGGATCGGCGCAGCGAGCTGGCTTTAGCAGCCATTTAGGGGGTGAACCAACGGAAGGAAGACCTTTTTCTCTGTCTCTCTCTCTCACTGTCTAACTCTGCCTGTCAAATAAATAAATAAATAAATAAATAAATAAAACCAACAACAACAAAAAACACTGTTCTTCAATGGAAGAGATAAGGGCTGTAAAAAATCATCAGATTTCAAAATGTTTGTTTCAATTCAATACATTACGTTTCGGGTAGTTGATTAGTTACCTTGGATTAGGGAAAATATATGATATATGTCTTTATGGGACTGGCTTATTTCAGTAAGTATAATATTTCCAGTTGTGTCGATCTGGTTTCAAAATACAGGATTTTTTTTTTACAACTGAGTAATACTCCATAGAGTATATATACCATAATCTCTTTATCCAGTCAACAGTTTATGGATATCTGGATTGATTCCATATCTTAGCTATTGAGAATTGTGCTGCAATGAACGTGGGAGTACAGATAACTCATCTAGATGCTGATTTCTTTTGTTTGAATAAATTTCCAGGAGTGGCAGGGCTGGATCATATGGTAGGTTTATATTCAGATTTCTGAGATATCTCCATACTGTCTTCCACAGTGGCTACACCAGTTTACATTCTCACCAACAGTGGATTAGGGTACCTTTTCCCCCACATCCTCACCAGCAATTATCATTTGTTGATTTGTGTATGAGAGCCATTCTAACTGGAGTGAGGTGAAATCTCATTGTGATTTTGATTTGCATTTCTCTGATGGCTATTGGTCCTGAGCATTGTTTCAAGTGTCTGTTGGCAATTTAAACTTCCTATCTTGAAAAATGCCTGTTCAAGTGCTTTGCCCATTTTTTAACTGGATTTTTTGTTGTTGTTGTTGTTGTTGTTGAATGTCTTGAGCTCTTTGTAGAGTCTGGACGTTAACCCTTTATCAGTTGCATAGTTTGCAAATATTCTCTCCTCTTCTGTTGGTTGCCTCTTCACTTTGCTGAGTTTCTTTTGCAGTGCAGATACTTCTCAGCTTGATATAATCCCGTTTATTAATTTTGGCTTTGATTGCCTGTGCTTCTGGGGTCTTATCCAAGAGGTCTTTGCCTATGCACTGTGTTGCATGATTTCAACAGTGTTATCAAATAACTGGATGCTATTGGGTCATAAATTTAGGTCTTCAATCCATTTTGAGTGAATTTTTGTGTAAGGTGTAAGGTCTAGTTTCATACTTCTGCACATGGAGATCCAATTTTCCCAGCACTATTTGTTGAAGAGACTGCCCTTGCTCCAGGGAATGAATTTAGCTCTTTTGTCAAAGATAAGTTGGTTGTAGATGCATGGATTTATTTTTGGAGTTTCCATTCTGTTCCATTGGTCTACAAGTCATATACAAATAAGGATAGTTTGATTTCCTCCTTCCCAATTTGAATCCCTTTGATTTCTTTTTTTGCCTAATGGCTAAAACTTCCAGGAATATATTGAATAGCAATGGTGAGAGTGAGCAGCCTTGTCTTGTTCTGGATCTCAGTGGGAATGCTTCCAATTTTTCTCCACTCAATAGGACATTGGCTGTGGGTTTATCATAAATTGCCTTGATTGTCTAGAGCAATGTTCCTTCTATACCCAATTTGCTTAATGTTTTTATCATGAAATGATGGTGTATTTTATCAAATGCTTTCTCTGCATCTATTGAGATAACCATTTGGTTTTTGTTCTTCAATTTGTTAATGTGAGGTATCACATTGATTGATTTGCAAATGTTGAACCATCCCTGCATACCAGGGATAAATCCCACTTGGGCCAAGAGAATGATCTTTCTGATGTGTTGCTGGATTTGATTAACTAATATATTGTTGAGGATTTTACATTTACATTCACTGGGGTATTGGTCTATAGTTCTCTTTCTGTGTTGCATCTTTTTCTGGCTTAGGAATTAAGGTGATACAGGCTTCCTAGAAGGAGTTCTGGTGGATCCCCTCCATTTCAATTGTTTTGAATAGCTTGACAAGAATTGCGATTAGTTCTTTAGATTCAGCAGTGAAGCCGTCCAGTCCTGGGCTTTTGTGTGTGTGTGTGTGTGTGGGAGTATCTTTATTACTGATTCAATTTCCATCTCAGTTATTAGTCTGTTTAGGTTTTGTATGTCTTCAAGACTCAATCAGAAACCAGGAGCTAGGATTGTCCTCTGGGCCTCCCACATGGGTTGAGGGGTCCAAGCACTTGGGCCATCTTCTACTGCTTTCCCAGGCACCCAGTAGGGAGCTAGACTGGAAGTGGAGCATCCAGGGCTCGACTTGGCACTGATATGGGATGCCAGTGCTGTAGACCAGGGTTTCAACCCACTGTACCACAGCACCCACCCTGAAATGTGTTTCTTACAGGCAGCAAATAGATTGATGTTTTTTCAGTCCATTCAGCCAGTCTGTATCTTTTAACTGGAGAGTTGAGGCTGTTTACATTCAAGGTGACTATTGATAAGTAATGACTTGACCTGCCATTTTCCATAAATATTACTATTGTTTATTTTGGATTTCTTTTGTATTTTACTGGGGGGTTTTCTGCCTTCACATTGTTTCATAATGATGGTTGTCTTTCTGTGTTTCTGTGTGTAGCACATCCTTAAGCATTTTTGTAAGGCTGGACAAGTGGCAACAAATTCTATTTCTATTTGTTATGGAATGTATTTATTTCACCTTCATTCATAAATGAGAGCTTTTCAGGGTATGGTATTCTAGGTTGACAGTTTTTTTCTTTTTTTAAACTTTATTTATAAAATACAAACTTCATGCATTTCATATATACAAATTTGGGAACACAGTGATTCTTCTCACCCTCTCTCCCCCAGAACTATACTCCCATCCTTCCTCCTCCTCTCTATTCCATTTCCATTCTTATTTTTACAAAGATCTATTTGCAGTTAATTTATACTCATAAGTTAAACTCTACACTAAGTAGAGTTAACCAAATTTTATGAAGAAAAAAGAAAAAATTAAAATTGCTAAGTTGTGGAATCAACCCAGAGATGTCCATCAACTGAAGACTGGATGAAGAAATTATGGTATATATAGACTATGGAATACTACACAGTGGGAAAAAATTAAATCCTGTCATTTGTAACAAAATGGATGTAACTGGAAACCATTATACTTAGTGAAATAAGCCAATCACAAAAAGACAAATACCGTATGTTCTCTCTGATCTGTCTTAGTTAATAGAGTACCTAAACTATAGGAACAACTGACACTTTTTGTTGTGATGATTTTGAACAGCCCTGGTCTTGAAAGTTGAGGACAGTTTTTTTTTTTTTTTTTTTTTTTTGACAGGCAGAGTGGACAGTGAAAGAGAGAGAGACAGAGAGAAAGGTCTTCCTTTGCCGTTGGTTCACCCTCCAATGGCTGCCGCGGGCGGCGCGCTGCGGCCGGCGCACCGCGCTGATCCGATGGCAGGAGCCAGGAGCCAGGAGCCAGGTGCTTTTCCTGGTCTCCCATGGGGTGCAGGGCCCAAGCACCTGGGCCATCCTCCACTGCACTCCCTGGCCACAGCAGAGAGCTGGCCTGGAAGAGGGGCAACCGGGACAGAATCCGGCGCCCCGACCGGGACTAGACCCCAGTGTGCCGGCGCCGCTAGGCGGAGGATGAGCCTAGTGAGCCGCGGCGCCAGCCAGGACAGTTTTTTTTTAAGACTGGGACTATATCCATTCTAGCCTGTAGGGTTTCTGTTAAGAAGTCAGATGTGAGTCTAATTGGAGATCTTCTGAAAGTAATCTAGCTTTTCTCTCTTATATATTATAGAATCTTTTCTTTATATTTTACTGTGGAAAGTTTGAATACAGTGTGTCATGGTGCAGATCTTTTCTGGTGATTCCTATTAGGAAGTCTATGTGTGTCCTCTACTTGGACATTACTTTCTTTCTCCAAACTGGGGAAGTTTTTGTAATTATTTCCCTAAATATGCCTTCTTGCCCATTCTCTTTCCACACCTTCAGGAACTCTTAGGACCTGTATGTTGGGTTGTTTGATAGTATCCCATAAATTTCCAACACTGTTTTTAAGTTTTCTATTTTCTTCTCTTTTTTTTAGCTGAATGTGAGATTTCCAAGTATTTGTCTTCTAGTTCAGATATTCTTTCTTTTGCCTCACCAAGTCTGCTGTTGAGGTTTTCCACTGCATTTTTTATTTGATCTATTGAATTCTTCATTTCTAATATTTCATTTTGATTTCTCTTTAAAATCTCAATTTCATGGTAAAAATTTTCATTCATGTGCATGATTTTTTTTGTTCTTGGACTTGCTTCTGATTGCTTTTGAGTAATCCTATGATTAATTTTTTGAATTCCATTTATGGTATTACCTCAATGTTTTCATCTTCACATTCTAATATTGAAATTTCTGTGTTCCTTTGGAGGGAGGGATCATGGTGTCTTCCTTATTCTTGTTTTTTGAATTTCTGCATTTGTTTTTAGGCATTAGTGGAGTTGATTGTTGGTTTTTTCCTTTGATGGCTTTTATCTTTGAGCTATGCCCTTGTGGCTTAGTGGGATGTCCACACTTTCAGTGAACACTAACAGGTATGTGGTGAGTGTGGCCAGGGAGCTCTGGTTAGTTCTCCAGTTTGGGGCGAATATCCAGGGTCACACCCAAGTTGGGCATGCCAGATCTCAATGCCTGGGAGTTAGCCCCTACTGTGTTCTGCACCAGCATATAGACCACACAAATGATTTGCCCAGTCCTCACTCTGAGCACAGTTCCTGCTGCCCTCCCTCTGGCTATATCACCATGGGTTGCTGCAGTCCCATCTCACCTCTGTCTCTAAACTGCTGCCTGCGCCAGCTCTTGGCTGCTGCAGCTGTGTGTTGTGTTCATGTTCGTGCTTTGCATCCTTCGCACCCTCCACACAGGTCCATGGCATTCCTCTTCTTCTTGTAGGATTTCCAGCTCAGTTTTCTCTCCAATTCTCCTCTGAGAGTGCATTTCCCACACCCTTTTCTCTACTATTTATCCCTAGCCTAGCACAGTATGCTGTTCCCTAATCTGCTATCTTGGAATCCCCCTTGATGAGCTCAGAAGCAGTGTTTTCTTTTTTTTTTTTTATTTCACAGGTAGAGTTAGACAGAGAGAGAGACAGAGAGAAAGGTCTTCCTTCCTTTGGTTCACTCCCCAAATGGCCACCACAGCAGGAGCTGTGCCGATCTGAAGCCAGGAGCCAGACCTTCTTCCTGGTCTCCCATGCAAGTGCAGGGGCCCAAGCACTTGGGCCATCCTCCACTGCTCTCCAGGGCCACAGCATAGAGCTGGACTGGAAGAGGAGCAGCCAGGAGTAGAACAGTCACCCATACGGGATGATGGCGCTGCAGGTGGAAGATTAACCAAGTGAGCCATGGCACCAGCCCCAGAAGCAGTGCTTTCAATTGTGTCTTGTTATGAGAACAGATTCTTACTGACCTTATGCAATTAATTATATTGTCATGAAAATAAGAATTTCCAAATTCTGGAATGATCAGGAACAGAAAAGAATGAATATTTCCTTTTGCTTCACACAGGTATACTTTACCAAATTGCTGTGAATTACAAGTAGCCGAACAGTAAACAGAAAGGGGTTATTTAAATCTCAAAAATAAAAAGTAAAGGACTAGTAAAGTTTCTAACAAGAAAGCAATAAAATTTGTAATCATTCTCATCAGTTCACTTAGTCTCACATAACCAATTCTTTTTGTAAAAAGATTTATTTGAAAGTCATATTTACACAGGGTCGGGGGAGATATCCTCCATCCACTGTTTGACTCCTCAAATGTCTGCAATGACCAGGACTGGGCTAGGCTGGAGCTAAGAGCCAGGAGCTTCATCTAGGTCCATCACATGCGTCCAGGGGCCCAAGCACTTAGGTCATCCTTCACTGCTTTCCCAAGCCTAATAGTAGGGAGATGGATCAGAAATGTAGTGGCCAGGACACGAACAGGTGCCCGTTTGGGATGCCAGTGTTGCAGGTAACAGTTTTACCCGCTACGCTACAATGCTGTCCCCATCATGTAACCAGTTCTTGATCTGTTTGTCTTGGTCAGCAGTTTTATGAACTTGTCAGCTGTTTTTCTTAAGTTCTGGGAATTTTTTTTTTTTGAAAGGCAGAGTGGACAGTGAGAGAGAGACAGACAGAAAGGTCTTCCTTTTTCCATTGGTTTACCCTCCAATGGCCGCTGCGGTCGGTGCACCACGCTGATCCGAAGCCAGGAGCCAGGTGCTTCTCCTGGTCTCCCATGCGGGTGCAGGGCCCAAGCACTTGGGCCATCCTCCACTGCACTCCCAGGCCACAGCAGAGAGCTGACCTGGAAGAGGAGCAACCGGGACAGAATCCGGCGCCCCAACCTGGACTAGCACCTGGTGTGCCGGCGCTGCAGGCGGAGGATTAGCCTATTGAGCCGTGGCACCAGCCTAAGTTCTGGGAATTTTTACTCAATCCAGGATTATGATCTTAAAGTCATCAGAAATTTGTTTTCCAGAGTACTTATCTCAGAGTCTTTTCCATGGATCTCTTTAAAGATTGAAGAACTTTGGATTATAGCTAATTTTAAATGCTTTCAGAGAGAAATCAGAATAAAACAATGAGAGTCTATAAATGATGAAAGACTTAAGAAATTACCGTGGTGAATGATCTGATGAGAATCAATGTGACAAGAAAACTTGGTTATTTCTTTGATACACTACAGAATAATAAACAGAATTGTGACTGAGAGAATTATACTGGAACATATCATGGGTAGCAGGGATGGTGACAGATTTCTAGGAATTTTATAAAATTTCTGAAATACTTAATTTTAGCTATACAAGTGTTACTTAGGGAAGGTTAAGTATACTTCTTATTTGGCAATATTTTCCATTCAGTTTAACATATCACATAAACTGTTTCTAACATTTCTCTTTGTAAAGAGAAAGAACAAATCATGTGAGATTTTACAGGTACTCTTTGGGAAATTTAAATCTGTTGAAGAACAAGTTATTTTACTTAGGATTTAATTTTGAGAAGCTGTCAAATATGTCAAAAGGTTTGAACACTTGATTCAATAGGATCACAGATCACTATGAAGTAATATTAAGGTTTTCTCAATACTTTTATAAAGGTTAGCTTAAGGCACAGAAAACTATTCTAATAAGACACAGAATACATTTTCCTAGGAAGATTACTGTCTACGGACATACCACCCTGAACACATCCGATCTCATCCTAGGAAGATTACTTAAAATGCAAACAAAAATTTTTATACTTTATTAAGAGCAGACCAATGATCCAAGAAAATTTTGTCATTTTAGTTTTGCATCAGTACATTGTTAATATTAGGGCTCATTTCTAAGCTTATAAATAAATCCATCAAAGTCTTAGCCAGCCTGGCTACATGAGGTAAGATCTCCTTTCTGTAAACTTTTACAAATTTTAAAAATATCAAGTTTTTTCTTTGCATTTTCTTCTTCCTTATTATGAAAACACTAGTAATGCTCTCTTAGAATAAATTAATTTTTTCCTAAATAAAAACACATTTCTCATACCTCATGTCTTTCTTAATCCAAAAATACATCTGACTTTCCTTCCATTCATTTATATAATGTTTTTCTCTTTACCCTTGTGGGGTTTCTAGTAGTTTCTTTCACATATAATTGATTATAATTTTGAACCATTAGTAACCTTTGTTTTAGGCAGAAAGCTAGAAGGTAGACAATTATGAGCTGTCTGTGATATGTCAACATTCTGTAGCAGATTAGTAAATTTAAGAATAAATGATATCATAATTTCTAGAAGCATATCCCTTTCTCCACATTGTCCCCAACATTGTTGCTTTCTGTCTTTTGAATAATAGCCATTCTGACAGGGGTCAAGTGCTATCTCCTTGTGGTTTTGGTTTGCATTTTTCCTAATGGTTAGTGATATTGAGCATTTTTTCATTGATTTGTTGGCCATTTGTATTTCTTCTTTTCAGAAGTGTCTATTGAGGTCCTCTGCCCATTTCTTAACTGAATTGCTTGCTTTTTGTTGTTTAATTTTTGGAGTTGGTGACATATTCTGTATATTAATTCTTTGTGGGATAGATAGCTTGCAAATGTTTTTTCGCATTCTGTTAGCTGTCACTTCACTATGTTCCTTTGATGTGCAGAAGTTTCTCTGTTTGATAGAATCCCATTCATCTAGTTTTGCTTTTGTTTCCTGTGCTTTGGGGGTCTTATCCAAGAAGTTATCACCTACACCAATGTCTCCGAGTGTTTCTCCTATATTTTCTTCCAATAACTCCTTAGTCTCAGGTCTTAAATTAAGTCTTTGGTCCATCTTAAGTTGATTTTTGCACATGGTGAGAGGTACAGATCTAATCTAATTTCATTCTACATATATTCATCCAGTTTTCCCAGCAGCATTTATTGAAGAGATTATCCTTTCTCCAATGTATGGTCTGAGCATTTTTGTGAACAATCAATTAGCTGCATGTATGTGGATTAATTTCTAGGCTTTCTATTCTGTTCCATTGATCTATTGTCAGTTTTTCTACCAGTCTCATGCTGTTTTAATTACTGAAGCTTTGTAGCATGCTTTGAGGTCCAGTATTTTTTTTTTTTTTTTGGTCCAGTATTTTGATACCTCCATATTGATTTTTTTTTTTTTTTACTCAGGATTGCTTTGGCTCTTCTGTGTCTTTTGTGATTCCATATGAACTTTAAGATATTTTTTCCTAATTCTGTAAAGAATGTCATGCTTATTTTGATAGGGATTGCATTGGATCTGTAGATTGCTTTAGGTAATATGGTCATTTTAATGATATTCCAAGGAACATTATTTTTGTGTCCTTGATGATTTTGTTAGTCAATAATTTATAATTTTCATTGTAGGCAACTTTCAGTTCTTTGATTAAAATTATTTCTAAATATTTTATTTGTTGTGGATATTGTGAATGAGATTTCTTGATTTCTCTTTCAGTGAGTTCATCATTAGTATGTAAAAATTTGCTATTTTCTATGTTTATTTCTAACATGCAGCTTTACTGAATTGGTATATCTGTTCTAACTGATTTTGGGTAATGTTTAGGTTTTTCTATGTACAATATCATGTCATCTGCAAACATGATATTTGGATTCCCTCCTTTCCAATTTTGATGCTAAAAGGGCTTGCGTTGAAACAGACCTGCCTCGTTATTTCTTCCTCCCCCATGGTCCTTTGGGATTAGTTCTGAAAAGACTGATTTAGTTGGTTTTCATCTACAATTGTTCCCTGCTTTTCTGGAGCTTCTTGGATTCAGTTTTCTATAAATACTCCTTGTAAATAGAATTGAAGCATCTCACATAGAATTCAGAAGGAGAAATTCTGTATGGTCTGACATAGCTGAAGAATTTTGGAACACTGTTGTTTGATGTTCAGTTATGAGTTGTTTGTGGCCCTGGTACAGTAAGTATAATCAAATTGCTCTCCCCATCCTATGTATTCCCAATATTTAAAGGTTTATTTGGCTGGCACCGTGGCTCAATAGGCTAATCCTCCGCCTGCGGTGCTGGCACCCTGGGTTCTAGTCCAGGTCTGGGTGCCGTATTCTGTCCCGGTTGCTCCTCTTCCAGGCCAGCTCTCTGCTGTGGCCTGGGAGTGCAGTGGAGGATGGCCCAAGTGCTTGGGCCCTGCACCCGCATGGGAGACCAGGAGAAGCACCTGGCTCCTGGCTTTGGATCAGCACGGTGCGCCAGCCGCAGCCATTGGCGGGTGAACCAACGGAAAAAGGAAGACCTTTCTCTCTGTCTCTCTCTCTCTCACTGTCCACTCTGCCTGTCAAAAAAAATATTTAAAGGTATCTCATAGATCTGACCTATTTTTGAAAAAATTTCTCTGTTGGAAAAGGTTTTTTTAGAAAAAGATACTGGGATCATTTTGATTGAAATTTTTACCTGTGTCATTTGACAATAATTTATTTGTCTTAAGATGTCTGTGGAATTATATACTTAAGGAAATCCATTACATTTATCTATAAACATTGAAATACTATTCAGCCATAAGTATGATGTAGTCCTATCATTTGTGACATGGATAGAACTAGAAGAGATTATGTGAAGTTAAATAAATCAGGCACAAAAAGACATATGTTACATGGTCTCACTAATATCTAAAATGGTTGATCTCATAGAAGGTGAGAGTAAGATAGTGGTTACCAGAGGCTAAGGGGAACAGATGTAGAGGGAGGAGGAGAAAGATTGATCAGCAAGGTTATAATTCAGTAGGAGAAAGTTCTGGTATTCTGTTGCAGAGTAGGGTGAGTATAGATCAAAAAGCCAGAAGAAAGGGTTTTTGAATGATTTCACTGCAAAGAAATTATGGATGTATGAGGATATAGATATGCTTACCCTAATTTCAACATTATACAGTATATATATATATATATATATATATATATCAGAACAGCACTTGGTACATGTAAAATACACATGTAAAATTTTTATGTCAATTAAAACTAAAAATTGAAAAAACAAAACATTGCACTAACAGATGACTCCACAAAGAAATCACTAAATGTGGCAGGAGTTTATGGTGTATGCAGTAAACTAGCCCCTTGGGCCCTTGGCTTTTATTCACTTGTGGAGGTGACCCCCCCCCCCCCGCACTTGCCAGAGACTCAGGTCAAATGAGCAGTGGGGCAGAGAACAGAAGGTCATTCCTTGAATGTAGGCACAGTGAGTAAATGCTCCCAGGCATAACTCTCAGCCAATGGTGCATAGGAGTAAGTAAATTCATGCTCCAGACTTCCCAACCTTTGATTATATAATTTTGAGGGGCATTCTTTGCAAGTCCTCACAGCAATTCCTAAGGGATTGAGTCCCATTAGCCCTCAGCAGTAATGCACATTTGATTTTCTTACATTCTTTGTCTGCCTCGCTTTCTCCCTCACTTTTGCATCCTCACAAATACTTACCTGCCTCCTTAGGTCAGGGTCTACTTTTAGGGGAACTCAGATTAAACTAGCTTCCAATGCTGGTACAACTGCATATACTAAGAATTAAATGGATGGTAGCCTAAATTAAAAACAAAGCTTTTGAATTCTGCAACCACTCTTAACTTTATATAATTGCTTTTATTTCGATAATTGCACTGTGTTTCTCATGGTACAAACTGAAGTAATGCAGGGATATATGTAATTCTGTTTCTAAAATGAATACAAATTCATGTAAATGTGAATTATATGATTTTTAAAATCTATATTTTGGAGTTTGTAGAGATGGTTTGTTAAGGATTTTTAATTTAGGGAGATATAAATAATAAAAATATGACGTGGCCTTTTCTGCCAGTTAACAGTCTCCCAAGTGTGTCGAAGCTCCATTCCCAAAGCTCAGATACTACTTTTATGACAACTTAGCTGGATTTTCTAACACTCATCCTACATTGTATTGCTGGAAACAATAATTTCAGAGAATTATTCCCTGCCAATTGGGAGAGGAAAGAATAATCTGCCTTCATAAACACTTGCCCACAACACAGTAACCTTTCCCCCTTGACTCTGCATACTTTTTCAACATTGACTGGGAAAGTAGGGAGGTGTTTGTTGATAATAAGGGTGACACTGTCCTGGCACTATTTGGTAGGCCTGAATTGAAGAGCCTGGCTTCCAGTATTGGTGGCTCACTAGAGACTCAATTAATTTAGCATTTGTCTTCCACCTGGGCTTTAAAATCTATCTGCATCCCATTGTGGTGTATTTACTTAATCTAATAGTAAGCTTAATTTATACCTCCTGAGTTCGCATCAACAAGCCTGCTTTTAGAAGTCAGTTTGAATTTTACAAATTGATTATATATTATTTATTTATAAGTAAATGAGAGTTGGCTGAAAATTGGCAGTATAAAAAATAAGCATAGGGAGATTACTGATGCCATAGACAGGAGTGTCAGTTGGTAAAGTCAACAACAGGAGTCACTGTGCACTTACTCCTCATGTAGGATCTCTATCCTTAATGTGCTGTACATTGAGATTTAATGCTATAACGAGTACTCAAACAATATATTTCACTTTGTGTTTCTATGGGGGTGCAAACTGTTGAAATCCTTACTTAATGCATACTAAACTGATCCTCTGTAAAAAAAAAAAAAATTATCAATTCCCAACTTGACTCTCACTGGGATTAAACATGACAATAGGTCTGCTCTGATTTCATCATCATTTAAAAAAATCATCTATTATTTTTCACTTTATGTTTCTGTGTGGGAGCAAACTGTTGAAATCCATACTTAATGTATACTAAGCTGATCTTCTGTATATTAAGATAATCGAAAATGAATCTTGATGTGAATGGAAGGGGAGAGGGAGTGGGAAAGGGGAGGGTTGTGGGTGGGAAGGACGGTATGGGGGGGAAGCCATTGTAATCCATAAGTCGTACTTTGGAAATTTATATTCATTAAATAAAAGTTAAAAAAAAATAAGCATAGGGGCCGGTGCTGTGGCGCAGTGGATTAACGCCCTGGCTTGAAGCGCCGGCATACCATATGGGCGCCGGTTTGAGACCCAGCTGCTGCACTTCCTGTCCAGCTCTCTGCTATGGCCCGGGAAAGCAGTAAAAGATGGCCCAACTCCTTGGACCCCTGCACCCACGTAGGAGACCAGGAAGAAGCTCCTGGCTTCGGATCGGCACAGCTCTGGCTGTTGCAACCATCTGGGGAATGAACCATGGGATAGAAGAACCCCTCTCTCTGCCTCTCCTCTCTGTGTAACTCTGACTTTCAAATAAATAAATAAATCTCTAAAAAAGATAAGAAGCACAAACAATCATGAAGTACGTAAGACCATTGCTGATATTAGTGCTGCTAACTGGAAACAGGAAAAAGATTAAATTCAAGGATTTTAAGGATTAAATAATTAAATTGTAAAGGTAGATCAAAATACTTAACCCAGGGGCTAGTGTTGTGGTGCACCAGGTTGAGCTGCTGCATGTGAGGCCATCATCCCATATCAGAGTGCCAATTCAGGTCCCAGCTGCCTCACTTCTAATTTGGCTGCCTGTTAATGTACCTGCTGCAGAAGGTGGTTCCAAGTATTTATGTCCCTGACACCTGTGTGGGAGACCAGGCTGGAATTCTTGACTCCTAGCTTCAGCTAGGCCCAGCCCCAACCATTATGGCCATTTGGGGGAATAAACCAGCAGATGAAAGATTCTCATTCATATTCTCTCTCTCTCTTTCTCTCTCTCTCTCCCTCTCCCTCTCCCTCTCTCTCTTTCTCCCCTCCCCCCCCTTACACCCTCTCACACACCTTTTTCTTTCTCTTCTCCTTCAGGAATTCTCATAATACAAATATTTGATTTCTGAATATTATCCCATATTTCTATTAGGTGGTCTTCATTCTTTTTAATTCTTTTCTCTTTCTTTTTTGTCTGTTTTTGAAATTCATCTTGAAACCATGAAGCAACCGAAGAACCAAATCATATGCTAAGTATGATTAATCCTCACAATAGAAAGAGCCCATGTCCTTGGTGACATGGATATGAGCCACCAAACTAGCCTGATATTGCACCACTTATTGTGGTTTATGTCACTGTAGTTTATTGTTATTTCCTGTTGTTGATATAGCTGTCTTTTTTGCCAAAGCATTCCCCATTGTTATATCTGAAAAAATTCTCATGTCATTAGTTTCTAAGCTGTATAACTTCATTTCTCAGACCTCACAATATTTGAACAGAATGGGTGCATTTTGGTTCTGATTAGGGGGTAGAGTGTGTGAAAGGCAAAATAAATAATAAGTGTCCAGAGGAAAAGTTGTAGTGTATCAGGAAAGAAGTAATTCCATAACAAATGAGAGAAAATAAAATGTAATGTGTAGTACACATTTGGTCTCTACATTTATACCTGGATTGATCATTGGGTACAAGACTAAAAAATTTAATAGTTTGCAATATATTCTATGCTATTTAATATCACAATTATATGTGAAATATAGTAGATATTAAATTCTGCCCTAAATATTTCCTGACATATAGATGGTGGTTTAAATTCTTTTTTTTATTTGACAGGTAGAGTTAAGGACAGTGAGAGAGAGAGAGAGAGAGAGAGAGAAAGATCTTCCTTCCCTTGGTTCACTCCCCAAATGGCTGCCACGCTGGCGCTGCACTGATCCGAAGCCAGGTGCCTCTTCCTGGTCTCCCATGCGGGTGCAGGGGCCCAAGCACTTGAACCATCTTCCACTGCCCTCCGGGGCCACAGCAGAGAGCTGGCCTGGAAGAGGAGCAACCAGGACTAGAACCCAGATCCCATATGGGACGCTGGCGCCGTAGGTGGAGGATTAACCAAGGGAGCCATGGCGCCGGCCCGGTGGTTAAAATTCTTAAGACATGAAAATCAATATTACAGCTGGCTTAATGTCCTCAAATTATAAAAGAATGTCTGTTGTAAAAAAATTACAGTGAATGAGGCCGGCGCCGCGGCTCACTAGGCTAATCCTCCGCCTAGCGGCGCCGGCACACCGGGTTCTAGTCCCGGTCAGGGCACCGGATTCTGTCCCGGTTGCCCCTCTTCCAGGCCAGCTCTCTGCTGTGGCCCAGGAGTGCAGTGGAGGATGGCCCAAGTGCTTGGGCCCTGCACCCCATGGGAGACCAGGAGAAGCACCTGGCTCCTGGCTCCTGCCATCGGATCAGCACGGTGTGCCGGCTGCAGCGCGCCGGCCGCGGCGGCCATTGGAGGGTGAACCAACAGCAAAGGAAGACCTTTCTCTCTGTCTCTCTCTCTCACTGTCCACTCTGCCTGTCAAAAAAATTTAAAAAAAAAATTACAGTGAATGGTGATTCATAACCCTTGCTGTTTTGTACTATTAATATCCCAGCCCTTTTCCTGTTTTCATTGAACACCTATTTAAATTTTTGAGGAAACTTAAATGATCAAATTGGAACTTCAAAAATGTTGACATATTGTCTGTCAGTAGGTTGAATTATATGTGTATTCCTTTTGTCTTTCATTCTTTTGCTTCCTTAAAAAAGTACTAATTGTGGGGCGGCGCCATGCTGCAATATAATCATCTGCCTGCGGCACAGGCATCCCATATGGGTGCTGGTTCTAGTCACTGCTGCTCCTCTTCCAATCCAGCTCTCTGCTGTGGCCTGGGAAAGCAGTGGAAGATGGCCCAAGTGCTTGGGATCCTCCACCTGCATTGGAGACCAGGAAGAAGCATCTGGATCCTGGCTTTGGATTGGCACAGCTCCAGCCATTGTGGCCATTTGGGGAGTGAACCAAGGGGAGGAAGACCTTTCTCTGTCTCTCCCTCTCACTGTAACTCTACCTCTCAAATAAATAAATAAAATATTAAAAAAATACTAATTGTGGAGCCAGTGTTATGGCGTAGCAGATAAAGCATTAAAAAAATACTAATTGTGGAGCCAGTGTTATGGCGTAGCAGATAAAGCCCCCTCCTATGATGTCAGTATCCTATATGGGTGCCGATATGAATCCCAGCTGCTCCACTTCTGATCCAGCTCCCTGCTGGTGTGTCTGGGAAAGCATTGGAGCATGGCCCAAGTACTTGTACTTGGGCCTCTGCACCCACGTGGGAGATCTGGAGGAGGTTCCTAGCTCCTGCTTTTGGACCAGCCCAGCTCTGGCCATTGCGGCCATTTGGGGAGTGAACTAGCTGATGGAAAATCATTTTCTCTTTTTCTCCCTCCCTCCCTGTAACTCTACCTTTCAAGGAAGTAAATAATTTCTAACAAAATTTAAAAAGTACTAATTGTGTCTTTGAATGTCCTCATGCTGATAGATGAGTTATATGCTGGTAGGACCATTTCTGTTAGCATCTTGTACCTCTATTCTCTTTCTCACTTAGAGAAAATCTAACAAATATAAACCTGAAAGCTATTGCCGTACCATGCATATGCATTTTTAGGAATAGTTATTAGCTCAAAGTGTTTTCAGAAGAGATGTCTTCAGTAGAAAAAGTTTCAAATAACATTTAATGCCACATGTCTGAATTACTATCTTTCTGAAATACTGTGTAAATTAGAGTGTATCTTCCTTTACTTCTTTTAGAAAGGTTTTATTTAATGAATACAAATTTCATAGGTACAGCTTTAGGAATATAGTGATTCTTTCCCCTACACCTGCCCTCCCACCCCTATTCCCATCACATCTCCTACTTCCTCTCCCATCGCATTCTTCATTAAGATTTGTTTTTAATTAACTTTATATACAGAAGACCAGCTCTATACTAAGAAAAGGTTTCAACAATTTGCGCTCACACACACAAAGTATAAAGTACTGTTTGAGAACAAGTTTTACAATTAATTCTCATAGTATAACTCATTAAGGACAAAGATCCTACATGGGGGTAAGTGCACAGTGATTCCTGTTGTTGATTTAACAATTAACACTCTTATTTATGACGTCAGTGATCACCTGAGGCTCTTGACATGAGTTTCCAAGGCTATGGAAGCCTTTTTCAGTCCACAAACTCCGTCAGTATTTAGACAGGGCCATAAGCAAAGTGGAAGTTCTCCTCCCTTCAGAGAAAAGTACATCCTTCTTTGATGGCCCCTTCTTTCCACTGGAATCCCACTCACAGAGATCCTTCATGTAGAACATTTCTTTTTGCCATGGTGTCTTGGCTTTCTATTCCTGAAATTCTCTCATGGATTTTTCAGCCAGATCCAAATATCTTAAGGGCTGATTCTTAGGTCAGAGTGCTGTTTAGGGCATTTGTCATTCTGTGAGTCTGCTGTGTGAACTGCTTCCCATGTTGGAACATTCTCTCCTTTTTAATTATATCTATTGTTATTGCCAGACACTGGTCTTATTTATGTGATCCATTTGATACTTAATCCTATCTATATGATCAATTACACACTTAATGTGATTACTTAAACATGTAATGTCGCTCCCCCTCTTCGCGGAGGAACGACACAGGACCCTGCGCTGTTCTTTTGTCTGCTCGGCCCTTCCCAGGTTTGCTGCTGGTCCTTCCCAGGTTGGCTACCGATCCTTCCACCTCTGTGGAAGGGCGGTGCCCCCTGCCACTTTCCCCACTTCCGCGGGGGAGCGGCACACCGCCGGCTGGCTCTCTCGGGGGCTGCTCAGATGTTATCCGGATGTTCCCCTTAGATGTTCCTGGTGCATGTTGTCTCTCTCCTCCTTTATAGTCCTCTTCCACCAATCCCAACTCTGCTACCCACACGCCGAGCACGCTGCTCTCCTCCAATCAGGAGCAGGATCAGCTCCTGCAGGTTATTAGTCGAACTGGAGGCAGCTGCATAGAAGCTGTTTCCTCCTCTCCCAGCGCCATATTGTGGGAGAGCAGATGCATAGAATAAGTCTTAATTCCAGTAACTTAGTCTAGTCCGAGTTGCTCCCCACAATGTAAGATGGCATTTATAATACCCAGCTACAAGTTTTTAGCTCTACCCTTAGAGGTAAGTTCGTGGGAATAGGTGCCCAAATGTATAGCTCCTCCCTCTTATTCCCACTCTTATTTTGGGGGGGATCTATTTTCAATTGACTTTATATACCTATGATTAATTCTATGTTCAACCAATGATATTAAGTAGCAAAATATTTAAATTAAAATAAAATAAACTGTTTCTCAACAGTCAAGACAAGGGCTGTTCAAGTCGTTGCTTCTCATAGTGTCTATTTCACTTCTACAGGTTTCCTTTTAGGACACCTTTTAGCACTATCTTCTTGGCCTTCAAAGCCTTTGCTTTGGCTTCAGCTTTGGAAGGAGCAAGAGTTTCTTTGCTGTGCTATCTTGGTGAAAAAATAATAGTTATTTATGAATGCAGAATGATGTTTTGATATATGTGTACATTGTGTTATGATCGAATCATGTAGTTAGCGTATCCTTCACCCTAAACATTCTATCATTGCTTTGTGGTAACATTCAAAATCCTCTCTTCTAATATTTGGAAATATGCATTATTATTAGTTATAGTCCCTCTACTAGGGCCAGCGCTGTGGTATAGCAGGTAAAGCCACCACCTGCAGTGCCGGCATCCCATATGGGCACTGGTTCTAGTCCTGCCTGCTCCATTTCTGATCCAGCTTTCTGCTGTGTCCTGGGAAAGCAGTAGAAGATTGTCCAAGTCATTAGGCCCCTGCACCCATGTGGGAGACCTGGAAGAAGCTCCTTGCTTTGAATCGGTGCAGCTCTGGCCATCGCAGCCAGCTGGGGAGTGAATCAACAGATGGAAGACCTCTCTCTCTCTTGCTCTCTCTCTCTCTCTCTCTGCCTCTGCCTCTTCTTTTCTCTCTGTGTAACTCTGACTTTCAAGTAAATAAACAAATACTTATAAAAAATATAGTCTATCTACTGTGTAATAGAACACTTGAACTTACTCTTCCAACTGTAACATACCCTTTACAAACTTATCATCCACCTTTCCTCTACCCTCCTGCCTTGGTCCAGTCTTTTCCCTCCCTAGGAAGTGAGCTGGGGTTTCTCTTCTAATCATGTGATTTTCTCTTGGGGTAGGAATTACAGTATTTGAGTGCTTGAAATTTTCCTACTGACTTGGATGTAGCTGGTTTCTCATTCTACCACAGTTCAGTAACATATTACCTAATTTCTGAGGTTCTCACAAAGGAAATTTCTCCATGTCTTATTGTTGAGTCCATATGTCCATAGGGTTGAGGAGGGTCCAGAACTTCTTATTCTACCATCTTTCTAACATATGTCAAGTTATTTTAAATGTACTAGAGAAGTTTACTGTTAAATATAGTGTGAATTTTTTTTAGAAAGTAGATAATTACTTAATATGCATGACCAATTTTTCATGTCAGATTTTC
This sequence comes from Oryctolagus cuniculus, assembly GCF_051225735.1. Classification (NCBI taxonomy): domain Eukaryota; kingdom Metazoa; phylum Chordata; class Mammalia; order Lagomorpha; family Leporidae; genus Oryctolagus; species Oryctolagus cuniculus. The sequence goes on from NC_142888.1 coordinate 23,545,207, forward strand.
TTAAACTAAGTTTCTTGGCATTTAGATTTTGAATTTTAAATTAAGGTATGTCTATTATTATACTTGAATTGGGTAGAGTTGCTTTTATTTTATCTAAAGAATCACCTATTATGTAAGTAACAATGAAAAAATGCACATAGATTCCTTATTTGTAACAGTAGATTGTCCTTTAGGACAATGTTGAAGGTCACTTACATTCAACTTATTCAGTTTTATGATAATTTTGAATACTTCTTTTAAATAATTTTAACATTAAAGGTCCAGTATATTAAAATTTGTATTGTTAAAACAGATAATTGAATTGTTTCTTCACATGGAAATGATTTTATTTTCAAAGGATGAAATACAAATGGCCAACAGACACATGATAAAATGATCAGGATCACTAGCCATCAGGGAAATGCAAATAGAAACCACAATGAGGTTTCACCTCACCCCAGTTAGAATGACTCTCATACAGAAATCAACAAACAACAAATGCTGGCGAGGATGCACAGAAAAATGTACTCTGATCCACTGTTGGTGAGAATGTATAGTAATACAACCATTATGGAAGACAGTATGGAGATTTTTCAGAGATCTCAAAATAGATCTACTATATGAAACAGGCATCCCACTCCTTGGAATTTACCCAAATAGAATTAAATTACCATATAAATAGTTATTTGTTAATTATAGATCAATTTATAATAGCTAAGATATGGAATCAACCCAAATGTCCTTCAACTGATGACTGGATAAAGAAATGTGGTGTATATATATATACTATGGAATACTGCTCAGCCATAAAAAGAATGAAGTATTGTCTTTTGCAACAAAATGGATGCTAACGAAATAAGTCAGTCACAAAAAGACAAATATCATGTTTTCTCTGATATGTGGCAGTTAATATAGAATACAAAAAATATAGGAATGAAATAGTTACTTTGGGATATGATTACTTTCAGCCCTTGTCTATACTCTTGTGGAACTGTGCCTTCCTACATTTTACTTGTAGAATACTAGGATTTGTAGTGAATTAAGCCTGTGAATATACAGTAGATTAAAATTATGTCTTTGCAAAAACTGATAAAAGAGAGGGGAGTGAAGGAAGCAGGATTTTCTTCTTGGAACTATCTCTATGGAATGTATAAAATCATTTCTCTTTATATTAATAGCAAATTTAAAAAACAACTTTATGGAGATATTGAGGTGTAGTCTATGTGTAACAAAAATCAATTTAAATTGTGTATCTAGATGAGTTTTCCAAATGTATATAGTTATTTAATTTCTACAAACAAGATATAAAGCATTTCCATTATTCCAAGAAGTTCACTCTTTGCAATTTGCATTCCATGCCTTTCCCCTAGCTCCAGGGAGCTACTGATTTGCTGTTTTTTCATAATAGATTTTCATTTTCTAGAATTCCATAGAATGGAAACATACTGTATACAATTTGTATCTGGCTGCATTTACCTTGTATAATTCTTTTGAGATGCATATATGGTGTTACTTGTATAAGTGGCTTACTACTTTTTATTGCTAAATAGTATTCTGTTGTTCAGAAATACTACAATATATATATTCACTCAATTGGTAGATATTTGGGTTGTATAAATGTTGGCATTATTGTAAATAAGCATGATAGTTTTAATTTAAGTGCTTCAATATATGTATATGTGTGTGTATATATATATACTTAAGTTTATCTAAGGTAAACATGTAGCAGTGGAATTCTCTGTTTAATGCTAAGCTTAAGGTATAGCATTAGCAGAAACAGTCAAACTTTTTTCCAATGTGGCTATTTTTTATTTTTAGCAGCATTGTATAAGAATTCATTACTAGGTATGTAGTGTGGTCTGTCTTTTTAACCATAACCACTGTAATAAATATAGAGTGATATCACATTATTCTTTTAATTTGCTTTTCCAAGGTGAATAGTAGTAGTAAGCACCTTGTTGTGTGTTTACTAGCCATATATGTATCTTTGATGAAACATTTGATCACAACTTTTTTCATTTCTATTTATTTTTATTTATTTACTTTTTAAAGATTTTATTTATTTATTTGAGAGGTAGAGATAGAGGGAGGGAAGGAGGTGTCTTCCATACACTGGTTGACTCTCCAAATGGCAGTAATAGCTGGAGCTGGGGCAATCCAAAGCCAGGAGCCAGGAGCTTCTTCCAGGTCTCCCATGTGGATACAGGGGCCCAAGCACTTAGGCCATCTTCTGCTGCTTTCCCAGGCCATGGCAGAGATCTGGACCAGAAGAGGAGCAGCCAGAATATGAACTGGTGCCCATAGGGGATGCAGTTAGAGGCTTAGCCCACTACACCACATTGCCAGCCCCTGTTCATTATTAAACATTGGCCAGTTGTTTTATTACTGAGTTGCAAGGGTTTTTGAAAAATATTTTGGATATGAATCCTTTATCAGGTATGTATTTTGAAAATATTTTATTCCTTTCTGTGACTTGCCTTTTCATTTTTATATATTAACATTTTTGTTAATATATAGAGAAATCCAATGTAGTTCATAGATAAAATTTTAAAAGTATACTGATACTGCCTTTCTTCCCTCCCTCCCTATTCTTTCCTTTCTTTCTTTAAATTTGTAATAACGTTTTAAATTTACTTTATAGTCAAAGACTTAATGGTGTACTAAATAAAGAGTTGTATAAGTTAAAAGTAGAAAGACCATCATTCAGCAGTGGTATAGACAACTTCTATGAAGTACATTAATTTTTTTACTCTCTCTGTATTCACAACCATAAATCAGAGGAAATATGATGTTTCTGTTTTCAGGTATGGCTTACTTCACTAACATAATCTCCAGTTGCAACCATATTGTTGCAAAAGTCAGGATTTCATTATTTTGTGGCTTAGCAATATTTAATTCTATATCTACACACACACACGCATATATATATATATATATATATGGATATCTAGGTTAATTCCATTTCTTGGCTATTGTGAATTGAGCTGTTATAAACATGGGAGTACAGGTAACTCATGTGCTGATTCCTTTTCCTTTGAATATATTCCCAGGAGTAGGATAGCTGAGCCATATGGAAGATTGATTTTTAGTTTTCTGAAGAATCTTTATAGTGTTTTCCACAATGTTTTGCCATTACACATTCCAACAAGCAGTGTATTAGGATACATTTTCCTGCACATCCATGCTAGTATTTGTTTTTTGTTTTGTTTTGGTTTTGGATGATAGCCATTCTAACTGGGGTGAAGGGTGGTACCTAATTGTGATATTTATTTTCATTTTCTTGATGGATAGTGATCCTGGAGCATTTTTTCATGTGTTGGCCATTTGTATTTCATCCTTTGAAAAATGCCTGTTCTTGTCCTTTTCCTATTTCTTAAATGGATTGAGTTTCTTGAGCTTTTCATAGATTCTGGATATTAATCTTTTAATGGATTTATAATTTACAAATATTTTATCCCATTCTGTCAATTGCTTCTTCACTTTGTTGAGTTTTTCCTTTGCTGTGCAGATACTTCTTGGCTTGATATAATCCCATTTGTCTATTTTTGCTTTTACTGACTGTACTTCTGGATTCTTTTTTATGTGTTTTTGGATTAGAGAAGCTAGTACTTTGTTGAGGATTTTTGCATTTATGTTCACCAAAGATACTGATCTATAGCTCTCTTTTGTGTTAAATTTTCTTTGGTTTTGTAATTAACGTAGTATTGGCCTCATAGAACGAGTTTAGAAGGGTCCCCTCCATTTCAATTGTCTTTAATAATTCAAGAGTTAGGATTAGTTCTTCCTTAAATGTTTGGTGGAATTCAGCTGTGAAGTCATCCAATCCTGACATTTTCTTCGTTGAAAGGGTCTTGATTACTGATTCAGTCTCAGCAATGGTTATTGGCATACTCTGGTTTTCTGTTTCTTCCTATTTTGATTTTGGTACATTACATGTGTCCATAACTCTATTCATTTATTCTGGATTTTCAAGTGTGTTGGTATATAGCTGTTTGTAATAATTCCTAATGTTTAATTTTATTTCTGTGGTATCAAGTTTAATATCTTTTTGTCTCTGCTTTTATTAATTTGGATCATCATCCTCTTTTGACTAGTTGGGCCAATGGTTTATTGATTTTATTTTTTCAAAAATACAGTTCTTCATTTCACTGATCTTTTTAATAGTTTTTTAAAATTTCAATTTTTTTTCTCTAATTTTTTTATTTCTTTCATCCTACCAATTTGGGGTTTGATTTGTTTTTGTTTTCCCTCAGTCTTTGAGATGCATTGTTAAATAATTTTATATATATATACACATTAGATTATTTATTTACATGGCTGTTTTTTCAGGAAGCCTATGAGATACTTGAAGGCAACAGCTATATCATCTTTATCTAAGTTGTCATATGCTGACTTCAGGGATATAATAGGCATCTAATACCTATTTGTTGAAATAAATAGAAAATGGGAAGCAGGTTAAAATGTTAAACATTTAACCTGTATGATTGTAACTGGTTATTTTTACAAAGTCTAAGTAAATTTTGGTACTTTGTTGATTGTCTAAGTATTACTAAATGGTATCTTTGTCAACATTTTACTGACATCATAGACAATTTATTTTTCTTTATTGGACAGTATAATTTTGGCTAGTTAGGTGGCCGTTTGTCACAGCAATTAATAAACTGCTTCATACACCTATAATCCCATATCAGAATGATTAGCTTTGAATCTCACCACCTCTTCCAATCCAGCTTCCTGCTAATGCACCCCAGGAGGTATCAGGTGTTGGATCAAGAACTTGCATTACTGAAACCCATGTGGAAGACTCAAATTGAGCTGTAGGCTCCCAGCTTTGGCCTAGTCCAGCCCTGCCTATTGCAAGAAGTGAATTAGTGGATGCTAGATATCTGTCTGTCTCACTTTCTCTCCTCTTCTCCCCCCTTCTCTCCCGCTCTGCCTCCCCTCCAACTCCCTTTTCTTTCTCCTTCCCTCTGTCTTTATTTTAAATAGAATAGAAATAAACAAATAAAAATGAAGAAAGTGTCAGTGCTGTGGGACAGTGCATAAGGCTGCCGTCTGTGGCACGGGCATCTCATATGGGCTCCGGTTCAAGTCCTTGCTGTTCCACTTCCTATTAAGATCCCTGCCTTGGAAAGCAGCAGAAGATGGCCCAAGCGCTTGGGCCCCTGTACCCATGTAGGAGACCCAGAGAAGGTTCCAGGTTCCTGGCTTCAGATTAGCCCAGCTGTGGCTGTTCCAGCCCTTTGGGGAGTGAACCAGTGGATAAGAGACCCCTCCCTCCCTTCCTCCTTCCCTCCTTCCCTCTGCCCCTACCTCTCTGTAACTCTGATTTTCAAATAAGTAAACAAATCTTTTAAAAAATGGGAAAAAGCATTTTAGTTAATTGGATAATGTTTTCTTTTTAGAACCTGTCTTTTTGTCTGAAAATATTAGTATACCGGTCACTGTATTAAATTAGAGCATGTATTCTCTCATTTAATCTTCACAATGACCTGGTGAGGTAATTACTATTATTATCCTTATTTTACAGATGATGGAACAGAGCTAAGAGGTTAAGTATGTTATCTAGGATCACATAGATGATTGAGAATGAAGCTGGCCTTTAATTTAAACACCACACTATAATATTACCTACCTCTGTTCATGAAGATTAAGTTATAAATGAACTTTCACCTAAATTAAGTGTTTTAAGACCCAGAATGACACATTCTTGATGAAAACTATGGTGCTGTATTTATTGTTATAGGTATGTGTGCATTCATCTTCTCAGGAAAAGTTTGTATCATATTTTTCAGTCAGGTAATATCAAATAACTTTAATGTCTTGCCAATGTAATACAGTGGAAGTCCTTAAAGGATATTTAGCCTGACATTTCCCCTTCAGAAGACATTCTTTTGGGCATGAAATCTAATTGTCCTTCTAGCACCTGTTAGAAGTACAGATACCCTAGGACTAAGGCCCTCGTTATCAGCTAATGCTGCATTTATTCCTTATGCTAGACTTTATTAAAAGAAGCTAGAAGAAGGATATACCTTTGGGTAGAGTGGACCTTCTCAGGAAGGATGAATCTTGCAAGCAAAGAAAGTCAAAATATATGCATAGTTTGCATTTCAATGTTTTTCAACTCTTATGCAGTCCAAATCTTACCCATTTCAAAATCCAAGTTTTCTGACAGAGCTTCAAATCAAGTTTCTGTAGTCTCACAAATAGTGCTCCCTACCCTATTCCAAAATTGAGTTCTTGAGTATAGCTCCCCTTCTCTAGATATCTATCCATAATCTTTGACATTTTTATCACCTTTCTTCTATGCCATGTCAATCTCTAAAATCTGCATTTTAATGATAAATTTGTTATAATGATCATGACAATATTCAGGGCAATATCAAAAGCTAGATTTAAATATCATTTACCTACATCTAGTTTCATATTTGGATTAATGAAGTTGTTCTAATAGTATCTTCAGATTAGATTGCTTTCTGACTCTCAGATATCTTTTTTGCTGTGTTGACTTTATTCTCAGCCTCTACAAGAATCCATGAATTCCTCTCAGCTTTAAAATCAATGAAAAAAGAAGGTTGTGTCTTCCTATTATTGGTATCTTGTGCTCACTGCCACTGCAGGCCACTCATTAGCTTGGGTTGAGTCTCTTTTGTAAAACACAGCAAATAATAATTGCAAGCAATGCAGCTGCCTGAGCCTATGTTTCCCATGTGCAAATAGTGAGATCCTGCTTTTATAAAAGTTGTAAAGCTAATTCATTGTGTGGTTCACATACAGCTAAATAAAAATATTAAGGGAGAGGGGCTGCATCTTTAAATATAAATTTCTTTTTTGAGATATTCAAATTTTCTACATGTCTGTGCAAATCATTGGTAATTGGTTTTCTGTACTATTTAATATGTACTGGTTTCATGTTCTGGGTAAATTCCTGGAATGCAAGATTAAACTACCTTTATCCCTAAGCATCTACAATTGTTAAAAAGTGATCTGTGGTGGGAATTTCTTTTGTCGTCTATTAGCAAACAGAAAAAAAACACAGTATTTATGTGGTTGATTTTTTTTGAGTTGCATTGTATTCTTTAATCATCATAATGTGTGAAGTAAGTTCTTTTATCATTCTGTAGGCTTAAATTTTAAGGTTAAAAGGGTAAATCCCTTGCTTAAGGTCACATGGCCAACAAATGGTAGAGCCAGAACATGAACCACATTTCTTGGGCAGTTGAATGAATATTCTTAATCACTACATTATAATGCCTCAGAAATGGATCTGGGACAAGTTTGTGAGCCAAGCAAATTGTATTAATAATTTTTACAACAGACATTATTGTTCATAAAACACTATCATATCCATTTTCTGAATATGATTTATATGCTGCTGTTTTTCTTTCTATGAAGTTACATTTGCAGCTTAGAAATATTAGGAAGGCCGGCGCCGTGGCTCACTAGGCTAATCCTCCGCCTAGCGGCGCCAGCATACCGGGTTCTAGTCCCGGTTGGGGCACCGGATTCTGTCCCGGTTGCCCCTCTTCCAGGCCAGCTCTCTGCTGTGGCCAGGGAGTGCAGTGGAGGATGGCCCAGGTGCTTGGGCCCTGCACCCCATGGGAGACCAGGAAAAGCACCTGGCTCCTGGCTCCTGCCATCGGATCAGCGCGGTGCGCCGGCTGCAGCGCGCTGGCCGCGGCGGCCATTGGAGGGTGAACCAACGGCAAAGGAAGACCTTTCTCTCTGTCTGTCTCTCTCACTGTCCACTCTGCCTGTCAAAAAAAAAAAAAAAAGAAATATTAGGAAGATTTTTGGGTGACTTTAGGAAGAAGCTTTTGCAGGAGTAGGAAGAATAACGTGATAATGACCTTCGAGTGAATGACAAAAATCAATATCTTTGCAATTACTTTAATCGGTTATCTCCCTGTATTGCTTTGAAATAACTGTACTCAACTTCTTGACTAAATGATAAGAGGGGGAACTTGAGGAAAGATAATTGAGTTTTTTCCTAACTTATATTCAGGATGTTATCAGTCCATTTAGAAAATTTTGTTGAGGACAAAATCTCACATTCCTGAGAAACCTTCCCAAGATTTAAAGACAGAAACAAAAGAAAACCTGCTAAGAATCCAGAAGTCCTTATTGTAACCCTGACCCTAATCTTCTAACTGTAACATTATACCCTTGAAAAGTTCTCTCATCTCCTTTCCCCCTGCCCTCCTGCATGGTCCAGTTTTTTCCCTTCCTAGGAAGAACTTGGGAGCTGCGGTTTCTTATGGACCTAGTTCAATAGATTTATGCATTATCTTACTTGTTTTGATTCAACTCAACTGCACAAAATGAAAATATAGATGAACAAAGACACTATAGCTTGTTGTTAATACTAATAAAATGTGCCTTATTGAATATGGGGAATTATTTGTATGTTTTTTTGAAATTTTCTGAAAGTCTGAAATTATATCAAAATGTTAAAAAGCTTTAAATCTAATAAATCTACAAAACAGATTAGGGAAATAACCTTAAGCAAAGCAATAGGCAGCTCTTCCACTGAGTTGATTGGGTAAGAGATAAGTATGAATATGGATCTAGTTAACTGTGTAACTGAGGAATCCAGATCATGAAACCAGCGTTGCTTGAGATAGGGCTGGGATCTCTGTTCTCTATGTGTTGTAGAAGCTTAGTGCTTTTGCTGAAGGAGAGTAACTGTACTCCCAGGAGCTGACACTGATACAGGATTTGTGTGCAGGTAGTTTATTTGGACATTAATTCCAAGAAACATAATTGAAGTAATTAAGGAAATGAGACATGGAGGGGAAGTAAGTCAAAAAATATTTGCTATGAAACAGGTTTCTGCTATGAGTAAATAAACTTCAATCCTACTGGGAAACACTAGGAATAAATATATATAATCTCAGGGAGAGTGAATTGAAATATTTCTACTCCAATTCCCATCTGTCATTGTTTGAGAGCCATTCCAGGTGCATTAACTTCTCAGGATCCCCAGTCTTCTCCAAGCCACCTGATAGGGAGGCTTCTAGGTAAAGAGTTGCAAATGCTTACAGTAAAGTGAAATTTTACGGGTCCTCATGGAATATTTAAAGGGACTAACGACATCTACTATCATGAGATAGCAAGTGAGGGAAAATATGATTTGAAGCAAATCATGGAAACTACACACACACACACACACACACACACACACTAGTGGAGAGTGAGTAAAGAAACCAGCTAGGGAAATATGATTGCCATGCAGGCTTTAGAACTTGATAAAGGTTGGAGTCTATGGATTTATCCTGGTACCATTCCTCCCATGGCTGCAGAGTGTATAGAAGTATAGAAGCTGTGACAGTAGTCAAGAATTTTACTTTTTGTATTTTCCTTAGCATTTAGGCAAATATATTAGCACAACTCGCTGAGGTTTTGGATTATAAAATCATTTGCTCTCGCCTTTTCTCTAAAAGTTCTTCTCTGAAGTTCTCTAAAGCTACATCTCTTCCCTATATGCATGTATGTTATGGATTTTTAAACTTCAGTTTAGTAATTTAAATTTACATCGTCCTGTTGCTTTCAAGATTTCCACACATCAGATGTCTGTGAATTTTACAATGTCATGAGAGCAAATCCTCTCCTTCAGCACCAGATTCATGTGCCACCCCACTATAAAGTAGTAGATATTATATGAAAATAGAAGAGCCCCTGTGCTCAAAAGCTTAGAGACTTGTAGGAGGAGAGAGACTTGTAAATAGATCACCAGAGCAGAGTGGATTGAGTGTTATGATAGAGGTATACAGTAGATGTTCAGCTAATATTTGTGGAATAACTGAAATTATCCATTGTAACATTTTTCTTGTAACAGTAAGCTTAGCTTCTAGATTGTCATCTAAGTCTTGCCAAAATGTTACAAATGGCATGTTTTTAGATGTAAATAGCAATATAGACTTAACGTGGTTTAAAGGAAAGATAGAAATAATTGCCATTATGTGGAGAGGAGTTTTTTTTTTAACTGTTTAATAAGCAAACTGGATAAACAGAAGAAAACATCATGACACATAGTCTCTAAATTTGTTTTTATGAGATGGATGAATGAGGTATATGAACCGTTTTATTTGTTAACTGATTATCTCATGGTTATGGAGCAAAAGAGATCACTTTGCTTCTTCTATGGCTATTAAATTGAACAGAGAAACATCATTGAGTATCTCGTTCAATAATGGTGAAGTGTTATTATTCTGGGAATAAATAACTCATTTTACCTTGTCACTCCTACAGAAATGAAAGCCATTAACAGCTAAATTTTAAATGTTTTACAATTGCCGGCGCTGCGGCTCACTAGGCTATTCCTCCGCCTTGCGGCGCCGGCACACTGGGTTCTAGTCCCGGTCGGGGCGCCGGATTCTGTCCTGGTTGCCCCTCTTCCAGGCCAGCTCTCTGCTGTGGCCTGGGAAGGCAGTGGAGGATGGCCCAAGTCCTTGGGCCCTGCACCCCATGGGAGACCAGGAGAAGTACCTGGCTCCTGCCATCGGATCAGCGCGGTGTGCCGGCCGTGGCGGCCATTGGAGGGTGAACCAACGGCAAAGGAAGACCTTTCTCTCTGTCTCTCTCTCTCACTGTCCACTCTGTCAAAAAATAAATAAATAAAAATAAATGTTTTACAATTGATTTGTAACCATGTAACAATATCTTAACAATTATTTGCACCTAATTTAAGTGACAAATTCTGATTCTTGCTGTGTCTCAAAGAGCTCAAAGTCCTCTGTTTATCCTTTCACTATTAACAAGAATCCATTTTGTTGTTGAAAAAAATTACTTATGTCACTCAGGCTATATTGTTCAGTAGTGATAAAATTCATAAGAGTATGTAAAGACCAAGGATATTAGATAAAGAATGTTCGCTGCCATCAAAAATCCCAAATTCTTACAAGGAAAGAGAGTTCTGTGGGTAGTAAGCAATAATAATTTAAGTGCTATCATAAACCAAAAAGTAAAGAATCTCTGCCTAGAGAAGTTAATGGAAACTCTGAGGGGATAACATTTTACATAGTCTTCTGGGAAGGGAAAAATGTATTGTAGACAACAGGAAGAAAGAAGGCAACTTGTGAATAGAGAAGGGGAGAAGGAAGTAGAAGTAGGAAGGGAATTCCAGGCAAAGGGAATATGAGATATACTGTCAGCAGTAATGTCAGGGTGTGGAATGTTCTGGATGAGCAGCAGCTGAAGTATTGGTTTGTGTGAGGAGGAAGAGATGAGAAGATGAGGCTATAGAGGTAAGATAGGGAGTCATGGAGAAGAATCTTGTGGGGTGTACTTTGCTGGGCAACAGGGATGGAACAGTGGGAAAACACTCATATTATGGCCACCTTTATGATACAAGATGGAGTCTCACCTCCAAATTTGATTCATATGTGGAGATCAATGACGCCACACACACACACACACACATACACCAATGGGATATGACATTTTATTTGTCATGTATTGAGGCTTTCTGGGAAGAGCAGGGCGGCTCCCACACAAGTCTGAAAATGGCTTGACATTTTTGAAATTTTTAAGGTGGTTAGTAAATGAGTGAGGCCTAGGTAAATGTTTCCATATATAGAACAGAATTTATATGCTTGAGTTTCCTACTGGCACCAAAGGAGCAACACTCAGGCTTTTGTATTAAGGTCAATCACTTGTGGGACAGAGGAAGGGGGAAGAATGAGGCTTAAAAGATATCAGCAGCCAAATATAAATAGAGTCAGACTAATACACAAGCATGGTCAGGTTTTTGAAAATTCAAAAAAAGAACCTGGTAGTAGTGAAAAGATAATCTGGGAAAGGATGTGAATGAGTCAGAAACCAGTAGGATGCTGTGGAAAATACCTAGGCAAATGAAAATGAACAACTTAACTATGATACTGACAATGAGGATGGTTTGGGGAATGTTTATGAGTAAGAATTAAGACTTGGTGTCTAAATTAACAGGATAGTGAAAGGCAATTTAAGGATGACTTTGAGATCTGGGCAATAGGAGAAACAGTGACAACTAAGGTAGGGTATATGGAAGGAGGCACAGGTAATAAATGGAAGAATATGAGTTATTTCAGTTTGGAACATGTGTTTGAAATGGCCTGTACAGCATGGGGGTTGACACTGGCATAGCAGGTTAAGCCACTACCTTTAGTGAGGCATCCCACATGGGCACCAGTTCTAATCCCAGCTGTTCTACTTCTCATAAAGCTCCCTGCTAATGGCCTGGGAAGGCAGTGGAAGATGGCCCAAGTGCTTTACACCTGAACCCATGTGGGAGACCCAGATGAAGCTTTAGCCTGGCCCACTCCTGGCTGTTGTGGCCATTTGGGGAGTGAACCAATGGATGGAATATTTTATCTTTCTCCCTGCCACCTTTCAAATAAATTTTAAAAACTTTTAAAAAAAGATCACTTCTTGACCTTTTGGCTAAGCTCAAATGTAAAAGAAAAGAAAAGAAATGGGCTGGCGCCACGGCTCACTAGGCTAATCCTCCGCCTAGCGGCGCCGGCACACCGGGTTCTAGTCCCGGTCGGGGCACCGGATTCTGTCCCGGTTGCCCCTCTTCCAGGCCAGCTCTCTGCTGTGGCCAGGGAGTGCAGTGGAGGATGGCCCAAGTGCTTGGGCCCTGCACCCCATGGGAGACCAGGAGAAGCACCTGGCTCCTGGCTCCTGCCATCGGATCAGCGCGGTGCGCCGGCCGCAGCGCGCCGGCCGCGGCGGCCATTGGAGGGTGAACCAGCGGCAAAGGAAGACCTTTCTCTCTGTCTCTCTCTCTCACTGTCCACTCTGCCTGTCAAAAAAATAAAAAAAAAATAAAAAAAAATAAAAAAAAAGAAGAAGAAGAAAAAGAAATGGCCTAGAGCCACCTCATCCTTTGATACATGAACTACATGGTTCTGGACTTTCTAGATCAGCTTGATTAAATGTGATCATACACCATAAATAATGCTAATCATGAAACCCTGTTTGTGAAATTGAATTGAAAATGATTTACTTTTCATTTTCGAAGGAAGTCTTATTTAAGTTTCTTTTCTTATTACAAAAGTAATACATGTTCTATATAAACAGTGGTAAAATATAGCAGGTAAGAAGAGGAAAACATAAATAAATGACCCAAAGTTCCTCTATGTAGAGATCTAACTAATATCATATTGATATATTATCTTCTTGGGATACCATTGGAGACCAAAATATAAGAAAAATTTCTTAGAGGCGAGCGCTGTGGTGAAGTAGGCTAAGCTTCCACTTGCTGTGCTGGCATCCCATATGGTCACTGATTCTAGTCCCAGCTGCTCCTCTTCCAATCCAGCTCTCTGCTATGGCCTGGGAAAGCAGTAGAAGATGGCCCAAGTGCTTGGTCCCCTGCACCCACATGGGAGACCCAGAGGAGGCTCTGGGATCCTGGCTTCGGATCGGCCCAGCTCTAACCATTCAGCTATTTGGAGAGTGAACCAGTGGGTGGAAAACCTCTGTCTCTCTCTGTCACTCTGCCTCTCAAATAAATATTTTTTAAAAAAATTGCCTATGAAAGTAAAAAAAAATCTTCAAAGAGGAACGATTGTTTTATCTGGGTCTTCAGGGACATTGAAAACGTTTATTTGTTGACTGTAAATAGGGAGTAGGTGAGCTGAAAATAGAGGTAGAGGTAAAGAAAAAAAGGTACAAATTTTAAAATTGAGATTGTGCAGTTCTTCATTTTGTATAACTTAATGTTTTAACTTGATATTATTTAGCTTAATATATTATCAGCACAAATTATAAGTGAAATTTTCCAGTGAAATATGTACATAGGTAATATATACAAACATACACATAAGGAATATACATATATATATATACACACACACACATAGGGAATACATAAGATATGTATATGTTTTGCCTTTAGGAAACACAAAATTGGATAATTTTGAAGCTACTTATTGAGAGTTCTGTTTTGAAAATGTGAACCAGCCTATATCAACTGTCTCTCATCACCAATTCAGAGAAATGTGTTTACTGGCTTCCCTGCTGGCTCATGTCCTAGAGGTCAGCAAGTATGATTGCTTGGTTAGTTATTTCCCCCTCCATCTTTGAGAATTCTTCTTCCTTGACATGTTGATACATTTTAGGTACATGGTCTGGGCACTTTTGTCAAAAGTCAGTTGGCTGTATGTCTGAGGATTAATTTCTGGGCTCTCTATTCTGTTGTACTGATCTATGTGTTGGTTTTTATGCCAGTACTATGCTGCTTTGTAGTTTACTTTGAAGTTAGGTATTGTGTGGCCTCCAGATTGATTTTTTTCTTCAGGATCACTATGGCTCTTTGGGGTCTTCTGTGATTCCAAATGCATTTTAGAATTGTTCCTCCCAATTCTGTAAAGAGTGTCATTGGTGTTTTGGTAGGGATTGCATTAAATCTTTCAGTTGAATTAGGTTATATAGACATTTTAATGATACTGATTCTTCTAATCCATGAGGAAGGAATATATCTTTTCATTTTTTGTGTCCTTGCTGATTTATTCATCAATGTTTTATAATTTTTCATTTTAGAGATCTTTCACTTTGGTTAAATTTATTCCTAAATATTTGATTCTTTGGCTATTGTGAATGCTATATGTTTCTGGACTTCTGTTTTAGTGAATTCATCATTAACATATAGAAAGCTACTTTTTATATGTTCATTTTGTAACCAGTTTCACTGAATTGATTAATCAGTTCTAACCACTTTTTGTTACAGTGTTTAGGTTTTTCCATCTACAACATCATGCCATCTGAAAACATGGGTATTTTGACTTTATGCTTCCCAATTTTGATGCCCTTTATTTCTTTGTCCTTCTTAATTATTTTTGTGAATATTTCCAGTACTATATTGAATAAGAAGACATCCTTTTCTTGTTGCAGATCTGAAGGGAAATGCTTTCTCTGAATCTATTGAGATGACCATATACTTTTTGCTCTTCATTTTTAATGTAATTTATAACAGTTATTGATTTGCAAATATTGAATCATGCTTGCATCTCTGGAATAAATCCTGCTTGTTTTTCATGTATTATCTTTTTGATGTGGCATTACATTTGGTTGCTAGTATTTTGTTGAGAATTTTTGCATCTGTGTTCATGAAGGATATATAGGTCTGTAGTTTTTGTGTTTTGTCTTTTTATTTTGATATCAGAGTACAGCTGGCCTCATAAAAAGAGTTCAGCAGAGTTCTATGCTATGCAATATTTTGGGATAGTTTGTGAATATTGAAGTTAGTTCCTCTTTACATGCTTTGTGGAATTCAATAGTAAAGCCATTATTTTCTGGGCTTTTCCTTGATGGAAGACTTCATTACAGCTTTAGTCTAATTACTTATAAGTCTGTTTAGATTTTCTGTATCTTATTGATTTAATCGTGGTAGCTTTTTAGATAGATAGATATAGATATACATATCCAGGAATTTATCCATTTCTTTGAGATTTCTTAGTTTGTTAGCATAGCATTTAACAGTAGTTTCTTTTTTCTTTTTTTAAGATTCATTTATTTATTTGAAAAGCAGAGTTACAGAGAGGCAAAGGCAGAGAGGGAGAGGGAGAGAGTCTTCCTTCCACTGGTTAACTCCCCAAATGGCCACAACAGCAGGAGCTGAGCCAATCCAAAGCCAGGAGCCAGGAGCTTCTTCTGGGTCTCCCACATGTGTGTAGAGGTCCAAGAACTTGGGCCTTCTTCTGCTGCTCTCGCAGGCCATTAGCAGAGAGCTGGATCTGAAATGGAGCAGCCAGGACTTGAACTGGAGCTTACATGGGATGCCTGGCAGTGCACATGGCGGCTTTACCCACCACATCACAGCTCTGACCCCAACACAGTAGTTTCTTATGATCCTTTGTATTTCAGTGGTTTTGGTTGTCATGTCTCCTTACTCAGTTTTCATTTTATTTATTTTAATTTTGTCTTGTCTTTTCTTTGATAGTCTGGCTAAAGTTTTGTCTGTTTTGTTTATCTTTTCTAAAACACAGCTTTTTGTTTTGCTGAACTTTTAAATTTTTTTTGTTTCAATTTTTTTTTAACTTTTATTTAATGAATATAAATTTCCAAAGTACGACTTATGGATTACAATGGCTTCCCCCCAATACCGTCCCTCCCACCCACAACCCTCCCCTTTCCCACTCCCTCTCCCCTTCCATTCACATGAGGATTCATTTTCGATTATCTTAATATACAGAAGATCAGCTTAGTATACATTAAGTATGGATTTCAACAGTTTGCTCCCACACAGAAACATAAAGTGAAAAATAATAGATGATTTTCTTTAAATGATGATGAAATCAGATCAGACCTATTGTCATGTTTAATCCCAGTGAGAGTCAAGTTGGGAATTGATAATTTCTTTTTTTTTTTTTTACAGAAGATCAGTTTAGTATGCATTAAGTAAAGATTTCAACAGTTTGCACCCCCATAGAAACACAAAGCGAGATATATTGTTTGAGTACTCGTTATAGCATTAAATCTCAATGCACAGCACATTAAGGACAGAGATCCTACATGAGGAGTAAGTGCACAGTGACTCCTGTTGTTGACTTTACAAATTGACACTCCTGTCTATGGCATCAGTAATCTCCCTCTGCTCCAGTCATGAGTTTCCAAGGCTATGGAAGCCCTCTGAGTTCTCCGACTTTTATCTTGTTTAGACAAGGTCATAGTCAAAGTGGAGGTTCTCTCCTCCCTTCAGAGAAAGGTACCTCCTTCTTTGAAGACCTGTTCTTTCCACTGGGATCTCACTCACAGAGATCTTTTGCCAGAGTGTCTTGGCTTTCCATGCCTGAAATACTCTCATGGGCTTTTCAGGCAGATCCACATGCCTGTTAATGAACAACTTAATACATTATCCCTCTTAGTAATTTTTTGTCTGTTCTACTTAATATGACTGGTTTAATTCTGTAATTAATACACAGTTATTCTTAAGTGTTGAAAATTAACTGAAATGTGATCCCTGTTAAACATAAGAGTGGGAATAAGAGAGGGAAGAGATGTATAATTTGGGACATGCTCAAGCTGACTTGCCCCAAATGGTAGAGTTAGAAAGGTACCAGGGGATTCCAGTTCAATCCCATCAAGGTGGCATGTACCAATGCCATCTCACTATTCCAAGTGATCAATTTCTGTTCACAATTGATCATAATGAAAGGACTAAGAGTCAAAGGGAGCACATAAACAAGTCTAGTACCTGCTAACACTAACCAATAGAATAAATAAAGGGGAGAGTGATCCAACATGGGAAGTGAGATACTCAGCAGACTCATAGAATGGCAGATGTCCTAAACAGCACTCTGCCCTCAGAATCAGCCCTAAAGGCATGTGGATCTGGCTGAAAAGCCCATGAGAGTATTTCAGGCATGGAAAGCCAAGACACTCAATTTTATTTATTTCTGCCCTGATCCTTATTGCTTGCCTCCTGCTGATTTTGGGGTTAGGTTTATTCTTGTTCTGTCTTCAAGATGTATCATTAGATCATTGATTTGAAATATTTTTCTTTTTTAAAAGATTTATTTATTTATTTGAAAGTCAAAGTTACAGAGAGGGGAGGGAATTTTCCATCTGCTGGTTCACTCCCCAGATGTTTGCAATGGCCAGCACTGGGCCAAGACAAAGGGAGCTGCGAGCTTCATCCAGGTCTCCCATATGGGTGGCAGAGGCAAAATATTTGGGCCATCTTCCACTGCTATTCCCAGGCCATCAGCAGGGAACCGGATCAGAAGTGCAGCAGCTAGAACTAGAACCAGTGATCATATGGGATGCTGGCATCACAGGAGGTGGCTTTACCTACAGTGCCACAATGGCAGCCCTGACATTTCTTTCTTAATATAAGCACTTAATGCTACAAACTTCCCTCTTATTACTGTTTTGCTGTATCCCACAGGTTTTGAAGCATTGAATTTTCATTTTCATTTATTGCAAGAAAGTTGTTCATTTCATTTTTAATTACTTCACTAACCCATTTGCCATTCAATAGCATGTCGTTTAATTTCTGCTTGTTTGTGGATGTTTTAGTGTTCTTGTAGATTTCTAGTTTTATTCATTTATAATGTGAGAAGAGACATGCTATGATTTCAATCTTTTTAAATTTACTGAAACTTGATTTGTGATATAATATATGGTCTATCCTAGAAAATGTTCCGTGTCCTGATGAGAAGAACTTGTATTCTTTTTTTTAAGATTTATTTTATTTATTTGAAAATCAGAAGGTACATACAAACACATACACAAGGAGGGAGAGGGAAAAGTAAGGGGGAGGTAGAGGGGGAAGAGGAAGGGAGAGGGAGGGAAAGAGGGAGACGGAGAGGTCTTCCTTCTGCTGGTTCACTTCACATATGGCTGCATTGGCCAGGGCTGTGCCAGAAGTCAGGAGCTCGGAGTTTCTTTCAGGCCTCCCAGGTGCATGGGTCCAAGCAGTTGGGCCATCTTCTGCTGCTTTCCCATGCCATTAGCAGAGTGCTGGATCAGAAGTAGAGCAGACAGGACTTGAACCATTGCCCATATGTGATGCTGGCACTGCAGGTGGTAGCTTTGTCTGCTGTGCCATAACACCAGCCCCAGAATATGTATTCTGTAGCTGTTGGGTGAAATGTCTTATAAATATCTGTAGGTCTATTTTCTCTAAAGTATGCTTCAACTCTGATTTATCTTTGTTGATTTTCTCTCTATATCCATTGATGAGAGTGGAATGTTGATGTCACCTGCTATTATTGTATTGGATTCTGTATCTCACTTTAGATCTAATAGTTTTTGCTGTATATATCTGGGTGGTCATACATTGTTTGCATATGTATTTATGATTGCTGTATCTACTTGCTGAATCAATCCTTTGAAAATATAAAATGTCCTTCTTTGTCCCTTTTTTCATTTTTTATTTAAAGTCTTTTATCTGATATGAAGATAGCTTCTCCTGTTTGTTTTCAGTTTCATTTGCCTGGTGCATCTTTTTCTATAGCTTCACATTAAGCCTATGTGTATCTTTATTAGTGAAGTGAGGTTTTTTATAGACAGCATATTATGAAGTCTTGATTTTTTTTGTCCATTCAGCCAACCTAAATCTTTTTTCTGGGTAATTTAATGCATTTGCATTGTAGGTTAGTACTGATAACTAAGAACTAATATTTGTCATTTTGTTGATTGATTACAGATTATACCTGTGTTATTTGTGAATTTAGTAGTGTTATGTATTTTCATGATGGTTACTTCTAATGTAGGACTATCTTCAGTATTTCTTGTAAGACTTGTCTGGTGGTAGTGAATTTTCAAAGTTTTTGATTATCTGTGGAATACCTATTTCTCCTTCACTTCTAAAGGATACCTGTGCTTGTTATAAAATTATTGATTGGAAGTTTCTTTCCTTCCTTCCTTCCTTCCTTCCTTCCTTCCTTCCTTCCTTCCTTCTTTCATTCTTATTTATTTATTTATATAAAGGGAACAGATATCATGTATTCAAAAGGAAAGTATTATGCTTAGTGAAATAAGCCAGTCACAGAAGACAAATACTATATGTTCTTGCTGATCTATGGTACTTTGGTAACTAATAGAGTACCTAAAAGGTAATCTGTAGAAGTGAAATTGATACTTTGAGATACAGTGACCTTGAACAGCCCTTGTGTTGACTGTTGAGGAAAGGTTTTTTTTTTTTTTTTCAAAATATTTGTTGAACTCTGTACTTAGTATAGGGTTAATCTTATGTGTTATAAAGTTAATTGAAAATAGATCTTAGTAAAAAATAAGAATGGAAATAGGAAAGGGAGGAGGAAGAAGGGTAGGAATGTGGGTGAGAGGAAGGTATGGTGGGAAGAAGTACTGTATTCCTAAATTTGTATTTATGAAACACATTAAGTCTGCATACCTTAAATAAAAGTTTTCTGGAAAATAAATATAAGGAGGCTGGCGCTGCGGCTCACTAGGCTAATCCTCCACCTTGCGGTGCCAGCACACCAGGTTCTAGTTTTGGTCGGGGAGCCGGATTCTGTCCCAGTTGCCCCTCTTCCAGGCCAGCTCTCTGCTGTGGCCAGGGAGTGCAGTGGAGGATGGCCCAAGTCCTTGGGCCCTGCACCCCATGGGAGACCAGGATAAGTACCTGGCTCCTGCCATTGGATCAGTGTGGTGTGCCAGCCGCAATGTGCCAGCCGCGGCGGCCATTGGAGGGAGAACCAACGGCAAAGGAAGACCTTTCTCTCTGTCTCTCTCTCACTGTCCACTCTGCCTATCAAAAAAAAGAAAATAAATATAAGGATAATTTCCTCCCTCACTCCCTCCCTTGCTCCCACCTTGCTTTCTTATTTTTCTTTTAACTTTTGCAATGACATACTTTCTTTTTTTAAATTTCACTTAAGTTATACAAGTTTCAAATATTTCATATATACAGATTTAGGAACATAATGGGATTTCCCCCGCCTTCCCCCACTACAACCCCCCCCCCCAGATTCCCACTCTTAAACTTTACCATGATCTATTCTCAGTATACTTAAACATCACATAGTTAACCCTACTTTAAATAATGGAGCTCAACAAATAGTATGTAGAAAAAGAAAACAAAACAGAACAAAACTAAACAAAACACTGTTCTTCAATGGAAGAGATAAGGGCTGTAAACAATCATCAAATCTCAAGATGTCTGTTTCAGTCCAATACATTATATTTCAGCTATTCTGTTAGTTACATCAGATCAGGGGAAACATATGATTTCTTTCTGGGATTGGCTTATTTCACTAAGTATAAAGGATTCCAGTTGCGACCATCTTGTTGCGAAAGACAGGATTTCATTTTTTTTTTTTACAGCTGAGTAGTAATCCATAGTGTATATGTACCGTAATTTCTTTGTCCAGTCAACAGTTTATGGACATCTGGGTTGGTTCCATATCTTTGGTATTGTGATTTGTGCTGCAATGAACATGGGGGTACAGATGATTCTTTCATATATTGATTTCTTTTGGTTTAGATAAATTCTCAGTAGTGGATGGCTGGATCATATAGTAGGTTTATATTCAGATTTCTGAGGTATCTCCATACTGTCTTCTACAGTTTACATTCCCACCAGCAGCAGATCAGGTACCTTTTTCCCCACTCCTTGCCAGCATTTGTCATTTGATGATTTCTGTATGTGAGCCATTCTAACTTGAGTGAGGTGAAACTTTGTTATGTTTTTGATTAACATTTCCCTGATAGCTAGTGATACTGAGCATTTTCACAAGTGTCTATAGACCATTTGAATTTTCTCTCTTGAAAAATGCCTGTTTCAGTCTTTTGCTCATTTCTTCACTGGATCATTTGTTTTGTTGTTGAATTTCTTGAGTGGTTTATATATTCTAGATATTAACCTTTTATCAGTTGTGCAGTTTGCAAAGATTTTCTCCCATTCTGTCAGTTGCCTCTTCACTTTGCTGAGTGTTTCTTTTGCAGTGCAGAAGCTTCTCAGCTTGATGCAATTCCATTTGTCAATTTTCGCTTTGATTGCCTGTGCTTCTGGGGTCTTTTCCAAGAAGTCTTTGCCTATACCAATGTCTTGTAGAATATCCTCCATGTTCTCTAATGATTTGGTGGTATCAGGTCATAGATTTTGGACCTTGATCCATGTTGAGTGGATTGTTTGGTAAGGTGTAAGGTAGGGTCTAGTTTCATACTTCTGCATGTGGAGATACAATTTTCCCAGCAGCATTTGTTAAAGAGACTGCCCTTGCTCCAAGGGTTGATTTTAGCTCCTTTACCAAAGATAAGTTGGCTGTAGATGCATGGATTGATTCTGGAGTTTCTATTCTGTTCTGTTGGTCTATCCATCTGTTTTTCTGCCAATACCAGGCTGTTTTGATTATAACTGCCCTATAGTATGTCTTGAAATCAGGTATTGTGATGCCTCTGGCTTTGTTTTTGTTTTTTTGTTTTTTGTTTTTGTTGTATAAGACTGTTTTAGCTATTTGGGGTCTCTTGTGTTTCCATGTGAATTTCAGCATAATTTTCTACAGATCTTCAAAGAATGTGCTTGGTATTTTGATTAGGATCACATTGAAACTGTGAATTCCTTTTGGTTGTATGGACATTTTGATGATATTGATTCTTCCAATCCATGAACATGGAAGATTTTTCAGTTTAATTTATAATCACAAGCTTCATCCTCCATTGAAAATAATTCAGCATGTAGTAAGTAGAAAAACCACTGTTCCTCAGGAGTGTAGACAAGGGCTATATGGGCTGGCTTTAGCTCAGTGGTTCCTTCATCTGCTGACAAGGGCTATAAACAATAAAGTCTCAAGATGTCAATTACATTCATACATATTACATTATTTTTGTACTCTATATTCTATATATTAGTTAATACAAATTGGGGGAACATACAATATTTGATGTTTGTCTTTTCAATAATGGCTTATTTCACTAAGAATTTTCTTCACTTGCATCCATTTTGTTGTGAAGGACAGGATTTCATTATTTTTATGGCTATTATTCTATTATGTGTATATATACTACATTTTCTACATCCTGTCATTAGTTTCTGGGCATCTGGGTTGATTTGGGTAAATTCTCAGGAGTGGGATGCCAGGGTCATAAGATAGATCAATTTTAATTCTCTCCTTGTCCTTAGCTTTTGAAATTTTGACTACACTATGCCTTGGAAAAAATCTTTTTTCATTTGAGTTTGCTTGGAGTCCTTTGTGCTTCCTGTATCTGGATGTCTATGTTTCTTTCAAGACCTGAAAAATTTTCAACTATTATTTCATTTAGAAGGCTCTCAATGCCTTTTCCTTCTCCTATCCTTTAGGAATACATATAATATGAATATTTGGTGGTTTCATGGTAATACCATATTTCCTATAGATTTTCTTCATTCTTTTTTACTCTTTTCTATTTTTGTTTCATTGGATTATGCCAAAAGTCTTGTATTCTAGGTCAGAAATTCATTCTTCCGCCTGATATAGTATACAGTTAAAACTCTTATACTTTTTATTTATTTGAAGATTTCATCTCTAAAATTTTAATTGGTTCTTCTTAATTATTTACATCTCCTTAATGAATTTTCCTTTCAAGTCTCTCATTGATTTCTTCTTTTCTTTAAGCTGTCTATGTGTATTCTCTTATATCATATTGAATTTCCTTAGAATATTTATTTTTAATTCTATTTCTGGCATTTTATAGACTTACTTCAAAGAAGGATCTAATTCTGAGAAACTATTGTGTTCTTTTGGAACTTTCATGCTATATTGCTTCTTCATGTTTCCTGTGTCCCTTTGTTGATGTCTACACATTTGGTATAATAATCCCTTTTTATCGATGGAATGAAGGTATCATTTGGCTTGTTGGTTCTATGTGAGCCTAGGTGAGTAGCCTGTTCCTGATTTCTTTTTTTTTAAGATTTTATTTATTTATTTGACAGGCAGAATTACAGATAGAGAAAGAGAGAAAGAGAGAAAGAGAGAAAGAGAGAGAGAGAGAGAGAGAGAGAGAGAGAGAGAGAGAGAGAGAAAGGTCTTCCTTCCATTGGTTCACTCCCCAAGTATCCACAATGGTCAGAGCTGCGCCGATCCGAAGCCAGGAGCCAGGAGCTTCTTCGTGGTCTCCCATGCGACTTGGGCCATCCTCCACTGCTTTCCCAGGCCACAGCAGAGAGCTGGACTGGAAGAGGAGCAACCGGGACTAGAACCGGCGCCCATATGGGATGCCAGCGCCGCAGGCAGAGGATTAACCTAGTGCACCACAGCGCTGGCCTCTCCTGATTTCTTTTGCTTTAGTAAATATCAGTTATGCCTATAAGTTTCAAAATTGTGTAGTCTGCTGAGTTTATAGAGGGAGAAGTGTGACTTTGAGTTCAATGTGGGCTTTCTATTGTGTGTATCTTCAGTCCTCAGAGAGTTCTATGTCAGTTACACTAGGGATTGTGATAGCCAGGGCCTTGTTAGTGCTGAAAGACACGAAGAGGGCTGTCCCATTGCCTAACAAGCCTGAGTTATTCTGGGGTTTATGGTGCCAGAACTTGGGGCTCTAGGACTGTGTAAAGTAGATGGGCCCTTCCTCTGGTCCTGCTAGGAAGGTGCCACTGGTGGTCTGTCTTCTAATACCACTAGCCTTAGTCCCAGGACTGTAGGATGTTAGCCTAACCCTAGTCCCTTCCTATAGGGTCATTATAAGGTATACAGGAGATTTTTCACTAGCAGGTATGGGTCCTAAGAAATGGCATCCAGGCAATTTCTTCCCTACATCTCACTGCATAGATTTCAGTGGGTTTGATGAAATTAGTACTGATTGTTACACCCCTGGTATTGCAGGGTATAGTGCAGTCATTACCCAGAACTGGTGGGATCCAGGTGTTAGGGATAAAGGTTGCCGCCAGTCTGAAGCAAAGCAACACAGGCAGGGCACTCCAGATACCATGACTGAATGCAAATTACTTCCAAGATTATACTACCAAAATCAACAGTCTTAATTATGTAAGGCACAGATGAAACTGCCCTGAGTTCTAAAAAGGCATGTAAAGCTGTCACTGGGGTTTGTACCTGGAGCTCTCAGCACCATGAGCTAGGGAGGTACAGAGGAAACTTTGTCTGGTCAGATCCAGATTTTTAATGGGCTGCTGATTTTGCTAGCCCCAGGAAGCTGAGGGTATCCTCCCTGGATCACATAGAGTGTGGGAGCTTAGACCCAGGGGTTATACCCAAAATTCACACAGTTGTAGGATATAGGAGACTGTTCCATGCTCCTCAAGTTGCTATGACTGTGGAATTCTAGGCTGGTTAAAGCTGTTGATAGAATGGATGGATACACAGCAACTATTTCCTGCCTTGACTTGGGAAGATGGTGACTTCCAGCTGGCATCTGGCTATGACATACAGGCAGCCTCAGCAGTATGTGTCTTCTTTTCTCGCTGTCCCATGAGGTCTTTGTTCTGTTCTCACTTCTCCACTGAAAATTCGTCAGTCCTAGAGAAATATGGTCCTTCCTCTTCTTTTTTTTCATATCCTCCTGTGGTTGAAGTTCACGTGCTTCCCACTTTTCAGTCACCTTGGATTACTCCTGGTCATTTCTGATATGAGTACATTTTAGAAGCTGCAGCAAGTAAGCGGAAGCTCCAGATCATGATTTTCTAGAAAGAACACAGACACGAGAGGCAAGACGGATTGGTATATTTTAAATTTTTTTATTCCTTTATGAGAGAGAGAGAGAATGAATATGAATGAGAATGAATTGCACTCATCCATAGGTTCACTGCCTAAAATGGCTGGGGCTGGGCTGAGGCCAAAGCCAGTAGATGGGAACTCAATCCAGATCTCGCATATGGGTAGATGGAACTCAACCACTTGGGCCCTCACTGTTGCCTCCCAAGGTCTGCATTAGCAGGAAGCTGGAGTCAGGAGATGGAGCTGGAGTTCAAACCCGGTATTCTGATGTGATAAATTAGACCTTCTAACTGATGTTTTAACTGCTAGACAAAATGTTCTCCCCCTACAAACACAAACATACATGTTACTTGTTTTGTCTCCCTGGAGAACCCTGCCTTGTACATTTTTATCCTCTAGAAAGCTAGCTCATGCTATTGACATAACAGAATTATATGTATCAAGTGGGAGTAAAAGAACAATTCCTTGGGGACTGGGCCATTACTGCCCCACCATCACTTCCCCGTTTCATTTTCGCAAATAAGTGGTAAGGCCAGTCCAAATTTATAAGGTGAGAAAATAGGAAATGTTTTCATTGGAGGAGCTGCAAAGTCATGTTTTAACAAATGTGGATATGCAGAGTGGCTGCAGAGAATGTGATAATTGTGAACGCTTCTACAAACAATTGACTATACATTATTGCCACCATTCAACATGCAATTTTGCCCTTTTAAACCACTTTCTATGTTATCATTACTTAATGAAGCATTTATAATTTATGTTCGTTCAATTTGAGAGATGAATTCAATTGCTAATAAATTTGCTAAATCCAGATTCTTCATTGCTTGTGAATTGATACAGGTTTATCATATTAAACTTTGCTGTTTTTATTCACTCAGGCTCAGCCATACTTACCACCTTTCATTTGAAGCACCTCCAGTACTTTACCATTTTAGGGATTTGCTCATGCCATCGTTCTGGAATGTTATTTATCTTACCATTTCTCTGACTCATTACCTATAGTCATACCACTTCTCAGTCCCAATGTCAATTCCTTGGAGAATATTTCTTGATTACCCCATGTAAATTAAGTCTCCTCACTGTATCTTCAAGTAGCAGATTTTTATGTAAATTAGTGGTACTCATTAAGAGGACAATTTTGCTCCCTAGAAGATATTTGGCAATGTCTGGAGATGCTTTTGGCATCACAATTAGAGGATGTTACTATTCTCTTGTCAATAGGTGCCAAGGATCTTGCTTTCTTATTCTGCCAGGGACAGCCCTCCTATTCTTTAACAAAGATTATCCAGGCTAAAATGTCAGTAGAACTAAGGTTAATAAACTGTGCTTAGATGATGCGTGCAACAATTTGGAATTGCATATTTGTTTGTTTAATATCTGCTTTTCCTACTAGACTTGATGCTCTATAAGCATCTAATAATGTCTATTTTTGTTCAACATTAAATATCTATCATATAACTCATTGCCTGATGCCAAGTACATCCATATTAAATAAGGGATGGAATAGTGGGTGAAATGTAAGAATAAAGGGAAAGTATTTAGAAGAAGGATATATGAATATTTGTGTGTAGAAATCATGCTGTCTATCCTGTCAGTGTCCTGCCATACTCACAGAACTCATGCAACTTAAGTTCATATTTTCTGTCCAACTTCATAACCTGTATTTCTTTGTGGGAGACCTTTGATTAGGTGACCAGACTTTTTATTAGACTACCCATGAATATGACATTGTCTGCCCCTGGAAAGTGTGTTTTCTAAAAGTGTTCCTAATGGTCTTTTGTGATGTTAAGCTAATTCATAATGAACACTTTGCTTGCTTCCTTCCCTTCTCTGTCTCAGTTCTTTACTTCTGGGCCACAGTTTCCTGGAATTTCTCCTTGGATGGGCTGAAAAATGGCCCCCAAAGATAGTTGGATCCTAACTCCTTACACTTTGAGTATTATTTTATATGGCAGAAGAGGATTCACAGATATTAAGAATCTTATGCCCAAAGATTATTTTGTATTATCAGAGAATCCTAAGTGCTTTCACATGTCCATGTTCATGTAAGAGGAACAAGGTAGATTTGACATAGAAGAAGGAAATGTGACCACTTAGGTAAGATTCTATGCTTCTGGCTGTGAATATGAAGGAAGAGGCCACAATACAAGGAGTGTAGCTGAAGGAGCTGTTAAAGGCAAGGAAACAGATTCTCTAGAACCTTCAAAGAGTTCATAGTACTGTCTCCACTTTAACGTGAGTAAAACTGATTGGACTTCTGATCTCCAGATCTGTAAGATACTAAATATGTATTGTCTTAAGCTACCAAATATGTATAAGTTTGTTATAGCAGCCAAGTGAATCTAACATAGCTTTTACTACCTGAAAGTAAGTTGCTGTTACTAAGAAATGCCTAAAAATGTGGTACTGAACTTGAGATTAGATAATGACTGAGCACAGTAGATTGAGCACAGAGCCTAGTTTGCCTTAAAGAATAGGTAAATTATAATAAATATTATTGATATAAATATGAATGTCAAAGTGATGTGGGCAATGAAGATATGAATTTTAAATCAAGCTCTCGTCTTTCAAAAATAGAAATATTAAGCAGAGACTGGTATGGTGTGCAAACAAGAACGGTTATTTGGGTAGTGAGGGAATAAACGTACATTCATGTGCAAGTTTGGGCCACTCCACACTATGCAATGGGCCAAAGAATTGCCTGTGATCTAGGGAAGAAAGGGAAACAGAAAACGGTACTTATAATAGAGAGGGTCTGTAAAAGTATCGGAAGGTAGAAGAGTGAAGCAAGTCAAGCGCCATAAAGATAAAAAAGAACCTTTAATGACAGAGGCCAATCTCCAGCCTTCCACTCCTTTTATATCCTCCAAATGCAGGCCTTGGAAGTAACAGGTGCATTATGGGAAAGTGGACATTTTGATTGACCTGGAAGGCATGGGAGGAGGGTGGCAGCAAGTCCAGATCTAACTGCTTATCTATCTGGATCCTCAGACCTGACTAGCTGCTTGCCTATATGGATCCATAGACCTAACTAGTTGCTTGCTTATATCGATTTCTTGGCATAGTTAGCTGCTTCCTATATGGATTGTTAGACCTAACTAGCTGCTTGCCTATATGGATCCCAAGACCTAACTAACTGTTTGCCTATATGGATACCAAGGCCTAACTAGCTGCTTCCTATATGGATTGTCAGGCCTAACCAGCTGCTTCCCTATATGGATCCTAAGGCCTAACTAGTTGCTTGCCTGTATGGATCCCAAGGCTTAATTAGTTGCTTATAAGGATCTCCAGACCTAACTAGCTGCTTTCCTATGTGGGTCCCAAGACTCAACTAGTTATTTGCTTATAAGGATCTCCAAACCTCACTAGTTGCTTATAAGAAATTTTAGACCTAACTAGGTGCTTACTTATGTGTACCCTAAGTCCTAACTAGCTGCTTCCTATAAGGATTGCCAGACCTAACCAGCTGCTTGCTTATTTGGATCCCAATGCCTAACTAGTTGCTTCCTTATAAGGCTCTCCAGGCCTAACTAACTGCTTGCCTATATGGCTCTCAAGACTCAACTAGTTGTTTGCTTGTAAGGATCTCTAAACCTAACTAGCTGCTTGCCCATATGGATTCCTAGACCTAAGTAGCTGCTTCCTATAAGGATTGCCAGACCTAACCAGCTGTTTGCCTATATGGATCCCAAGGCCTAACTAGTTGCTTGCTTATAAGGATCTCCAGACCTAACTAGCTGTTTGCCTATGTAGCTCACGTCAGGACCCTCTTCAGAGATTTCAATCTCTTAATCTTAAGGGATCCTGAGCAATGAAGTGCCATTTTCTGTATATACTTTCTGCTGATCAGGAATGTTATCTCTGCCTATCCCCGATTCAGAAAATTCTATGTCATTTAATGGATCCATCTCACAAACCAGAGATTTTCATCAGTGACTTTCCATGACTGTGGCCCCTGCAAAGTCATCACTGCTTGCAGAAGCTGTTGAATTCTGAAACAAACATGCTCATCAATCAGGATGAGCCTAATTTGACAAAGGTAAATGGTGGAATCCCTGTTAAAAAGGGAAAGGTGTATTCTATTGTTTCCCAATAGTAGGAACTGATAGATTATCTCTACACAGATTATAAAATCATATAGCCTGGGCATTAAGATGTACTATATCATTTTCAGTGAACATACACTGCTATTACAATAGATGTGACAAATTCCATTAATAACTGCACGTGTTCATCTTCCTTCTACTAGTACTATTCTGGGGCTAGCCAGTAGTCTGTGACTACCACAGATAGAACATATACAGACTTTACTACTTGCTGTAAGAGCTGGCCTGAAGTGTAGGATAGGTTGCCTCAGAGAATAGGTTTTTAAACATGATTTCATGCAGTATGTCAGGGTCTTCTACTATGACAATAGAAGAACTCATTAGGAGTTTTCCTGCAAATGATAACTTCCTAAGAGAATCAGTAGGTCAAACTTGTCTGCCACAAAGTGCAGCAGACTTGATATGACAAAAGAATTACTGATTTTTACCTTTTTAAGTGATATATGAGGTCTTCAGTTGGTTCACAAGAGTAGGTAGACATCCTCTGCATGCACCTTTGAAGAATTAAGAAGTAGATGTTTAGCTCTTGACAAATGTACCCAGATTGTAATGCCCTGTAACTGAACCTTTTGTACCAGACCCAGATTAATAATATACTTTATCTGATCATGAGTTTCTGAATCAAAGAGGATGTTAGAAAGAAGGAAGAGTCTTCCATATAGTGTTTAAAACAGACTAATCTTTAAAGCAACCTTACATGCTGTTCTCATCCCGAGAAGGACAATAGGCAGTAGACTTAAGACATGTTTCTGTGGTCTCCTGGCAAATGTTGGCCAGCATTTTCTTAAGACTATGATTAGCCTTTTGGCTTTAGCTGATGACTGAGGTCCCCATGAGGCATGGAGATGATAAGAGAGCCCTAGGGCAGCAGATATCTCAGGAATTATTTTTGACACAAACGAAAGTCCATTGTCACTCTGGAGTGACCTTGGAAGGCCAAAGAAAAATTATTTCCTTTGACAGGGCTTTGTATACTTCTTACACCTGTCCTGTTTCAGTTGGGAAAGCTTCTATCCATCCTGTGAAAGTACCAATAATGACCAGTTATCTACTTTTGTAATTATTTACTGAAGGTATGTCAGTAAATCTATATGCCAGTCTTCACATGGGTGTGCTCCTCTCCTTTGTACAGTAGTGAGCAACAGAGGGGGTGGCTTCATGTATCCACCAGGGTTATTTTGCAAACAGGGGGGCCAGAATGAGTTGCTTTCCTTTCCTTATAACAAGTCTGCAGTCCTTTTCCTCAGAATACTAGGGAAGCCATTTGCATCAAGGTTCTTTGTCCTGGATGGGCAGAGTCATACATTTCGTGAATAATTTTCCATTGAGAAGCCATTGGGAGCATGATCTTTTGATCTAAAATCTGTTACCCATTGGCATCTTTAGTATAACATTGTTGTTGAGCTCATTCTGTTCTGGCTCAGTTCATTGGGGATTTTTAACTTTATAGGCTGAGATACTAAAGCCACTTGTAGAACTTCCGTATGCAGCTCTTTGTGTTCCCTTATCTGCTAATGCATTTCCTCTGATAACATGAATAGCTTTCCTTTGGTGTCCTCTACAGCGAATGACAGCCAATTCTAAAGGCTCTAGTACCACCTCAAGAGGAGCTATAGCTATTTTCCAGAAGGAATAGGAATGTTCTTTGCTATTAGTAGGTTTCTTTGACCTTTTCCTAATCGTAAGGTTTTTGTCAAAACAATAAGTTCAACTTTTGAGCTGAAGCGATAGATGGCAATGCTTGAGATTCTCTCACCTGTGTAAGATCCACTGTAGTGTATCCTGCCTTCTTAACCCCTTCCTTCATAAATCTTCTGCTATCAGTGAACCATACAACAACTGGATTTTCCAGGGGTTCATCTCATAGTTCAGACCTGCTAGAATAGACCTGCTCTATGGTCTCTACACGGGAGTGAGTGAGTTCTTCAGTACTTTCAAATGGCAATAGAGTAGCTGAATTGAGGGATAACTCAGGTGAGCCTAGCAAAAAAGCTTGATCTATTGTGAGGTGATCTCCTGTTATCCATCGATGTCCTTTAAACTCTAAGATTCCTTGCATGTGGTGTGGAATTTGTACTTCAGGTGGCTGACCCAAAGTCTGCTTGTTGGCATCCTTCACCAAAATTGCTATTGTCGCAACGACCTTTAAGCATGCAGGCCATCCTGCAGCCACTGAGTCTAGCTGTTTAGGAAAATAGGCCTCTGGTCATGGAAGTAGACATAACTTCTGATGCAATACACCCAGAGCCACTCCTTGTTTCCCTGATACAGTGAATTTCTGGTCAAAGTTAAGGACTGCTAGTACTGGAGCTTCTGTACCAGCTCTTGAATGCTTTGAAAGAATTCCTCCTGTTCTCCTGTGCAGTAAAGTATGTCTGTATCAGGATACTTTAAAGCCTCATCCTCATAGAAAGGTTTAACCATGAATTCATATACTACAAAATCCTGCCATTCCCAGGAATATCCTTACCTGTTTCTTCTTGGTGGCCCTATATATAATATAGCTTTCTGTTCTGTGAAAAAGCACATGTTCCTGGGATCAGAATGTATCTTATGTAGTTTACTTCTTGTTTAGAAATCTGATCTTTGGTTGGGGAAACTCTGTACCCCATTTTCCTAAAATGTTTAATATTTGTATGGTATTGTCATTTAAGTCTTCCTTGGATAGGCGGAAAATGAGAATACCATCTACATACTGCAGGAATGATTCATCCTTTAATCAGGGCTCTCTGAACTCCTTTTAAGAGCATTACCACAGAGAGCTTTCTCTAAAACCTTGAGGGAGGGTTGTCCATGTATATAGCTGAGTTGTATTTGAAGAGGAACCAGTGCATTCAAAGGCAAATAAAAATTGGGATTCTGGGTTTCACAGAATGCATAAGAAACATTCTTTAGGTTTAGGACTGCATACCATTAAGTGCCCTCTGGTATCTGTGTCAATATAGGATAATGTTTGCCATATTAGGATGAATAGGAATGACTGCCTCATTAATACTCTGAGGTCCTGAACCATTGTATATCTCACATTTCAAAACACAAAATACTAGGAGTATTACAGGGGGACTGACATGGAACTATGTGTGCATATTGAGAAACTTAGCAATTAAAGGTTGAAGTCCCCAACTAGCTTCTGGGTTTATGGCATATTGATAGCAGTGAGGAAGTGCAGTTTTGTGTTTCAAAAGGACTCAGATAGGCAAAACATATGTATGCTGTCCAGATATTCCCTGGTCCCAGACTTGATGATCTACTTGATCTTTTATTTCAACATGGAGAACATCCAAATTTGGGTCTGCTACAGTGTTTACTAACATCATAACAAATGACTAGGACTTAGGAGCAATTATTTTAAAGATGCACCAAGAAATGATGATAGCAAATCTCTTAACTCAGCCCAAGTAAGGTAAAAGGCTAAAGTTTGAGCCTGAATCTTCTCAGCAAATCTTGTAGGGTCCTCTGAAAATATTCCTAGCTTTGTTTACTTCTCTCAAAGGACAGGACAGAGCCTATTATGGACAATAAAGGATGCCATGAAGTGTAATTCCAGTTGGGTTGTCCTCTGGTAAAGGGGACAGGGGGGGTTAAAGGGTGGAGGTTGTGGTATGACAGAAGGTACCAAAGTGTCAAGTCCTGAAGGTACAGGATAGTATCTGGTATTCTTTGGACATAATCGTGGCATTGTGATTTACTGAGCTTGAGGTAGCTGAGGATCAGTAATTAAGGTATCCACTATATCTATTGGTTACTCCTTTATCTATGAGAATGTATGGGGCATAATGCAACCCACTAGTCTTCTCATGAGTAAAATGTTAGTATAATGCCTTAAAGGCCTACACATATGGAACTTCTGACCACTCTTACTGCTCTCTACAATACAGATCAAGTTCTGAGGTAGCATTGGGGTTAAAAGTCCCATACACTGGCCATGCCTCTCCATTTCCCAGCTTATATTTTGACCAACCAGTATTACAGAAGAAAACCAGCTTCTTCTCAATCAGACCTTTAATGTAGGAGCTTCCCAGTTATTAAGCATGCATCTTAGTGGTGTCAGTGGGAATGGATGTAGAGTTACCCTAGCTGAGTCTCTCTGTAACCTAGGAAGAAAAAAGGTAGAAGGAGCTCAGTGTGAGCCAAGTTATACTTTAGTATATGACTTAATAGATGTAATCTGGTGCCTTAGAATCATTTTTGTACCCCAAGGTGGGATTTCCTGTTCCAATGTGGGAATCTCCAAGGTGAGAGACAGTTGGGACTCCTCTTTATATTGATTTTGATCTGGGATGTTATCAATACCCAGGGTCCCTTGAATTTTGTAACCACTGTACCTGGAGTAACTGGCCACTATGGGACACTGTCACTGTCTTTAAATTGCCAGTACATCAGAGGACATAATTTTGTGTATTGGGCATTTTCCTAGTGCCCCAAATGAGGTTGGGTGCTGTCGTCATTGCCATTGGGAACCAACGTCTATGGAACACTATACCTCAGGCCTGGAGACTAAGCTTCAGGGTGATAGAACCCATCATAAAACTAAAACCACCTGTCAGTTTTCTTAAGCCCTGAGCTCCTGCATCCCAAGAATTCTTGGGGGCTTTCACTCCCATACCTAATATATTCAAACTACACAGGCCTTAAATCTCACACCTGGAGAATGCGCTCCAAGGTTATGCCAGCATCCAAGAATTTTCAGATGTTGGAGCTGAGAAATCACAGTGATTAAACTCCTTTTCTCTTCTATTTAGTTCCTTTTGAAATGGGGGTGTAATTGGCTGTGAATGAACTAAAACCAAAGCAGAAACACAAAATTTTTGGAAAAGAAAATTAAAATAGATACAAAGAAATATCTCTGGGTGCTTCAGCTTTACATGGAAAAGCTAAGAACACACCTGGGCTTAAACTGAGTTCAAGGTTCAATAACCTGGCATTAATGTTTACCTGGATCTGTCAGGCAAATCCATTGAGCATCTTATTATTTCTAAAATGTTTACCACATATTTTTCAAGCAGCATAAAAGCATTCCAACCTTCACAGATAGGAAATGAACTAGTGTTAAAAGAAAAATGTATTTTAACCACTTCAACAGAAGTTCAAAGACTAGACATGGCAGTATTAATCCAAAATATTTAAATGTGTGTAAAATCCTCATAGATTCAGCCATGGATAATAGGTCGCGTTGCAGAGGATGCCCCGCTTTTGTCACCAACAAAGGCTAGTAAAGAATTTGAATCCATTTCACTGTTTCTGACTTCTCTTACTTTCCATAATTTTAAGTTGAAGGGGGTCTGTAAGACATCCAGGGGAGTGATCCCTTAAAGAGTGAGATGAATAAAAATGGGTGGTCATTGTGGGTTTTTTTGAATCACGGATTTAAGAGAAAATATCTCCAATAATGATGGTGGGAACAGTGGGCCTGATGGGAGGCGCTGTATGTGGTAGAGAGGAGAGAGACAGCCCCAGTGGGAGGTCTGGGAAGGCAGACCTTTGCCTGGGATCTCCGAGGCCTGTGGAAATCGCAGCATGGTAGAATGGAGCTGGAGACCATGAGGAAGTGCAGAATGCTTTATTTGTAACAGGGAAGGTCTAAGTTCAGAAGAAGATGGCAATGGGTATAGTGTGGGGTGGACAGGGTGGCACACTGGTTGGCATGAGGTTTTTCGGAACTGGGGCTTTTACATGAAGATTAAGGAGTGATCGAGAAAACACAAGTAAATATACAAAAAAGGGATTGTGGTCATGCATATTCCATTCATTATTTATTTATATCCTGCCTCATCTAGAAAAGAACTTGTGACAGGTATAGTAGCTGTTGATAAAATACTTGGTGTCAACTATATCCTGAATTTTTTCCTGGTCCAGATATCAGACATGCTGTTCTTGGGATAAGTACTTGATGCAACAATTAAGATGCAACTTGGGAAGCCTACATTGAAACCCTGGCCCCACTTCTCATTCCAGCTTCCTGTTAGTATCCACCAACAGTGTATGTTGACTCAAGTAGTTGAGTCCCTGCCACCTTTGTGAGAGGCTGGATTTTAGTCCATAGCTCCTGCCTTTGGCCTGGCCCTGCCCCAGCTTGTTGCAGGCATTTGGGGAGTGAACCAGTAGATAGGAGATCTCTGTTTCACTCTCTCTGTTGTGCCTTTCAAATAAATAAAAATAAGTAAAATAAAAAATTTAAAACTGTTTTCCTTAAAGATATGACATTCTTAATTGATTTTATTTAAAGGTAGACAGACACATAAAAAGACTGACAAAACAGGTTTTCTGTTGTCTCTCATACAACAGAGACTAGGTTCCTGTAAATCATTTAAAGAGATCTCTAAATGGTCATATTTTAAGAACAGATTCCAACCCATTTTGTCAATAATGAGATTAAATCAACAAAAAATTCAGAATTATTAGAGAGGAAATTGAAAATTAAATATTGCTATTAAAATTAACAAAGTGAGCAACAGTAAAGTTATATTGTGCTTTGGATTTACCTACAAGAGGCAAGAAAAGTTCCTCTTGGGCTTGAAACAAGCATTACATTTAACGAAGCATGAGTTTGCAAGTGAGATACACTGGGCATACCAGTGTGGACTTCACAACTGTCAACAGATATTTCAAACAGTAAAGTCATGACATTCATAGCAAATATAAAATGGGTATGTGTTGAAATCTATTTAACTCATGAGGGAACTGACAGATAAGTAGTCCAAAAATGAATCCAAAGAACAGATACAGAAATATTTAAGGTTATATAAGCATCTCTACCAATGGAGGCAAAATTGGCTTTTTTACAAAATAAGAGGGAGATCGATGGACTTCTACAATAGAAGGCATTCAGCCTCTCAGTGAACACTAATTTACAAAAGGATGTAAAAGAACTTGAGAGATAGCTCAGGAGCACAAGGAGAGAACCTGGAGTGATATCCTAAAGACACAGCAGTATTTCCATTGAAAAACAAGTTTTTGCTAAATTGTGAAAATCAATTAGAAAGTTAGGGTTTTCTCAAAAAGAGAGTCTTGTCACTATGGTAACCAGCTTTGTGCCATGGGCCCCACTCAGGTAGACACCTTCCCCCCCCCCCAGTGACAACACATGACATCACAAGGCATAGATTGTTACAAAGGCAGCTCCCTGACCAATGAGGGAGGCTGGAGCCCAGTGGGCGGCACTAAGCACTGTTATCTTGTAGGGCCCAAAACAGCAGGAAAATCAAGCAGACCCAATTAGGGCAAAACCCAGCAATCATCATGCCTGGGAGAAAGCACAACCCATGCCCCCATAGACGTAGGAGGCGAGCTGTCTCCCGCTCCATGAGAGCTGAGCTGCAGTTCCCAGTTAGCCATGTGGACTGCCTCCTGCGAGAGGGGCATTATGCCCAACGCCTGAGCTCAGCTGCACCTGTTTTCCTGGCTGGTGTTCTCGAGTACCTGACATCCAATATCCTGGAGCTGGCAAGCAAGGAAGCCTACAACACTGGCAGAGTGCGCATCACCGGAAAACATGTGGAGAGAGCAGTGCAAGATCACCAGCAGCTCAGGAGCCTTCTGGAGAAAGGCACCTACTCTGAAGTTGAAGAGATGTACCAGCTAAGGGACAAGCAGTGATGCCTGGGTCTCAGAGCCTGGCGAACCTCACCACCAGCCTCATCCAGCTCCCCAAATTCCAACAGACCAAGGAGCCTGTGGGTCTGCCATCAGCCTACACTATTAAAGCCTACATCAATGCCAATCTCTCACTCTTGATCATTGTGAGTTGAAGGTGTTTGTGAGTCATGTGGGATATGTAAATCAGGGATTGCAGTGATGACAAAGGAGGACAGTGACCCTGGTGGGAGAAGCTGCCTAGGGTAGAGTGGAGAGGACACAGCCCCACTGGGTCTGACTATGGGAGGACTTAGGAGTCCAGGATATTGGCTAGGCCTTCCCAAACCTGTGGAACTCCCTGCATGATACCAGGAACTGGGTGGAGCAGGAGACCATGAGCAGTTGCAGCAGTTATTGGTAATAGGGAATGTCCAAAGTCAGAAGGTGATGGCAAGAGATGTGGAGTGTTCATGGTAGACACTGGTTGACAAGAGCTTAATGGGACAGGGGCTTTTCCATGAAGATCAAGAAGTAATGGAGAAACTATTATGGGAAATATACAAAATGGGAAATAAACAAGAAAAGGCAAAATATACAAAAAAGGGAAATATACAAAAAGGGTTTTGTAATCATGCTGATTGCATTTATAATTTATTTAAACCCTGCCTCATTAAAAATATATTGAGACAGATATTAGTAGTGACTTGGGGCACTTAGTAGAATATTTCCTTCTGTCTTCTTGTGAATAGTGATAAATAGTGATATTGTATAAAAGATGCTGTCTGGCCTAAAACATGCAATTTAGTCAGTTCTTAATTGTAATGAAGAATTTTTAAATTGATTTTTTTGGAGGATCATATATTTTAAATTTATATTACAGTAAAAAGTCTTAGTGCTTCAGCAAATAACAAGTTTCACCAGTAAAAGCAAAAAGACCCTGTTTAGTGAGAATATAGAAATGGCTACAAACAATAATTGAACAGAAAAATGACCATTGCACCCATATACAATAAAATTCAAAGTAATCAAAGATCACTAATACTATAGTAGTATAATGTTCTTAACCATTGGTTTGACTAAATAAAGAAAGAAGGGGAAAGGAGGGAGGGAGGATGGGAATATCATATTCCTAGAATTGTATCTAGGAACTATATTGAATCTGGTTAAAAAAACTTTAAAAATTATAAAAAGCTTCAAACATTTCTCAGATGAGACACCTAACCTGTCTCTGAGCATGGATGTCACAGAAGATAGACTAACCAGGGGCTGACTACCTGCTTGGAGAAGCAAGTGTCGATCTGTCCCTGCTGATGGACTCAAAGTGCACACAATGGTCGGAAACACTCTCATAGGCTGTTTCAAGTTACAGATCGCTGCCACGTCAAGTGTTGTAGCCACCTGACCCCTTGCCTGTGCATCCTCACTCGAGGTTTCCACTGTTCCTTGCGTCCATGATGCCTACCCACCTGCCTACTCCATTGCCTCCCACAGTGGGTCAGGGGGCCTGCATTCGAGATCCCAGTTCACCATTTCTGGCCGCGTGGTCCTGAGCCTTCACCTCTTCCCCTACGCAGGTTTCCTGGTGTGTGAATTGGGCAACACAAGGCCCTCCTCCGCTGATTTTGTAAGGACTGAGCCCACTTGTGCCTGTAAATGGTTTCATCACACAGCGTGTGGCACAGGGCAGTCTTAGTGAGTGGCTGTGTCCGCCTTCCTCCCTGACCCCAGGTGCTCAGGCATGCTTCCCAAGAAGACAGGGGTGGAGGGACAAACCAGTCAACACCTGGTTTCCTCTGAACCTTCTACCTGAGAGACCGTCCTGTTTCTGATTCTGTAAACAAAAGGACCTGGCATGGTTTTTGCATAATTCACAGAAGTGGTCCAAGAATGAAGGAAACAGTACTGGGTTGCGTTTGTGGATTTTTGGAGTATGTGCTTGTATAAATTAGGAACCTTTCTTGCTGCATGAAGCCCACTGACCTCAAATTTATAGTGTCCTCATTGTTAAGATGTCCTCCCCACACATTTGTGGTTTTTATAGAGAGCCATGCAGCTCTCCTAGCCATAGCCAATGTGGGGAGCAATCCGGACTAGACTAGGTTACTCGAATTAAGACTTATTCTATGCATCTGCTCTCCCACAATATGGCGCTGGGAGAGAAGTAAACAGCTTCCGCACAGCTGCCTCCAGTTCAACTAATAAACTGTAGGACTTGCTCCTGATTGGAGGAGAGCAGCGTACTCGGCGTGTGGGCAGCCGAGTTGGGATTGGCGGAGGAGGACTATAAAGGAGGAGAGAGACGGCATGCACCGGGAACATCTATGGGGAACATCTAAGGGAACCCGTGCAGCCCCCGAGAAGAGCCGGCCGGCGGTGTGCCGCTCCCCTGCGGAAGTGGGGAATGTGGCCAGGGGGAACTGCCCTTCCACGGAGGTGGAAGGGACAGTAGCCAACCCGGGAAGAACCAGCAGCAAACCCGGGGAGGGCCGAGCAGACAGAACAGCGCAGGGTCCTGTGTCGTTCCCCCACGAAGACGGGGAGCGACATAATGGTGCCGTGACTCGGATATGAAGCCTAGGCAGGGCTTAGTGTCATTCCTCCACGAAGAGGGGGAGCGACATAATGGTGCCGTGACTCGGATATGAAGCCTAGGCAGGGTTTAGTGTCGTTCCTCCACGAAGAGGGGGAGCGACAGCCAAACTCTTATGTTTCTCTCCTCTCTCCTGTTCATTCACATACCAAACCTGGTCTTCCCCATCAACTGCAGGTAGTCACCGTCATTGCTTTGACCCCAGAAAGACAAGAACATTACTCTTGGAAGTGAAGCATCTTTGTGCTCAGGGCATGGGTTTCTCATCTTACAGTGTCTTTTGATCAAAGCTGAGAGCCTCTAGAGTGGATAATGACAGGGATTAATGATTATGTTCAGTTCTTGACACATTGCTTAAATAGCTATCTGCTGTTGATAAACTGTTTTTTTTTTTCTCATGGCTGCAACTTATTGTAAAAGTGGGAATAAGAGAGGGAAGAGATGTATAATTTGGGACATGCTCAAGCTGACTTGCCCCAAATGGTAGAGTTAGAAACATACCAGGGGATTCCAATTCAATCCCATCAAGGTTGCATGTACCGATGCCATCTCACTAGTCCAAGTGATCAATTTCAGTTCACAATTGATCATAATGAAAGGACTAAGAGTCAAAGGGAGCACATAAACAAGTCTAGTACCTGCTAACACTAACTGATAGAATAAATAAAGGGAGAGTGATCCAACATGGGAAGTGAGATACTCAGCAGACTCATAGAATGGCAGATGTCCTAAACAGCACTCTGGCTTCAGAATCAGCCCTAAAGGCATGTGGATCTGGCTGAAAAGCCCATGAGAGTATTTCAGGCATGGAAAGCCAAGACACTCTGGCAAAAGATCTCTGTGAGTGAGATCCCAGTGGAAAGAACAGGTCTTCAAAGAAGGAGGTACCTTTCTCTGAAGGGAGGAGAGAACCTCCACTTTGACTATGACCTTGTCTAAACAAGATAAGAGTCGGAGAACTCAGAGGGCTTCCATAGCCTTGGAAACTCATGACTGGAGCATAGGGAGATTACTGATGCCATAGACAGGAGTGTCAATTGGTAAAGTCAACAACAGGAGTCACTGTGCACTTACTCCTCATGTAGGATCTCTGTCCTTAATGTGCTGTGCATTGAGATTTAATGCTATAACGAGTACTCAAACAATATATTTCACTTTGTGTTTCTATGGGGGTGCAAACTGTTGAAATCTTTACTTAATGCATACTAAACTGATCTTCTGTAAAAAAAAATTATCAATTCCCAACTTGACTCTCACTGGGATTAAACATGACAATAGGTCTGATCTGATTTCATCATCATTTAAAGAAAATCATCTATTATTTTTCACTTTATGTTTCTGTGTGGGAGCAAACTGTTGAAATCCATACTTAATGTATACTAAGCTGATCTTCTGTATATTAAGATAATCGAAAATGAATCTTGATGTGAATGGAAGGGGAGAGGGAGTGGGAAAGGGGAGGGTTGCGGGTGGGAGAGACGATATGGGGGGGGAAGCCATTGTAATCCATAAGTCGTACTTTGGAAATTTATATTCATTAAATAAAAGTTAAAAAAAAACACTAAAAAAAAGTAAAAATAATCTCCTGCATAGTTTGACAGAATGCACATTTGAGAATTTCACTGAAGGCCAAGAGAAACCACAACCCATGGGTAAATCATGTCAGGTTAGCAGCTCTGTGTGGTCAGATAGTCACCTTATAGTTCACGCAGTGATCTGTACCAGTGCTTACTAGGACTCTTATCAGGATCCAGGATTGCCTTTCCCTTTCAGACTTTGTTTGACATCCTTAGGTATAGTTTAGAGATTGAACTTGAATAAGCTCCTGTGAGCAACCCCTGCATGGGGTCATGGGACATGGGTGAACCACTAGAGAGATATGGCTGTCCCTTTAAGCATGTGAACAGCCACACTTGTGGTTTTTATAGGAACTTGCTGTCTATGACCAGCACAGTGTCCTCTCCCTGCCATATCCCCTTTTATGCAAGGACCCCTACCCTCAATGGAGGAGAGCAAGCAGAGTGTGGGACCGCTGCCCTTGGGAAGTCATATATGCATGCACATTTAAGCCATTTGTGCATCTAAAATGCAAGAGGAGGGATGGTGAGGAAAGATTGATTCTCTCTAGCTTGAACCCTATAGAGAAGGCACCATTAGTGACCAGTGCCATGTCTGAAGAGGACAAGTTAAAACCCAAGTCAGCAGCATTAGAGATTCAGAAGGATGAGGCTGCCATGTAAGCCTGGGATCACAACCTGTATCATGGAGGCTGAGGTCCAATATAGGTTCATAGGGCAGAAGATAACATGTTTCAGAAGAATTAAGAACAGGCATCTAGCTGGGAGGAACTTAGTAAAGTTGGCTTGATATTGACACAAACTTGAGGCCTCCCACCCAGAGCAGAGCAGGCCCAGCCCCCTACTCCTTGTATATGACAAATCCTGCTGGAAATGGCCAGAGGAAGGCAGTCCGACTCTTTAGAAAGTGACTTTTGCACCCACGGTAGCATTGTAGAATGATGACTCCTACTAACCTCCAATATACTATTTCTTAATGTACACATTACGATGTGATAGCTAATATACTTTATTGAGGCAGCAGATGGGGTCACTAAGACTAAAATAATGTTTGTAGAAGAAAATTATTGGCTGCCAGTATTTAAACATCTGGATGGTGGCAGATATTTGGCTAGTCCTCTTGGCATCCCTGTATCCCATATGGTAGGGGTGGTGAAGGTCTGGCCCACGGGCCAAATAAGACCTGCAAAATCATTGGTTCTGGCCCTGCTGAGGCAACCAGAATTGGGACTTGAAAGTCAATAAATCTGTGATAGGCATTGTTGCATAGCAGTTTATGGTACCTCCTGTGGTGCCTGCATCCCATATGCCTGTAGGTCCATGTTCTAGATACTCCAGTTCAGATCCAGCTCCCTGCTATTGTGCCTGGGAAAGCAGCGGAAGATAGCCCAAGTGCTTGGACCCCTGCATTCATATGGGAGACCTAGATGCAGTGCCTGGCTCCTGGATTTGGCCAGGTCCAGCCATGTCTGTTTTGGCTATTTTGGGAGTGAACCAGCACATGGAAAGCCCTCCTCTCCCCCTCTCCTCTTTTTCCTTCTCCCACTCATTCTGTAACTCTGCCTTTCAAATAAGTTAGTTAATTAATATATTAAAAAGAAATGCAATTAATCTAAAGCAAGATAATGTTTAAGCTGATAATTTTATATGTCCCACGAATGATGCTATAAACACACAAATGGCTCTTGACAGAAAAAAAGGTTACCTGCCCCTGGCATATTGGAATGCCTGGGTTTAAGTCTCTGTTCTACTTCTGATTCCAGCTTCCTCCTTACGTGTGCCCGGGAGGTATCAGATGATGACTCAGATAACTGGGTCCCTGCCACCCAAATTGTGAGACTGGATTGGGTTTCATGCTCCTGGCTTTGGCCTGACTTGGGCCCTGCTGTTCAGGCATTTGGAGAGCGAACCAGTGGATGAGATCGTGATCTATCTATCTCCTCTCTCTGCTTCACAATTTAAAAAAATTTTAAGAAAAATCTAGATTCTTTTACTTGAGTATCTCAATTGATTCCTCTTAGGCTTTTTGCATAACCACCCTGAGAAGGCATAAACCCCACCATGTAGAACTGCCTGCTAGTACAAAAATGAACACTCTTCAGAGGTAGAGAGCAGAAATCATAGACTCTACAATCTGTCTTCTATATTGCCCGATGTGCAATAAAAATAATTCAATATGTAGAGAATCAGGAAAATACCACCAATAGTCAAGAAAAAAGGTAATAAAAACAGATCCAAATATACTCAGCTGTTGGACTTCATAGAGAAAGACTTTAAAGCAATAATTATATTTTCAAAGAATGACAGGAAAATATGACCTTAATGAGTATACTCATATAGGTCACGAATTTCCAAACTATAAGAAAGTAATCGCAGGGAATATCTAGAATTAAATTCATAATAATGAAATAAACATACTAGATGCATTTAATATCAGTTTGGATATAGTTTTAGAGTCAGTGATGTTGAAGCTGGATCAGTAGGGATTATGCAATCTCAAAATCGGGGCAAAACATTTTAAGGTGCTATATTTGCTTCTCATACTATGCTTAGAACATCAGAAAGTGATAACTCTTTTTGTATATTAAGCTACACTCATCTTTTCAGTTTTCCATGATCCCACTTTGGGTTGCCCCACTTCGGGTTGCCCCACTTCAGCTAAATAGGGACCCGGCTATGATGACATCAATAAATAATCATCTTAGAGAAATAATCTCCCAGAAACTTCACTTTCTTCAACTTAAAATTAAGTATGAGGTAAGCACTAAGAAAATCTCACTCATTACCTAGTTGTCACTGTAGTCTCATGGGACTATGATACTGGAGTGTTGGGGTATAGCTTCTGGCTCTACCATTTACTAACTGAGTGACCATGGACAAGCTACTCAGTTTTTTCATTTGTATTATGTGAATATTAATAGTATATACCTGATAAATTTTTGGAATTATAGGAAATGGTATGTGGTATGTAGCACATTTGTAATTGTAGGTTTTATTACATATTTTTTTTCTCAGATCACTTATGAATTGAGTATTTTGGGGACTGAAGAGAATATTTCAAAAAGCAATTATCAGGGCTGGTGCTGTGGCATAGTGAGTAAAGCTGCCGCCTGTGGTGCCAGCATCCCATATGGG
The DNA here is from genome assembly GCF_051225735.1 of Oryctolagus cuniculus. NCBI lineage: Eukaryota > Metazoa > Chordata > Mammalia > Lagomorpha > Leporidae > Oryctolagus > Oryctolagus cuniculus. The sequence goes on from NC_142888.1 coordinate 23,589,269, forward strand.
TGCCAGTTCAAGTCCCGGCTGCTCCACTTCCAGTCCAGCTCTCTGCTATAGCCTAGGAAAGTAGTAGAAGATCGCCCAAGTCCTTGGGCCCCTGCACCCAAGTGGGAGACCTGAAGAAGCTCCTGGCTCCTACCTCTGGATCAGCCTAGCTCCACCGTTGTGGCCATTTGAGGAGTGAACCAGTAGATGGAAGACGTGTCTCTCTCTTTCTCTCTCTCCCTCCCTCCCTCTTCCCCCTTTCTGCCTCCCTGTAACTCTTTCAGATAAATTTTTTTCAAAAATCAATTATCTTCAAAACATTGGTGTAAAATTTATCTCATGTTAAAATCTTAAATGTGCCTCAGTAGATGAAACTTAATTACCTTTCCCCTGCTGATCAACAAAAACATTCCTTAAAAAAAGCACTCAGCTGTGTAGATATTACATATTTCTTGGAATAGCTGTCTACCACAGATGACCATTACTGGGTGCTACAGGGTGTGATCAATGTGTAAATAGATTGTGGGAACATGAGAGGCTGGTTTTTCAAGTTCCTGCTCCCTGCAATTCATTAACGTCAAGTAGTCCAGCATTCTACAGTTTGTGTGTCTGAAAGAAAAGCAATTCTACAAAAATATTCCAACATTCATACTAAGGTAAGACTAATGTGTTTAGCGATCTCTAATGTGATGTCTGATTATTTTTGATTTTTGTATTCTGTATGTACTTTGGGGGAGTGGGGCTTGTTACTCAGGAAAGAAAACAACTGATTCCACCAGCTGATACTGTATTTTATACAGTAAAAAAGGGCTGTTATTAATTTGATGGACTGGGATAGGAAACATAAGTATCTTCTCGCTATTAGCACTTAATTGAAACTGCAAAGGAAAGAATTGCTCTGAACAATGTCTTCAGGAACAATATGTAGTCTAGTGATACAAAGAAGCCAAATTTACCACAGAAGTACTGTGTCATTTTGTCTAAAATCTCTCACACCTCTATAAGACAAAAAAGTCTTCTAGCTTTGAATTTTCTTTCATTTGTTAGCAAACTCAGATATTTCTTTCACTATTATCGAATAAGTTTTGTATTCAATCTCATTCTTGATATTGACAAATATCCAATAGATATGTATTCCATATAAGGATTGCTAATGTCTGAAAATCCTGGAATAATTCCAATATTAATTTAACATTTTAACAGCACAAAGAGATGAGATATTAACTATGAGGATGAATATGTTCTGTAAGGATGCATTGAATTTTTGTTTTCCTTTAACACAGAGTTTTTAAATTACCAATGCTATCTTCCTAATTTAAATGAAAAACTATTTTAAAAGCAGTAATTCAAACTATACAGTTGGAAAAGACAGGTGTCATATTATAAACCATTAAAATAGTGAATAGAAAATAATATTAGTTATCTGTGATGACACATTTAAAAACACTAGCTTTTTACAAAGATTTATTTGAAAGGCATAGTTACAGATAGGCTGAGGCAGAGAGAGAGAGAGAGACAGAACTTTTCATCCACTGTTTCTGTCTCTAAATGGCTACAACTATCAGAGCTGGGCCAGATCAAAGCCAGAAGCTGGGAGCCTCATCTGGGTCCCCCTCCTGGGTGCAGGGGCCATCTTCCACTGCTTTCCCAGGCACACTAGCAGGGGCTGGGTTGGAAGTGGAGCAGCCAGGACTCAAATCTGTGCCCATATTGGATGCCGGTGTGCAGGCAGTGACTTAACCTGCTATGCCACAGTGCCAGCCCCTAAATACTAGCTTTCTTAAAAGTTTGTTTATTTATTTATTGGTTGATTTATTGATTTTTGCTAAGGGCCATTTGTATATTTATAAATCACTCATAGGCCATACAAAATTATCAGCTTAAAATCACACCTGCTATGGATTTCTTGAATTTCAAGTCCTCCCTGCAATTGCCTTTATGGGGCTAGACGAAATGATTTTGCAGGTTTAATATGGCCAACGGGCCAGTTATTCCTCACCCCTGCAAAATGTCTTTTAAACACAAGAATTATATGTTAATTTTCTTCATTTTACAGTAAGTTGTATCTAGGTCATTTAGATTACTTATAGGCAAGTCTATTAGGATTAATATTATGTGACTTAAGTTCATGAGGCCATTAAATTGGAATCTTGGGAAGTTTTTAAATACATCCTTGATATGTACACAAATATACCCTCATAAGCCTACAGAAATATACTTTTAAATGGCAAATAATATTGGGGAAATGAATAAGGGATAAAGGAAGAAAATGTATTAGTGATTTTGTTGAATTGTGTGTTTTTTCCCTTTGTAAGTGAGTTCCTAAAATTCTGTGTTGGCGGCCGGCGCCGTGGCTCACTAGGCTAATCCTCCGCCTAGCGGCGCCGGCACACCGGGTTCTAGTCCCGGTCGGGGCGCCGGATTCTGTCCCGGTTGCCCCTCTTCCAGGCCAGCTCTCTGCTGTGGCCAGGGAGTGCAGTGGAGGATGGCCCAGGTGCTTGGGCCCTGCACCCCATGGGAGACCAGGAGAAGCACCTGGCTCCTGGCTCCTGGCTCCTGGCTCCTGCCATCGGATCAGCGTGGTGCGCGGGCCGCAGCGCGCTGGCCGCGGCGGCCATTGGAGGGTGAACCAACGGCAAAGGAAGACCTTTCTCTCTGTCTGTCTCTCTCACTGTCCACTCTGCCTGTCAAAAAAAAAAATTCTGTGTTGGCCTAAGTTTGGGAATTAGCCATGTTGTCAATTATTTAGGTTTGTTAAAGTCTTCTAATAGGTAGAGTGAATAAAATTAACAAGTTTCTACTTACTTGTGTCCTGGAATAATGCTTTTTTTGTTGTTTCAAATCAACTTCCTTATAATTATTTAGTATGTTAATGGAAGGAAAAGGAAATTCAGCCTTCAAGTAGGTGACATAAGCATCCGGGACTAGAACTGGCACCCATAGGGGATGCTGGCACTACAGGCGGTGGCTTTACCTGCTATGCAACAGCACCAACCCCTCCAGTACTTTTTTACCACTTTCCTTCTCTTCTCTTCTCTTCCCTAAGTTTAAGTTTCTCTGAAGGTTTTTACACTAACCGATGACCTATGCATTTTCCCTTTTCCTGTGACTTGTCATGAACCCATAAGTTCTTGTTGCTGTTGTTGTTAAAGGTTTTATTTGTTTATTTGGAAGTCAATCCTACAGAGAGAGAGAGAGAGAAAGAACTTGCATTGGCTGGTTAATTCCTCAGTTGACCACAACAGCCAGTGCTGAGCCAGGCCGAAGCCAGGAGTCAGGGGCTCCTTCCGGGTCTCCCATGTAGGTGGCAGGTGCCTAAACATTAGGACTGTCATCCAGTGCTTTTTGCAGGCCATTAGGTGGGAGCTGGATCAAAAGTGCAGCTGCTCAAACATGAACCTGTGTGCATCTGGGATGCCAGCATTAAAGGCAACAGCTTTGCCTGCTGAGCCACAATGCTGGCCCCATAAACTCCTAAGTTCTACATATCATCTTTAAGTGAATGCCTGCAAGATGTCTGTTTCCAGATTTTATCCTTCCAGGTGCTTTATGTTTTCCCACATTTATGTTAAATTGGGACATATATTCATCACAATCGTAATCAAATTCACTGCCTTTTCTGTCAAATCACTTCCCTTTATTTCATGTTTCTGCTAATGGAGCCAATTTTGCTTCTAATGTTTTCTTTGTTCTTAATACCAAAACCACTATCAACATCTTCGTTTCCTTTTGTCCTACCATATCTAGCAACCATCTTGTTCCATTTCATATTTATGTTATTTTTCATTTCTTTTTTGTTTTCTCACCATTTCTCCCCTGGTTTATTAGTTGTTTAGGATCCAGTGTCTTGGTCAGACCCCATCTTTGTTAGAAAGTCCACAATTTGTGGTTGTCTTTTTCTAAACCATGGGAATAGAACTGCAGGGGCACTTACAAAGAATACAACCAACCACCCATGTTTGAGTTCTGATTCTAAAATTGACTGGCTCCAGTGCCTTCTTTATAAGTCTTGGTTTCCTCATATTCCTTCTATCTTACACAGTGGCCACACGGAGCACCTGAGGTCATGGTTGGGAAATTATTTTGAACTATGAAACACTCTATAAATATTTAGGACTTTTATTAGAGAAGTAATTCAGGAGCAGAGACCAAATTCCAGGTCTTAAATTCCTAATTAGTACAGCGTAGGGAGTGGCGAGAGTATGGACTCCCTGTTCAGATGGCCTGAGTTTGAATTGCAGTTCTGCTGCTTATCAGCTGTGTGCAATTGGAAAATTTTAGTTAGCTTCCTTGTTTCTGTGTTTCCTCAACTGTAAAATGGGGTTAATTATTTCTGCTTTTTGAAGTGTTGTAGGTAGGATTAAAATGGTTAACAGGTGTAAAATACTTAAAAACAGTGCCTTGTACATGCGAAGTAGAGGAGGTGATAGGGGCCAGTAGGCCTGTGTTTGAGGATAATGTAGAAGACAGTTATGAGAACTGAGCCACAGATGAGGATCAGATGTAACAAGAGTGGAAATGCAGAATTACAATGTGGACATCTGTACCTAGCCCAGTCCCTCATGACTGCAACCAAAAATGGTCGCATCATTCGGGGCAGAACTGACCAAATGGACATCTTTAATAAGCATAGGCTTATAGCTGCATTTCAGGTGCAGGTGGCTTTAGAAATGTCATTCCTTTCCATTTAAAGGATCGCTGTCTAGAGTATGTATTTTTATGAATATACTGTAGTCCACTTGGATGAATTCATTTTTGTTTTTCAGGTTAAGAAAGGAAAATTAACAGTACTTAGAATTTCCAGGGGTTGTTCTAAGTGCTTTCAATTTCTGTACTCATTTAATCTTCACAAGAATTCCATGAACTAACCATAATTATCATCATCTAGTTTGTGGAATAATAAAGTTAAAATCCTAGAGAATATGCATAATGAGTGGATAATTGTACCAGGTTTCAAACTTAGGCAGACCAGCTCTAGAGCCATATTCTCAGTCATTGATTACTGTAGTCTCAATACCTCTGTGCTGTAGCATCTGGTTAGAAGGATGGGCTCTGGAATCCTGAGCTGCTGTTTTGTATTGCAGCTCCTGTTTCCTTGACAGGTGATATTAAGTACTTGATAGTTTCTCATAATAGATAGAAATTGCTTAATATTTACACACAGCATTCCAGTTCTCAATAATGCTGTGCAAGAGGGTCAGGGTCTGATTTTTTTCAACCATGTTTTTATATTTGGACATCCAGAATCTCAAGTACTGATCTTCTATATTTCTTTGACAGGCTATTACACTACTTCATCCTGTATTTAATTGATGCTGCTGGCCATAGGGATATTTTCATGGGTGGGTTATATTTTTATGTGCCTCAGTTTCCATCTTTCTCGTTGCTAACATTTCAAAAGTTCAGGCTCAATGTTTGAATTGCTATGTTTTTTTTGTATTCTTTTTAAATTATTTCTTATTCATTTAAATATTCCTTCACTTTAAAAAAATTCTGCAAAATTATCAGCTAAAAACCATTTAATGTGTATTTGCTTCATATTACTCTTCACTGAATAAAAATATTAAAATTAACCTTACTTTCACTGAACCCTTAATAACTTTATTCATTTATAAATGGACCCAGTACTATTTGTAACTCTTGTAAAGGCAATTTAACAGTTTCCAGTCCTGTAACAGTTGACTTGTCCAAAGTAATTTGATTTAATCTTTCTAATTGAATGTCAGGAAACACTCTGTTCCTACATTAAGAACATGTTCAGTTCATTTAAGGGTATGTGGTTTATGTACATATATTTCAGATGCACTTTCATTTTGGTGTTGTGCAGTTGGAAAATATTTCCAAGAGAGTAACAGGACTTAGAAGGAAACTAAGACAGTGAATAAGGAAACAACCCTTAAGATACACACCACTGCAAATCAAGTAAAATTCCCCAAGACTCAATAATATACTTAAATATTTTTCAAAAATGACAGTGGTAGAGTTATACTGGAAAACATAGTTAACTTGGGAGTGGTGTTTGGGGTGTTTATGTATGTGTGTGTGTGTGTGTGTGTGTAAATAAATCAGACTTGGAATGTAGCCATCAAACAGTGATGTTCTAGTATTCAAAAATAGACTTTAAATCCAAACATAATTTATCTGGATTATAAAGATGAAAGTTCAGCAACAACCTACTTGGTAAACACAGACTGAGAGAGATCATATAAAATATATTTGCTTACTTCAAGTAGCAAAGTATAGACAAGTCCCTTAATAGATCCTGCCAAGATCTATATATATAGAGATAGCAAGAATTTGCAGTCCCCTGGAGTGATGTCACACTATAATTATTTGATTAAAGTTTTTGTAATTAATTTTGTTAATTCAAGGTATATTATATCAAGAATGAGTTTTCCCACAAAGGAAGAGCATATTAAAATGAGAAATATTTTTCAGCTTTCAAATGATAGTGTGTGTTAGCATTCCATTACTATAATAAAATACCTGAGGCAGGTTAACTTTATGAAGAAAAACAGGTTGTTTAGCAACAGTTTTGGAGTTTCAAAACCCAGAATCAGGTTGTCCCATCGGTTTGGCCTGTGGTGACTATGTAATGGTGAATGGTGTCACTGCATGTAAAGAGTGCATATGGAAGGCAACATCACACCATAAAACCAGAAGCCAGTGAAAGACTGAGTAGAGTCAGACTCAGAATTTTACAACAACCCTCTTGCAAGAACTACTAGGATCCCACAAGAAAGAACCTTAATTGATTTCGAGGGCATGCCTGCAATTGATCTAAGTACCTCCCACTATGATCTACCTCTTAAAGCTTCCACATGGCCACACTGAGTGCCAGCTCCTCAACACATGAATGCTTGGGGAACAAACCACATCAAAACCACAATATAATTGTTTATCCAAAATTGTTTAGGCCCACAAATATGTATTTTAAGCTGCATATGCTGACTAGAATTAGATATGTACTTTATAAAGCCATTTTGTGATGAAGAAACCCAGTCTTTTTTAAAAAAAAAAAAAGATTTATTTATTTGCAAGGCAGAGTTACAGAAAGGTAAAGAGAGAGAGACAGAGATATCTTCCATCCAATGGTTTACTCCCAAAATGGCCACAGTAGCCAGAGCTGATCTGATCTGAAGCCAGGAGCTTCTTCTGGGTCTCCCATATGGGTGCAGGGGCCCAAGGACTTGGGCCGGCCATCTTCCACTGTTTTCCCAGGCCATAGCAGAGAGCTGGATTGGAAGAGGAGCAGCCAGGACTCAAACTAGTGCCCATATGGGATGCTGCCTGAAGCTTTATCCGCTATGGCACAGTGCCAGCCCCCAACCCTTTTTGCACAGGGAAAATACTGTTGATCCTAACCACAAAGAAATGTAGTCAGAAACATAAGAGGGAAAATGAAAGGTTGGGATGCATTGTTTTCATTACCCTGTTCAAGTAGGAAAAATTTCATTTGCTTCAAACCATTCACAGCTGCCACCTAATGTCTTATGTTGACTGTTTTATAGTTTGAGCCCCAGACACAGCAAAGGTATTTAAAAATCAGTTGTACATAACAAACCCAAGAACTATTGATTTTTTTCAAGTGATTTCCTGTCTAACTCTCATTGTTCTTGTAAGTAATACTCATATGGTTCAGTTTATATTTAAGCATAATATGATATGACAAAATATTAGATATCTTTAGATACACAGAGTGTATTTTCAAATAATGTTATCAGGGTTAGTCTTTAATTGATCATATTGGAAAAATACATTGAATCTGGATCAAGAAGCATGAAATATACACTGAATCCTGCCACTAATAAAAGTAACTGCTCACATTTTCTGAGGACTTACCATGACCCAAGAACTACTCAAATGCCTTCTATGTAACCAAGTGGTATGGCGGTTCATTCATGTTTCCAGCCAGAAGCTGGATCAATACATAGCGGCTGAACTCAGACTGGCTATGATATGGGATTTTGATATCCTCAGGAGTTGCTTACTTCTCTATACAACAATGCTGACCTCCAAATGGTTCCTATTTCCTTGGTTCTAATACTCATCCAATCTCTGCTCTTGAAGGTACTAGTAGTCCAGCTCTATCCCATATGTCTCACTGGGTGACTTACCATTGATGATCTTTTAGTAAAGGGGCCCTGAATTCTCTTATGCTCTGACAATTTTCAAGGCTCCTAGGTCTACTGGCCCCTTCATAGTTCCCATTCCCTAAACTGCTGCCAACTTCTCCTTTGCCATCCCCAGGTAGCACCCAAGTCTGTGCTCACAGAAAGTATGGAGAATCAGGCCCTTCCGAATGTCATTCCCCTCCACTTTTTCCACACTTAGATCAGTGCTGCAGATTTTTTTTCCTTCCTCGATCAGGAGAAGTTGCTCCAATGTCATATCCACAGTCCTCTCTACACTATCTCATAATGATGTTCAGACCTCTAAACTATGTTATTTGCTGATAGAATGCATAGTTTAATGTACATTTAGAAAAATTGAAGGTTTTTTTAAAGATGTATTTATTTATTTGAAAGTCAAAGTTACACAGAGAGAGGAGAAGCAGAGAGAGAGAGAAAGAGGTCTTCCATCTGCTGGTTCACTCCCCCAATTGGCCACAATGGCTGGAGCTGTGCCAATCCAAAGCTAGGAGCCAGGAGCCAGGAGCTTCTTCCAGGTCTCCCACATGGGTGCAGGGACCCAAGCACTTGGACCATCCTCTACTGCTTTGCCTTACAGTAATGTTTCTAAAATTCTTTGTGGAGAAATTTTGTATTTATTTTCCATATCAACTCAACATTTTTGCAAAATGCATTTTAAAATAATGAGTCCACTGATCACAAACACCTATGCCATGTTAATGTCAAATTACTGTAAAAGTTTTTAAATGTTCTCAATTTCTATAATGTCTTAGACAAGTAACATTTGGCAGGCCAGTAACTAAAAGTCTGTAGCCTGCTACAATATCATCAAGGTCCTCTTTCCTAGTGCTATGATTTGTCCCTCAAAGTTTCATGTGTTGGAGGCTTGGTTCTCAGTGTGATGGTGCTGAGGTGGTGGTAACTTTAAAAGATGGGGCCTAATGGGAGGTGATTAGGTCACTGGGGATGTGCCTTCAGAAGGAATTAACATAGATATCCTGGAGATCTGTGTTAATAGTTCTATGAAACAGTGGTTATAAAAGAATGAGTTTGGCCATTCCCCCTGCTTCTTCAGCTTCCTGTTTTTTGATGTGATTTCTCCTGATTAAAAGTGCCCCACCACTGTGATGTCATCTGCATGAGATCTTCACCAGAGCCAGTTAAGTGCAGACACCATGCCCCTAGACCTCCAGAACTTTGAGCTAAATAGATCTCCTTTCTTTATAAAGTTACCCAGCTTGGGTATTTTGTTATAGAATCATAAAACAAAAGAGATCTGAATTTATTGTAATCATTCTTTCATTTTTCAGATGTGTCTGTGAAGCTGTACATCTTTATATAAGCCTTTGGTATGCCTAAATGTGCACCCTCCAAAGAAGCACTACTGAGTACTGATAGAAAATTGACCAAGACAATATTGTACATACACATACACATATATATATACATATATCTCTGTTTTATGCTACTATGCAATATATTATGTGTATATATAAAAATCTTTAATTCTATAATACAGTATAGTGATCAAGAACACAGTCACTAGAAGGAGATAGCCTTAGTTTGAATCCTGGCTTCACCTGTTTTTTGATTTCCCTCTGCCTCAGTTTCCCAATATGTTATTTTGGGAATAATAAAAGTAACTAAAAATCAATGGGTTGATGTGAAGATAGAACTAGGTAATATAGGTAAACCAAGGCTTTAGATCAAGACCTGACACTTGTATATAAATACTATTTGAGTATTTATTATTTCATAAGGAAAAAAAATTGAGACAAATATAATAATAGAGCAGGAAATACGTAACCCAATAAAAACGTAATACAACATGGATGATAGGACATTTATGATTAGTTAAGAATTAGATACTGTGAGATATATAATAATTTATTTTTGGCTTTGCATTTGATGTCTGAGGAATCCAATCACTTCACGTGAAAAAGGGACATGTGACAGATACTCATCTGGGAATTTGACATTAGAAGTTCCTTTTGATCTTCCCAGGAACTCTGTGAGGTGAATACCATTATCATTCCCATTTTACAGGAGAAGAAACTGAGGTTTGGGGAGGGTAAGTAGCTTGTTTTATAACGTAGTAGCAATGCTGGTTTTTCCTTGTTTGAAAGAGTTACAGTAAAAGAGAGAGAGAGAGATCTTTCATCTGCTGGTACATTCCCCAGATGACCAAAATGGCTAGGGCTGGGTTAGGCCAAAGCAGGAGCAGGAGCTTCTTCTGGGTCTCCCACGTGGGTATCAGGGGCCCAAGGACTTGGGCCATCCTCTAAGGCTTTTCCCAGGCCATTAACAGGAAGCTGGACTGGAAGTAGAACAGCTGGGACATGAACTGGCGCCCATATGGGATGTTGACATTGTAATCAGTGGCTTTACCTGCTATACCATATCGCCATCTCCAATGCTGGATTTTTAACTAAGAACATTCCTGACTCTAAAACCTAAAGTCTTTGCAACTCTCCCTTGAGCTGTCCATTGGGACACCATAGGAAGATTTTAAAATAAACAATTGCCTGACAGAACCACATTCTGAGTTAAAAAATAATAAATGTAATGAAATATACCATGCAGTTCAACACTTTGAAGTATATAATCCACTTGGTACATTCACAGATGTTTAACTATCACTACAATCTAATTTTAGAACATTTTCATCCTGTGCGTGGCCTAGCAATAAGTCCCTGGGTTCATAACCTCAAGGGCACGGAGCATATAGGAGTCTTGAATGGACTTGAAATGGTTTGTGAATCTTTCCTAGGATGCACAGCTTTCATTGTTTTCTCTGAAAAATAGCCCTGAATGTATTAAGAAATTGTAGACAAGAGTAGTTGCACATGGATCATTGAGGCCCCTTGTGAAAACTGAGAATAAGATTCAGTAGGTTCATTGTGGGACCAGACCTACTATCATCGGTTTTTATGATAGGTATACTACATTGGGGGGAGGGGTGGCATTGTGGCACAGAAGGTTAAGCCACCATTTACCATGCTGCCATCTCATATCAGAGTGCCAATTTGTATCCTGGCTTCTCTATTTCCTATCCATCTCCCTGCTAATGTGCTTGGGAAAGCAGATGAAGATGGCCAAAGTACTTGGTTCCCCATCACTTATGTGGGAGACCTGCAAGGAGTTCCCTGCTCCTGGCTTTGGCCTGCTCCAAATCTGACATTGTGGCCATTTGGGGAGTAAACCAGCACATAGAGATCTCTTTGTCTCTCTCCATATCAGTCTATCACTCTGCTGTTCAAATAAACAAAAAAATAAATAAATATTTTTGAATTGAATACTAAATTTGGACCTTAACTAAGTTGAATGTAATGTGCCCTAAAATTCCATTCTTGGAACTGGCACTGTGGCATAGTGGGTAAGGCCGCCGCCTGCAGTGCCAGCATTCCATATGGTTGCTGGTTCAAGTTCCGGCTGCTCCACTTCCGATCCAGCTCTCTGCTATGGGAAAGCAGTGGAGGATGGCACAAATCTCGGAGGAAGCTGCTGGCTCCTGACTTTAATCGGCTCGGCTCCAGCCGTTGGGGCCACTGGAGAGTGACCCAGTGGATGGAGGACACCCCCCCCCCCGCCCCGCCTCTGCCTCTCTGTAACTCTGCTTTTCAAGCAAATAAATCTTTTTTAAAAATTCCATTCTTCTCATTAGTAGATGTGTTAGAAAAAAGCCTCTTGCTGTAGATTCGTTCCTGAGAGGAGGAGCGTGGTGGGGGCAAGAGGCATGTCACTACACAGACTCCGGGAGTCAGGTGAAAGTGGGCCAGAGGCGAGCAGCCTGTAGACTCGTTTATTTCAGTTGGTACAACAGCTTATATAGCCAAGGCAGCCAATCCGGTCAAGGGGCAATCTATGCCCTAACCAATCACAGCCTGTTGCCAAGCAGGCTCCATTTGCCATGTGGTTTCCAAAGCCATCCAATCACACCCTGTTGCCAGGCAAGCTCCGTTGCCAGGTGGGTTTCAAAGCCATTCCTGAGTAACTGACTCTCGCTTACCAGCGGCCATCTTGGCATGGCTTTCTCATTCCACCACAAAAGCCTACTCAATTATTATTGTGTTTTTAATTTGGTCAATATTTTTGGATATTTGTTTTGTTACTGAAAATTATATACAGAACAAAATAACTGTGATTTTGGCTGCTGTTCCCCAGAAATTCAAAATATTAGGTATTTGTTTTCTTAATAGAAAATGTTTTTCAACAGCAGATGTAGGCCATGGTATACAAGAACCTTTGAGGAGCAAGAATGTTATTCATCTTACACTCCACAGCTTCTTGTTCTTTGTGGCAAATATGGCATTACTAACCAGACTAATGGGAAACCTAAGTATGTGAGGCAACAACCTGCATATCTTTATGAGCAGTTACTCTTCTAGAAGAGAGATCTGTATGTCCAAGTGAAAGTCAGCTTCATAATTAGTTTAAAATAGATCTTCCTGGAGTTGCAAGTTACTCCCCTGTTTGATAGCATGGATGGGGTTCACTCCACAAAATGTAAACAAAGGTCAAGGCTGGACTACAGCCACAGTCAGGAGCCAGGAACTCAGTCTAGGTCTCTATGTGAGTGGCAGGAACCCAATTACTTAAGTCATCACTGCCACCTCCCCAGATTGACATTAGCAGGAACTCCTGGAGTTAGGAGCTGGATCAGGGTAACAAACTCAGATACTCCAATGTGAGATGTAGACTTTTTAACTCATATATTAACTACTTGGCTAAATAGTCACTCCTAGAATATATTTTGATGGAAATGGTATTTGTTGGATTTTTATTTAATGATTTTATTAGAATTATGTATTTTTTCTTTCATCAATTTTTTTAAAGATTTTATTTATTTATTTGAGAGGTAAAGTTATAGACAGAGAGAGGCGAAGACAGAGACCTTTCGGTCTTCCAACCTCTGGTTCATTCCCTAAATGGCCACAACAGCCAGAGCTGAGCCAATCTGAAGCCAGGAACCAGGAGCTTCTTCCGGGTCTCCTATGTGGGTGCAGGGACCCAAGCGCTTAGGCCATCTTCCACTGTTATCCCAGGCCATAGCAGAGAACTAGATCAGAAGAAGAGAAGCTGGGACATGAACCAGCACCCATATGGGATGCCAGTACCACAGGCAGAGGCTTAGCCCAACACTCCACAGTGCCAGCCCCATTCATCAAGTTTTTAAAAGTTTACTTTTTTATGTTTAAAATAATATATTAACACATTAGATTCTTAGGGTCACAACAAATGCAAAATAATTACTACAACTGTTACTACATGTTAATGCAATATTAATACAAAGAGACAGATTAAATGTAGTTCATAGATGCAATTCTAAGAATATAATCATATTTCTCAAGTTTCCTCTCCTTTCTCTCTTTCTCAAAGCCTAATACTCCACTGAAAAGGTTCAACAAGTAAAAACTAAAAATACCGTAATTCAGAAGGACTATAGACAAGGGCTATAGCAGTAAACAAGTGAAAAGATGTCCATTTCACTCATAAACTGTGAATTTTAAAGAAATAACAGAACATTAAAACTATTTGACAGATAAAAAATTTTGACAAAAATATTTACAGCAATAGTGATACACAGGCATTTCTTTTTTGTTTATTCATTTTTCTTTTATAATTTTAGCTTCCACATATAAAGGATAACATATGATATTTGTCTTTGTGTCCAGCTTATTTCACTCAGTGTGATGTCTTCCTGTTTCATTCATTTTGATTTATTTATCCCTTCCTCTGATGATGGACACTTTGGTTGTTTATATAGTTTGACTATTTGAACAGTACTGTTATAAACATGGTGGTGAAGGTATCTCTTTGATACAATGTATTCATGTCTTTTGAGTATGTACCCAGCAGTAGGATTGTTGGATCATATGACATGACTGTTTCTTGCTTTTAAAGAAACATCCATAATGTTTTCCACAGTGGCTGTACTAATTTACTTTTTCTCCAACAGTATATAAAAATTCACATTTCTCCACATCATCACCAGCATTTCTTACTTTTTGTCTTTTGGATAATAGCCATTCTGACATGGACAAGTAGATACTTCATGTGGTTTTGATTTTCATTTGCCTGATAGCTAGTGATGTTGATCATTTTTCTTTCATGTAATTGTTGGCCATTTGTATTTCCTCTTTTGTTAATTGTCTGTTGAGGTCCTTTGCCCATTTCTTAACTAGATTGCTTGGTTTTTATTTTGAAATATTTGATTTTCTTTTTGCTGATATATTCTGAATACTTATCCTTTTTCTAATAAGTAGTTTACAAATATTTTCCAATCCTGTTGGATGCCTCCATATCTATTGATTGTTTTGTTGGCTGTTCAGAAGCTTTTGAGTTTGATATAACCCCACTTGTCTAGTTTTGTTTTGTTTCCTGTGCTTTGTGGCTCTTATCCAAGAAGTCATCACCTACACCAGTGTCTTGAAGTGATTATGCTACATTTTCTTCCTGCAACTTCATAGTCTCAGGCCTTAACTTAAAGTCTTTGATCCATCTTGGGTTGACTTTTGTGTATGGTGAGTGGTAAGCATCTAATTTCTTTCTTCTACACCTAACCATCCAGTTTTTTTCAGCAGCATTTATTTAAAAAGATTATCATTTCTCCAATATATGTTCTGGGCATATTTGTCAAAATCAGTTGGCTGTATGTAAGTGAATTAATTTATGGGTTCTGTATTCTCTTCCATTATTCTATGTGTCAGTTTTTATACCAGTACCATGCTGCTTTAATTACTAGAGCTTTCTAGTATGCTTTGAAATAAGATAATGTGATGCCTTCAGCTTGACTGTTTTTTTCCTTGTTGTTGTTTCTCAGGATTGCTTTTGCGATTTTTAGGTGGTTTCTGATTCTATATGAATTTTAGGATTGTATTTTCTAATTCTGTAACGAATGCTCTTAGTGTTTTTGATTTTTTTTTTATTTTATGCTAGTTTTTTTAACTTTTATTTAGTAAATATAAATTTCCAAAGTACAGTTTATGGATTACAATGGCTTTCCCCCCCATAACTTCCCTCCCACTCGCACCCCTCCCACCTTTCGCTCCCTCTCCCATTCCATTCACATCAAGATTCATTTTCAATTATCTTTATATGCAAAAGATCAATTTAGTATATATTAAGTAAAGATTTCATCAGTTTGCACCCACACAGAAACACAAAGTGTAAAGTACTGTTTCAGTACTAGTTATAGCATTACATCACATTGGAAAACACATTAAGGACAGATCCCACATGAGGAGTAAGTACACAGTGACTCCTGTTATTGACTTAACAATTTGACACTCTTGTTTACGGCATCAGTAATTTCCCTAGGCTCTAGTCATGAGTTGCCAAGGCTATGTAAGCCTTTTGAGTTCGTCGATTTCAATCTTATTCAGACAGGGTCATAATCAAAGTGGAAGTTCTCTCCTCCCTTCAGAGAAAGGTACCTCCTTCTTTGATGGCCCTGTTCTTTCCACTGCGATCTCACTTGCAGAGATCTTTCATTTAGGTTGTTTGTTTGTTTGTTTCCAGAGTGTCTTGGCTTTCCATGCCTGAAATACTCTCATGGGCTCTTCAGCCATATCCAAATGCCTTAAGGGCTGATTCTGAGGCCAGAGTGCTGTTTAGGACATCTGCCATTCTATGAGTCTGCTGTATCCCGCTTCCCATGTTGGATCATTCTCTCCCTTTTTTATTCTATCAGCTAGTATTAGCAGACACTAGTCTTGTTTATGTGATCCCTTTGACTCTTAGACCTATCAGTGTGATCAATTGTGAACTGAAGCTGATCACTTGGACTAGTGAGATGGCATTGGTACATGCCACCTTGATGGGATTGAATTGGAATCCCCTGGTATGTTTCTAACTCTACCATTTGGGGCAAGTCAGTTTGAGCATGTCCCAAATTATACTTTTCTTCCCTCTCTTATTCCCACTCTTATATTTACAGGGATCACTTTTCAGTTAATTTTAAATACCTAAGAATAATTGTGTGTTAAAGAATGCTCTTAGTGTTTTGATAGGGATTGCATTGAATCTGTAGTTTGCTATATGTAGTATAGATATTTTAATTATATTAATTCTATAACTCATAACCAAGGAATATTTTTACATTTTTTGTGTCCTTGTTGATTTTTTATCATTGTTTTATAATTTTCCTCATAGAGATCTTTCACTTCTTTGGTTACATTTATTCCCAAACATTTGATTTTGTGTGTGTGGCTATTATGAATGCAATTTCTTTCTTGGTGTCTTTTTCTGTCAGTTCATTAATAACATAAAAAAGTTCCTGTTTTGTATGGTATTTTGTAACCTGCACCTTTATTGAATTGGTTTATCAGGTCTGGCAGCTTTTTGGTGGAGTGTTTAGGTTTTTCCATATACAACATCATATCATCTGCAAACATGGATATTTTACTTCCTTCTTTCCAATTTCGATGCCCTTTATTTATCTCTCCTCACTAATTGTGCTTGCTGATACTTCCAGTACTACATTGAATAAGAGTGGTGAAATGGATACCCTTGTCTTGTTCCAGATCTGAGGGAAAATGCTTTCAGCTTTTCTCCATTCAGTATGATATTGGCTGTTAGTCTGTCACATAAAACCTTATCATTTTGAAGCTTGTTCCTTCTAAATTTAATTTGTGGATTTTTTCCTATCATTAAATGATGTTTCATCTTATCAAATGCTGTCTCTGCATCTATTGAGTGAAATGACAATGTGGCTTTTTTTCCTTCATTATATTGATGTGATTTGTGACATTTCTTGATTTGCAAATATTGACTCACTCTTGCATCTCTGGGATAAATCCCAATTGATTGTGAGGCGTGACCATTTTGATGTGGTATTGCATTCAGTTTACTAGTATTTTGTTAAGTATTTTTGCATTTATGTTCATCAAGGATATAAGTAGTTTTTCTTTTAAAATTTTGTCTTTTGTATCAGTCTATTATTAGTCTAATTGGCATTCCATTTTTGGAACTTGACACTTTTGCTCTCTTTGATTTTTTCCTTGTCCTTAACTTTTGACAGTTTTACTACATATGTATCTGGTTATATCTGCTTGGCATCCATGCATTTCCTGTATCTGGATGTCCATGTCTCTTCCAAGACCTGGGAAATTTTCAGCTATTATTTAATTTAGGAATGTTTCAACATCTTTTTTTCCTTTATTCTTCTATGGAATGCCTATAATATGAATATTTGGTTGTTTAAATGCTATCCCATTTTTATGTAACCTTTCTTCTTTTAAATTATTTTCTCTTTATTTTTGATTGTATTATTTTCTTTTATTTAATAAATATAAATTTCAAAAGTACAACTTTTGGATTATAGTGGTTCTTCCCCCATACCCACCCTCCCACCTGCAAACCATCCCATCTCCTACTCCCTCTCCCATCTGATTGGGTTATTTCTTTTTCTTTTCTTTTCTTTTCTTTTTTTTTTTTAAAAGGCAGAGTGGGCAGTGAGAGAGAGAGACAGAGATAAAGGTCTTCCTTTGCCGTTGGTTCACCCTCCAATGGCCGCTGCGGCTGGCACGCTGCGGCCGGTGCACCGCGCTGATCCGAAGGCAAGAGCCAGGTGCTTCTCCTGGTCTCCCATGGGGTGCAGAGCCCAAGAATTTGGGCCATCCTCCACTGCATTCCCGGGCCACAGCAGAGAGTTGGCCTGGAAGAGGGGCAACTGGGACAGAATCCAGCGCCCCTACTGGGACTAGAACCCGGTGTGCCAGTGCCGCTAGGCAGAGGATTAGCCTAGTGAGCCATGGCGCCGGCCCTGATTGGGTTATTTCAAAAGTCTTGTTCTCCAGATGAGAAATTCTTTTCTCCACTTGATCTATTCTGCCACTGAAGCTCTCAACTGTATTTTTTATCTCACTGCTTGAAGTTTTCATCTCCACAGTCTGTTTGGTTCTTTTTTTTTTTTAAGATTTTCTTTGTTTATTTGAAAGATAGAGTTACAGAGAGAGGTAGAGACAGAGAGAGAGGACCTCCATTCATTGGTTCACTCCTCATATGGCCACAACGGCCAGAACTGCGCCGATCTGAAGCCAGGAATCAGGAGCTTCTTCCGGGTCTCCTACATGGGTGCAGGGGCCCAAGCACTTGGGCCATCTTCTACTGCTATCCCAGGCCATAACAGAGAGCTGGATCAGAAGAGGAGCAGCTGGGACTAGAATTGGCACCCATATGGGATGCTGGCACTTCAGGCCAGGGCTGCAACCCAGTGCGCCACAGCGCTGGCCCCTTTGTTTGTTTGTTTTTGGACAGGCAGAGTTAGAGAGAGAGAGAAAGACAGAAAGGTCTTCCTTCCGTTGGTTCACTCCCCAAATGGCCGCTACTGCCGGAGCGCTGTGCCAATCCGAAGCCAGAAGCCAGGTGCTTCCTCCTGGTCTCCCATGCTAGTGCAGGGCCCAAGCACTTGGGCCATCCTCCACTGCCTTCTTGGGCCACAGCAGAGAACTGGCCTGGAAGAGGAGCAACTGGGACAGAATCCGGCGCCCCGACCAGGACTAGAACCTGGTGTGCCAGTGCCACAAGCAGAGGATTAGTCTAGTGAGCTGCGGCGCTGGCCGTTTGGTTCTTTTTAATGATTTCTGTCTCCTTAGTGAATTTTTCAGTTGTGTCATCTATTGATTTCCTCATTTGTTCAAGCTATCTGTAGTCTCTTGCATTGCACCTAGTTTCCTTAGAATCAATATTTTGAATTCTATTTCTATCATTTCATAGGTTTCCTTCAAATCATGATCTAATTCTGAAGAACTATTGTGTTCTTTTGGATGTATCTTGGTATATTGCATGTTCATTCTTCCTGGTCCCTATGTTAATATCTGCACATCTGGTGAAATAGTCCTTTCTTCTTTATGGTGCAGATTTAATTGTGAAAAGAGTTTATTGTTTAGGAATGCAGGTTATCACTTGGCTTGTTGCTTTGGCTTTAGTTCTAGGTGAGCTCAGAAGTTTAACCTCTGAGTGATTTATTTTGCTTTAGTCAATGTTAGCTGCATTTATATGTGACTCAGTCATCTAATCTGCTGCAGTTGATAGGGGTAGAAGTGTCGCTTTAAAATGAATGTGACTCCTAAGCTGGGTATCTCAGTTTCCAGAGAGTTCAGTGTACGTTACACTAGGGATTGTGATAGCCGGGCCTTATTCCTGAGGGACACAAAGGGGGCAGACCCTTTGTCCCACTGACAAGTCTTGGTGATGCCGGGGCTTACGGCACCAATAGCTGTCACTTAGTACTGTTGTGATGTGGATGGGCCCTTCTTCAGTTCTTGCTAGGATGGTACAACTGGTGCTGATTCTTATTAGACCAATAGATAGTCTTAATATTTTGACTTTTTTCTCCCATTCTCTCTTACGATAATATTTAGGTGTTTATGTGTTTCCCTTTTTTAAAGATATATGTATATAAAAGGAAGAATTACAGAGAGACAGATAGAAATAGAGAGAAAGAGACAGAGAGAAACACAGGTAGAGATCTTCCATCCACTAGTTTATTCCCCAAATGGCTGCAAAAGCCAGGGATAAGCCAGGCCAAAGCCAGAAGCCAGGAACACCATCCAGGTCTCTCACAGGATTGGCAGGGGCCCAAATACTCAGGCCATCTTCCACTTACTTTACCAGGAGCCTTAGCAGAGAGCTAGATCTGGGACTTAAACTGGGGCTCATAAGGGATACTGGGTTTGCAGGCAGGTGCTTGACCCACTGTTCTATAATACTGGCCCCTATGTGTTTCTTTTTAACACAATTGAAATAATACTGCATAACTAGATTTATTTTCTGAATTTTTAAACTTCCTTTAGTAGTGTGAGACAGTGTATTATATATAAAAGAATATTAGTAACAATACTGATTTTTAAATATTTATACATTTGAGTTACAGACAGACAGGCAGACACACACACACACACACACACACAGGAAGGGAGAAAGGGAGAGAAAGAAAGAGAGCATACTCCCAGTTGCTGGTTCACTCCCCCAAATACCTGCAATAGCTAGTGCTGGGCCGGGCTGAAGCTGGGAGGCAGGATCTCCATCCATATCTCCCATGTGGGTAGCAGGAACCCAATTACTTGAGCCATCACCACTGCCTCCCAGGGTCTGCACTAGTGGGAATCTGGAGTCAGGAGCTGGAACCAGGAAGGAAATCCAGGTACTTCTATGTGGGATACCAGCACCTTAGCCAGCATCTTTTTTTTTTTCTTTCAACTTTTATTTCGCCACAGTGAAGAAAAAGAAGAAACCAAAAAATATCTCCACAATGCCAAACAACAAATGCAAAAACCGAGGAAACAAGAACAAGGAAGACATCATGACACTCCCAAATGAACATGACACTCCAATACAAGATTATGAAGATGATGAGATAGAAGAAATGCAAGAAATGGAACTCAAAAAATTTATAATAAGAATATTTAGAAGTAATCAAAAACAAATGCATGAACTACTGAAATCCATGCAGGACAGGACAGAAAATCTCTCTCGTGAAAATGAAATCTTAAGGAGGAATCAAAATGAAATGAGGAATTTAGTAGAATATGAAATTGAGATATTGAAGAGAAATCAAAATGAAATGAAGAATTCAATAGAACAAATGAAAAACACATTTGAGAGCCTTAAAAACAGAATCAGTGAGGTAGAAGAGGGAATATCAGAAGACAGAGCACAGGAAAGTATACAGTCAAACCAAAGAAAAGAAGAGGAAATTAAAAATCTAAAAAATATTGTTGGTAATCTACAGGATACTATTAAAAAACCCAACATTCGGGTTCTAGGAGTTCCTGAAGGCATGGAGCGAAAGGATTAGAAGATCTTTTTAGTGAGATACTAGCAGAAAACTTCCCGTTTTGGAGAAGGAAAGAGACAGCCAAGTACAGGAAGCACATAGAAACCCCAATAGACATGACCAGAAGAGATCCTCACCATGACACATTGTAATCAAACTCACCACAGTGAAACATAAAGAAAAGATTCTAAAATGTGCATGAGAGAAACATCAGATTACTCTCAGAGGATCTCCAATTAGACTCACAGCAGACTTCTCATCAGAAACCCTACAGGCCAGGAGGGAATGAGGAGATATAGCCCAAGTATTGAGAGAAAAAACTGCCATCCCAGAATATTATATCCTGCAAAGCTCTCATCTGTGAATGAAGGTGAAATAAAGACCTTTCATAGCAAACAGAAACTGAAAGAATTTGTCACCACTCGTCCAGCTGTCGCTCCCCCTCTTCGTGGAGGAACGACACTAAGCCCTGCCTAGGCTTCATATCCGAGTCACGGCACCATTATGTCGCTCCCCGTCTTCGTGGAGGAACGACACAGGACCCTGCGCTGTTCTTTCGTCTGCTCGGCCCTCCCCGGGTTTGCTGCTGGTTCTTCCCGGGTTGGCTACCGACCCTTCCACCTCCGTGGAAGGGCGGTTCCCCCTGCCACCTTCCCCACTTCCGCGGGGGAGTGGCACACCGCCGGCCGGCTCTCTCGGGGGCTGCTCAGGTGTTCCTTCAGATAGATGTTCCCCTTAGATGTTCCTGGTGCATGTTGTCTCTCTCCTCCTTTATAGTCCTCTTCACCAATCCCAACTCTGCTACCCACACGCCGAGTACGCTGCTCTCCTCCAATCAGGAGCAGGTCCTACAGTTTATTGGTTGAACTGGAGGCAGCTGCGTAGAAGCTGTTTCTCCCTTCTCAGCGCCATATTGTGGGAGAGCAGATGCATAGAATAAGTCTTAATTCCAGTAACTTAGTCTAGTCCGGGTTGCTCCCCACATCCAGCCCTGCAAAATATGCTTAAGATGTGTTACACACAGAAACACAGAAACACGGCCATCAATACGAAAGAAGGTAAAAGAAGAAAATCTCTCAGTAAAAGATCACTGGAAGTTCAAAGCCAGCATCTTTAAAAAATGATTTACTTATTTGAAATGCAGAGTTACACAAAGAAATACAGAGACATGGGGAGAGAGAGAGATCAATCTTCCATTCACTGGTTCATTCTCCAAATGGCTCCAATGGTCAGGGCTAGCTCAGGCCAAAGCCAAGAGCTTGAAGCCTCATCTGAGTCTCCCACATGGGTGCAGGGGCCCAAATACTTGGGCCATCTTCTGCTGCTTTACCAGGTGCATTAGCAGGGAGCTGGATTGGAAGTAGAGCATCTGGGATACAAACGAGTGCCCATATGAAATATCAGCATCACAGGTGACAGCCTAACACACTATGCTACAATGCAACCCCTTAACCAGCATCTTAACCATGTTGTCAGATGCCCATCCCAACAATTTCCTTCTTAATCATAAAATTGTGTGGTCTTCTAAGAAATTGCTAAGATTTATAAATGCATATATTCTTTTTTTTAACTTTTATTTAATGAATATAAATTTCCAAAGTACAGCTTATGGATTACAATGGCTTCCCCCCATAACTTCCCTCCCACACGCAACACTCCCCTTTCCCGCTCCCTCTCCCCTTCCATTCACATCATGATTCATTTTCAATTCTCCTTATATATAGAAGATCAGTTTAGTATATATTAAGTAAAGATTTCAACAGTTTTTACCCACATAGCAATACAAAGTGAAAAATACTATTTGAGTACTAGTTATAGCATTAAATCACAATGTACAGCACATTAAGGACAGATATCCTACATGAGGAGTAAGTGCACAGTGACTCCTGTTGTTGACTTAACAAATTGACATTCTTGTTTATGGCATCAGTAATCACCCTAGGCTCTTGTCATGAGTTGCCAAGGCTATGGAAGCCTTTTGAGTTCACCGACTCTGATCATATTTAGGCAAGGTCGTAGTCAGAGTGGAAGTTCTCTCCTCCCTTCAGAGAAAGGTACCTCCTTCTTTGATGACCTGTTCTTTCCACTGGGATCTCACTTGCAGAGATCTTTCATTTAGGTCATTTTTTTTTTCCAGAGTGCCTTGGCTTTCCATGCCTGAAATACTCTCATGGGCTTTTCAGCCGGATCCACATACCTTAAGGGCTGATTCTGAGGCCAGAGTGCTGTTTAGGACATCCGCCATTCTATGAGTCTGCTGTATCCCGCTTCCCATGTTGGATCGTTCTCTCCCTTTTTTGTTCTATCAGTTAATATTTTCAGACACTAGTCTTGTTTATGTGATCCCTTTGGCTCTTAGTCCTATCATTATGATCAATTGTGAACAGAAATTGATCACTTGGACTAGTGAGATGGCATTGGTACATGCCACCTTGATGGGATTGAATTGGAATCCCCTGGTATATTCTAACTCTACCGTTTGGGGCAAGTCAGTTTGAGCATGTCCCAAATTGTACATCTCTTCCCTCTCTTATTTCCACTCTTATATTTAACAGGGAGCACTTTTCAGTTAAGTTTCAACACTTAAGAATAACTGTGTATTAATTGCAGAATTAAACCAATAGTATTAAGTAGAACATACAAAAAATACTAAGAGGGATAACGTATTAAGTTGTTCATCAACAGGGCAAGGGCTGATCAAGTCACCGTTTCTCATAGTGTTCATTTCACTTTAACAGGTTTCCTTTTTGGTGCTCGGTTAGTTGTCACTGATCAGGGAGAACATATTCTTAATAGAATGTCTAGAAGACTGGAGAGTTTTGGATATTTTGTGAATCAAGTGGAAGGAAGGTGTGTGTTTGATCCATTCTAATAACATTATTGCTTAATTTCTGCAGGAACAAAATGGATAGAGGGCTCTAAAAATTTTTTGAGCATCTGTTATATGCCAGGCGTTGTGCTAGGTACCTTGCTTCTATTAATTCATTTTAATATTCACACAAAACAATAAAGTAGGGACTAATATTCCTGTTTTACAGATGAGTAAGCTGAAATTGGAAAGCTTATTGTAGCTTCTCCATATTATTCTCTCAGTGGGTAGAATTTTAATTCCATTAGTTTCCAAATCCTATGCTCTTTCCATTACCCCACACTTTTCTCCATCTCCAACTCTGAGAGGATACACAGAGCTAGCCTTTGATTCTGGAGACTTTGTATCAGAAGTGCTTACCCTGTGGACTGTAAACCCTTGGGGTCCATAGTTTGTGAATCCCTGCATTTATCTCCCTTTGTCATCAGAAAATACGTGTATATATTCAAGGTAGAGAGTGTTTAGTTCTCAATGATTATCCATGGAATCAACTGTCCCCCAGAAGGCTTATGAATTTTTACTGCAAATAATAGGGCATATGCAAATATTAGAGAAGAAACCTGTTGAGAAGCTGTTAGTTTTATTTTTCAGGCCCTATGTTGAAAACGTTCTTTTTTCTCTGTTATCCTCTCATGTGTACCTGGAAGCCATGGAATGTGTTTGTCCCAATACCCATGATACTATTTGTTTATAGATGAGCTTCAGAAAATTTCCATTTCTTCTATCTGCTGCCTTTTCACTTATTTATGTGTCTGTGCATGTAAAACAATAACTTTTGTATTCATATGTCTTAACAGTTGAGCATTTCAAGCCCTGCTTACCTCACTTTCTACAGTTAAAAGTATTTACACTTGTGCTGATTCAGTAATGATAAATTATCATCATGCACATGCAATTCTCCATTCCCATCAAGCAGTGAAAAAAAATGGGTTACCCTTGATCTGAAAAGTTCCTGATAACCACCATTTTACACTTCCTGTATTTTAGGAACTGAAATAAGGTAAATTAATGATGGCCACCGATTACTCACTGCTCCCATTCCACTGGAATCTAATTCACTTCCCTTTAAATCAGGGATGACTGATGAAACACAGCAGAAGTAATGTAAGTAATGTTGTGAGACTCCCAAAGTTGAGTTATAAAATGTCTTTTATCTTCTGCTAAGGCCTCTTGGAGCACTTTCTGTGGCAGAAGACAAGTAGCTTTTAAAATATCTGACTACCCTGAGATCACCTTGGAGGAAAGGAAGTATATAGGTAAAACTAGTCTTCAAACAGTACTGTATACTTTGTGTGTCTGTGTGGGTGCAATGTGTTGAAATTTTTACTTAGTATATACCAAGTTGATCTTCTGTATATAAAGATTATTGAAAATGAATCTTAATGAAGAATGGGATGGGAGAGGGAGTAGGAGATGGGATGGTTTGCAAGTGGGAGGGTGGTTATGGGAGGAAAAACCACTATAAACCGAAAGTTGTACTTTTGAAATTTATATTTATTAAATAAAAGTTTTCTAAAAAAAAAAAAAACTAAAAATATCTGTGGTGGAGGCGAGCATTTAGCCTAGCATTTAAGACGCATTCACCCCATGTCAGAGTGCCTGGTATCAATACTCTGCTCAGGCTCCTAACTCCAGCTTCCTACCAGTGCAGACCCTGGGAAGCAGCTGTGATGACTTAGAAGTTGAGCTTTGACCACCTACATGGAAGACCTGGATGAAGTTTCCAGCTCCTGTCTTCAGCCCAGCCCAACCCTGGCTGCTGTGGACACCTGGGGAGTGAACCAGGAGATGGAAGATATCTTTCTCACTCTCTTGCTTACTTTCTCTGTTTATCTTTCATTGTTTCTCTGCATTCAAATAAATAATTTTTAAAATATCCTTGGTGAAGGATTAGGTAATTTGTTATTCTTATTTCCAATCTGTTGCAGACTGATGCTTTTGTAAAATATGATGAAAACAAATGAATAGACGAGTGAGATGTACGACACTTTAACAATTCAAATGTAAAGGCCAGCATTGTGGTATAGCAGGATAAAGCTGCAGCCTGTGATTCCAGCATCCCATATGGGCAACAGTTCGTGTCCTGACTGCTTCCCTTCCAACCCAGCTCCCTGCTAATAGCCTGTGTAAAGCAGTGGAAGATGGCCCAAGTCCTTGAGCCCCAGCCACCTACGTGGGAGACCCAGATGAAACTCCTGGCTCCTAACAGCAGATGAAAAACCCCTCTGTCTCCCTTGCAACCTCTGTAACTCTGCTTTTCAAATAAATAAATATGTATTTAAAAAGTAAAAATATTCAAGTGTAAATTATCATTAGATTCAACAGATTTAAAATTAGTCTGTCAGGTTGGTATAAACATTTCTAGATTCTTTTATTGTTAATTAATTAATTTTTTAAGGAATACAGATTTCATAAGTACAACTTTAGGAAGATGGTGATTCTTCCCACCATACCCGCCCTCCCACCCCCTTTCCTCCTCCTCCCTCTCCCCTTCCCAGTCCCATTCTCCAGTCCCATTCTCCATTAAGATTCATTTTCAATTAACTTTCTACACAGAAGACCAACTCTATACTAAGGAAAGATTTCAGCAATTTGCACACACATGCACATTAAAGGAAAACTCTGAGAACTAGTTTTACAGTTAACTCTCATAATACAACTCATTGAGAACAGAGGTCCTGAATGGGAAGTTAGTTCACAGTGACTCCTGTTAGATTCTTATCCTTGTTTTTTGGTGCAAAATATAATTGTAAAGTAGTTAGTTCGCAGACCACCAGAGGTCTGCAGGCCGCACTTTGAATACCACTATGTTAGCCTACCCCAACTTATAAAATGCTACCATGAGTAGACAGTATGTATATGAAAAATATGTTATGTAGATACTGTATGAGTTTCCAATTGCTACAGTAACAAATTATCACAAACCTAGTGTCTTAAAATAACACAAATGTATTATCATATAGTTTTGAAAGCCAGAAGTCCATAATTATTCTTATGAAGCAGAAATCAGTGCAACTTCTTTCTGGAAGCTCCAGAGGAGAATCTTTTCCTTTGCCTTAAGGAGGACAGCTACCTTCCATGGTTTGTAGCCCCTTCATCTGTCTTCCAGAGTCCATCACTGCAGACTCTGTTTCTGGCATGAAGCCTCACTCTCTGACTTCTGTATCCCTCTTCTAAGGACTGTTATGAATGCGTTGGGCCCACCCACAGAATCCTGGCTAGTCTGTCTTCTCAAGATCCTTGTTTAATCACAGCAGCAGCAGCTACTGTTTTTGCCATATGAAGTCACCTATTCATTGGTCTGGGCATTAGGAAGTGGTCATCTTTGGAGTCATTATTCAGTTTGCTACAGATGGCAAAGCTTTAATAGGGGCTGGGCATCTAAGTAGATCCCTGTGATACTTAGGAATTATGAGATGGAAGTGTTCCAAAAAGTGTCTTTCAAGTAGAAAGATCTGGAGGTGAAAGAGATTATGGCTTCTTCAGAGGAATGGAGCATTGAATGTGGTTAGAGGATAGATGTGTAAGAGAAGGGTAGGCAAGGGCCAAATGCTGAAGGTTTGTAAACCATAGTAAGCAACTTGAACTTTTACAAGCAAAGGAAAGACATTGAAATGTTTTCAGTATTAGAATGGTTGCTATAAAATTTAAGTTTTAGAGGAATCCTATATAGAAGACAAAGAATGGAAAACTATCATGCTGATGAATCAGAGTTGTCACATAATTCACAACATTTTGAAACCCAAATCTATTATTGCCCACCAAAACCGGTATATCCCCCTAACTTCCTTAATCCTGGCAATGTTACCTGCATTCTTCTAGGGGCAAATTTTTAATAGCTGCAAATATTTTTTTTAATTTGAAAGAGACACCGAGACAGAAAGAGCTCACATTTGCTGACTCACTTCCCCAAATACCTGCAGCAGCTGTGACTGGGCCAGACTGAAGAGAGGAACATAATACTCAATCTGACTCTCCCATGTGGATGGCAGGGACCCAACAACTTAGGCCATTACTGCTGCTTCCCAGGGCACATATCAGCAGAAAACTGAAATTGGAAGTGGAGCTAAGATTTGAACCCAGATACTCTGATATTGGATGCAGGTGTACCAAAACATATCTTAAACATTGAGCCAAATGTCTGCTCTGAGACCCAATTCTTAAAATAGTTTTTAGCCTCTCTCTAGTAATTTACCACACCTATTAATTCTTAAAATGTTAAAAGATATAACGGCCAGTGTTGTGGCCTAGCAGGTTATGACACCACCTGCAATGCTGGCATCCCATATGGGCACCTGTTTGTGTTCTGGTAGCTCCACTTCTGATCCAATTCTCTGCTAATGCAACTGGGAAGGCAATGGAAGGTGGCCCAACTGCTTGAGCCCCGGCCTCCCACATGGGAGACGTGGATGAAGCTCTTGGCATTAGCCTGGCCCAGCCGTAGTCATGTGGCCATTTGAGGAATGAACCAGCAGATGAAGTTTTCTTTTCTTTTTCAAAGATTTATTTACTTATTTGAAAGTCAGGGTTACAGAGAGGTAGGCTTAGCCAGGTTGAAACCAAGAGCCAGAAAATTCTTCTAGGTCTCCCACATGGGTGACAGAGGCCCAAACACTTGTGCCATCTTCCATTGCTTTTCCCAGGCACATTGGATCAGAAGTGGAGCATCCAGGACACAAACCAGCACCAATATGGGATGCAGGCTGTGGCTTTACCCACTGTGCCAAAACTCCAGCCCTAGAAGTTTTTTCTCTCTCTCTTTGTCTCTCCCTGTCTCTGTAACTCTGCTTTCAAGTAAGATCAATAAAATCTCTTAAAATATATAAATAATATGTAGTTTTATTAACATGTCAAAAATAATTAACAATATAGAAATAGGCCTCATTTCATCCCTTCTCTAAGTCCTAACAATTTAATTCTGGTCTGTATCTGCAACATGATTCATAAATCAGTATGTATCATTCTGCGCCTTTTCTTTGCATTTACATATCATATATATATATATACACACATGTATACACACATGCATACATATATCTATTGCACTGCATTAAATATGTTCATTCAAAAGCGTAGTTTTCAACTGACAATGTAGTTTAGATATTTTCTATGTCAGTATATTTTTAAATATTTCATTTTGTTTTAATTTTGTGAGCAAAGTTGAGTTTATTGGACTTACTACAGAAATATACAATACTATCTTGGGAATGGTGTTTATCAAGTTTTAGGATTTAGGATAAGTAATAAAGTAAATTTCACAATACATGAAAGTTGTTAGAGTTGGACAGAGTTTATAATTTAATAACTTTGGATTGGTGGGCACATCAAGGCGAAAGTCTTGAAGAAAACCTTGGTCGTGAGCTGTTGTAAATATCTTATTTTAAAATTGCACCATGATATTGCTGTAACTAGGTTATATCAAAATTTTCACTATTGATTATGCTATAATGTAAACATATCTTCTAAATTGTCTTTCAAATGCTTATCTCTAGAATGTGTTATTTAGATTTTCCCCTAACTAGCATTTTAAAGATCTCAATTGTATTATATTTAAAAGCTATAAAAATATATCATGCTGAGATAAAAACCAATAATGTTAAATAACCCTTTCTGAACTGAGGATTACATAAAAATTTAAAATGAAAGTTAAGGATTCTGAGAAGTTATGTAGAAGAAAAAAATTAAGCTGGTTTAAGTTTACAAATCCATTTTTTTGCTGGACTACATAACTTTTAAAAATTCCATAGAATATCTAACATATGGGATACTTTTGTTCCCTGGAGCCACTGAGAGGCAATTAGATTTAGTCCATGAAATCAGAGTGTTCTGAGTTACTTACTAACTGATTGACTTTGAGCAAGTTAACTTATTTATGACTCACTTTTCTCCAAACAAAATGAGGACAGGAAAATTTATTTTATGAGGAAACTTTAAAGGACGCATTGAGTTATATATCAATTGTTATAATTTTGGATCATTTTGAGAATGCTGCTCTTGAAGTATCAATATAAAGTTAATAGTACTGTCAGGTGGCCTTCCTGTTATTTTTTATCAATACTATTGTGCAGTTTTTAAGAAAATCTCAGCTACTAGACTTGCATACAAGTTTCCCATGTGAGAAGAAATTGTTCTATTTTAAATAAATGCTTGTCCACTCTGGCCTCAGAATCAGCCCTAAAGGCATTCCGATCTGGCTGAAAAGCCCATCAGAGTATTTCAGGCATGGAAAGCCAAGACACTCTGGCAAAAAAACAAAAACAAAAACAAAAACAAAAACACCTAAATGAAAGATCTCTGTGAGTGAGATCCCAGTGGAAAGAACAGGTCTTTAAAGAAGGAGGTACCTTTCTCTGAAGGGAGGAGAGAACCTCCACTTTGACTATGACCTTGTCTAAACAAGATAAGAGTCGGAGAACTCAAGGGGCTTCCATAGCCTTGGAAACTCATGACTGGAGCATGGGGAGATTACTGAGGCCATAAACAAGAGTGTCAATTTGTAAAGTCAACAACAGGAGTCACTGTGCACTTACTCCTCATGTAGGATCTCTGTCCTTAATGTGCTGTACACTGAGACTTAATACTGTAATGAGTACTCAAACAGTATATTTCACTTTGTGTTTCTATGGGGGTGCAAACTGTTGAAAGCTTTACTTAATGTATACTAAACTGATCTTCTGTAAAAAAAAAAAAAGAAGAAATTATCAATTCCCAACTTGACGTAATTTTTTTTTCATTCAACATTGTTGATGAAGTGTATTCTGGTTAATATGTGTAGTACAGATTTGTAATTGTTTCACTACCATGCCTTTTTACACTGTGATCCTAGTTCTGGAGAGGGAAAGAGAGAGAAGGAGGGAACCACTTAAGGGACAGGTTGTGCACCTAGTATCCCAAAGTTGTGACCCAGCTCACCCAGGATCAGCTGCAAAAGTGGCAACAGGATATGGCTGGCAGAGCAAGCTAGCAGAAATGGAGAAAACTGAATTTGCAGAGATTACCTGATATCACTTAATATAAGTACAATTTCATGTTAAAACATATATATCCAAAGTAGGTATTTAATGAATGCATGTTTACTGACTTAAAATTTGTATTTTGTTAGGTACATGGATGTTTCAAAAATTAGATAGTTTTACAACTGCTATAGGAAAAATGACCTGATTAATTTTTCTCTACCTTTTTTCTCTACCTTTCCAGTCTTTGCTGCCTTCTGTTCCAGCGGATCTGATTCCTGCTCTGTAGCTTTCTGAAGGATTGAAGTTGGGCATCATAAGTGACACTCAGCTGCTACCTGACTGCAGACCACAGCAAGAGCTTTGTATATATTTTTCAGTTAAAACGATAATGACTTTCTTGGAATTTAATCACAGCAGAGCCTGTTTTCCGTGTAGCCTGAAAGAATGCTTGACTACAATCAGTAATTCTTCAGAGATCTTATAAAACCACTTTATGCCAAACAACTGAGTGACTTTGGGTTGGTTAGCAGGAACCTTAAGAATTATAGACAACAATTTACCTTCTGGACTATTCAGCAACTGCTACCCAGAGCTGTTGTTGCTGAAATACCATGTCTAAGAACTTGGAGCTCATCAATCTGTCATTTTTATTAGATCATGAGAAGGAAATGATCCTGGGAGTCCTAAAGAGAGATGAATATTTGAAAAAAGTGGAAGACAAGAGAATAAGGTAGCATCTTTTTTATCTTATTGACCTAATTGACTGTTTTCTGTTTGAAGCATTTTGGATTAGAAATGGGGTAAATGGGACCACACTAGAAACAGATAATGATCAGGGACTTCATGGACTCTCAGCATTAACAAAAATATTAGAAAACATCTTTGCCACTTCACTCTTTAGCCATATAGGACAATGGAATTGAGTTAATAATATAGTGCTAATGAGAACACTCATTTGCCTATGGCATCATAACTAGTTGTTAAGATTAAGGATAGGCAAGTTTATGTACCAGCTCTGACATTGTGTCAGTTCTGTTACTTTGAGCAGGTTTCTCAACTTTTGCATGCCTTGGTGTCGCTCCCCCTCTTCGTGGAGGAACGACACAGAACCCTGCCTAGGCTTCATATCCGAGTCACGGCACCATTATGTAGCTCCCCCTCTTCGTGGAGGAACAACACAGGACCCTGCGCTGTTCTTTCGTCTGCTCGGCCCTCCCCGGGTTTGCTGCTGGTTCTTCCCGGGTTGGCTACTGTCCCTTCCACCTCCGTGGAAGGGCGGTTCCCCCTGGCCACTTTCCCCACTTCCGCGGGGGAGCGGCACACCGCCGGCCGGCTCTCTCGGGGGCTGCACAGGTGTTCCTTGAGATAGATGTTCCCCTTAGATGTTCCTGGTGCATGCCGTCTCTCTCCTCCTTTATAGTCCTCCTCCGCCAATCCCAACTCGGCTGCCCACACGCCGAGTACGCTGCTCTCCTCCAATCAGGAGCAGGATCAGCTCCTGGAGGTCATCACTCAAGTTGGCAAGAGGCAGCTGTGTAGAAGCTGCTTTCTCCTCTCCCAGCGCCATATTGTGGGAGAGCAGATGCATAGAATAAGTCTTAATTCCAGTAACTTAGTCTAGTCCGAGTTGCTCCCCACACTTGGTTTCCTTATTGGAAAAACTAGGATAATAATAGTAACTACCTCATAGGAATGTTGTATAGATTGAGGAAAATGATGTGTAAGTAGGTTCAATGCATGTTAGTTATTATATATTTGTAGTGACTTTCTCAGCTCAGCCTTAGGGAGTTTCCCCCACCACAGCAGCAAGGAGGAAGGTATCTGGAGAGTGAACAGTGTCCATAGATCCCCAGAAATCACTTAGATTTCTAAAGAGATTTCTATGTGAAGAAAGTTAAATATTATCAGAACAGTTGAATTTTACACCCATTATGGACAGGGCTGATATTTAGCTGGTTCCCAGGGTGTGACCTCACATATGTTTCAGCCAGCAACCATTCTGACTGATTGCATCATTTGCTCTGAATTGGTTATATCATAATGTTTATTAGTTGTAATATCTATTGTGATAGTTGTTGCCTGTACTGTTCTGGTTGTTGAATATATTTGATTATTATATCTCACCTCTGAAGAAAGGAACAGAAATCAAGAGATTCCCCCCCCAGTCACTGTAAACTAGGTAATGTATAGATTTTATGTCTTGCATGATACAAACTAGAATCAGAATATTAGATTTATTTTACTTGAGGTGAAAACTTGTCATAAGTTGTTTTTGCATGTTGCAAAAATTGTCAGTACCTAAAGTAATCAGGATCCTTAAATTGGAAATACATTGAACTATTCTTTTAAATTTTTATTTATTTGAGATAATAGAAACAGACAGACATAAAGACATACAGAGGGATAGAATCAGAGAGAGAGCTTCTACCCACAGGTTCATTTCCCAAATGTCTGCATTGATTGGGGTTTGGTCAGGACCAAGCCAAGAAATAGAATTCAATCTGGAATTCAATAGAAATTCAATCTGGAGCCACTGTTGTTAAGCTGCCACCTGCAATGCCAGCATCCCATTTCCAAGTGCCAATTGGAGTCCCAGCTGCTCTGCTGATCCTGCTCCAGGCTAGTGCACCTGGGAAGGCAGTGAAAGATGGCCCAAGTATTTGGGCCCCTGTCACTCACATGGGATACCTAGGTGGAATTCTGGGCTCCTGGCTTTGGCCTGGCCCAACCCCTGAACCAGAAGATATAACCAATCTCTCTCTCTCTCTCTCTCTCGCTCTCGCTCTCTTTCTCTCTCTCTCTCTTTCTCCCTTTCTCTCTTTCTCTCTCAAATAAATAAAATAAAACTTTGAAAAAGGAAACTCAATCTAGGTCTCCCACATGGGTGACAGGCATCCAATTACCTGAGCTACTACCACTGCCTCCCAAGACCTCCACTGGCAAGAAGCTGGAGATAGGAGTAGGGCTGGATACTGAACCAAGGAACTGGGATGTGTGGTGTTAGCATCTTAACCTCTTGGCTAAATGCCTACTCTTGAAATATTCTTTTCTGATGCTTATTTCATACTTAATAGCCCAGGAGCTTCATTTCTGTTCACTCAAGTTATTCAACCTATCTTTAAGAAATGAAATTTTTGGCCAGTGCCATGGTTCACTTGGCTAATCCTCCGCCTGCGGCGCCGGCATCCTGGGTTCTAGTCGCGGTTGGGGTGCCGGGTTCTAGTCCCGGTTGCTCCTCTTCCAGTCCAGCTCTCTGCTGTGGCCCAGGAGGGCAGTGGAGGATGGCCCAAGTCCTTGGGTCCCTGTACCCGCATGGGAGACAGGTCTCCCATGTGGGTGGCAGGAACCAATCATTTGAGCCATCCAAGCTGTTTCCACAGGTCAGCGTTAGTAGGCCGTGGGAATCAGGAGCCAGAGGCTGACTCAGTCCCAGATACTCCAAAATGGGGTATGAGCATCACAACTGGCAGCCTAACTATGAAGCCAATTTCCTGCCCCAGAAACAGTGGTTTTTATTAAGATTATTGCATTTTTCCTATGCCTAGTATTCATGTGGCACTAAAATGAAGTTAATCATTTTAATGAAGTCAGAAATGGTAGTTTTGGTGTTATTAATAGCCCAGTCATGAAAAGTGACCAAAGTTTCTAATGCAGTGCACTGTTACATTATTTATGGGAGATGGCCTGTGATATTCTCAGGGGAATTAAAAATCACCTCCTGACTCTTCAGAAAGAAACAATTTAATAACTGGATCCCAAGAAACATGGGTAAGACTTTGTTTAGAATATCTGTTTCTGTCATTCTGAATAGCTTTAATAATCTATTATATTCCCTCTTCATTTGTTCTCATTCTGTTTTTCTTCTTTATCTCTTCTTTTATACTATAAGTGAATTTAGCCAATTTTAAAATTTTTGTTTGTTGATATACTTGAAAGGCATAGAGATAAAGACAGAGAGGGCTTCTACCCACTGATTCACTCCACAAATGCCTATAACAGCCAAGATTGGGCCAGGAAAAAGCTAGGAACCAGGAATTCAATCCAGATCTCCCACATAAGTGACAGAAACCCAAGCACTTAAGATGTCATCACCTTTTACCTCCCAGGCACTCCAATACAGGTTGTAGGTGTGCCAACTGCTAGGTCATACGTCTTCCCCCAAATTGTATTATATATAATAGAGCTATCAGGAACAAAATTGAAGGGCCAGCATTGTGGCATAGTGGGTAAAGCCACCGCCTGCAGTGCCAGCATCCCATATGGGTGCCAGTTTGAGTCCTGGCTGCTCCATTTCCAATCCAGCTCTCTGCTATTACCTGGGAAAGCAGTAGAAGATGGTGCAAGTCCTTGGGCCCCTACACCCATGTGGGAGACCAGTAAGAAGCCCCGGCTTTGGATTGGTGCAGCTCTAGCTGTTGCAGCTAATTGGGGAGTGAACCAGCGGATGGAAGACCTCTCCCTCTCCCTCTCCCTCTCCCTCTCCCTCTCCCTCTCCCTCTCCCTCTCCCTCTCCCTCTCCCTCTCCCTCTCCATCTCCCTCTGCCTCTGCCTCTGCCTCTGCCTCTGCCTCTGCCTCTGCCTCTCCCCCTTCCCCCCTTTCCCCTCCCCCTCCCCCTCCCTCGGTGTAACTCTGACTTTCAAATATATAAATATTTCTTTAAAAAAGAATGAAGTTGATATTTAGCTCTTTAAACCTTTTTTGAGAATAGCAAAGCAAAAAGCTTATAGATCAAAGAGACATTTTTTTTGACAGGCAGAGTGGACAGTAAGAGAGAGAGACAGAGAGAAAGGTCTTCCTTTTGCCTTTGGTTCACCCTCCAATGGCCGCCACGGATGGCACGCAGCGGCCTGCGCACCGCGCTGATCCAATGGCAGGAGCCAGGTGCTTCTCCTGGTCTCCCGTGGGGTGCAGGGCCCAAGCACTTGGGCCATCCTCCACTGCACTCCTGGGCCACAGCAGAGAGCTGGCCTGGAAGAGGGACAACCGGGAAAGAATCCGGCGCCCTGACCGGGACTAGAACCCGGTGTGCTGGCACTGCTAGGTGGAGGATTAGCCTATTGAGCCGCGGCGCCAGCCAAAGAGACATTTTATAGAAAAAACATTTTGAAATTTATATTATGTTCCCTTCTTTGATAATAGTGGCTAGTATTTGTTGAGTGTTTGTCCTGCATAATTATATTATATGTATTGTCTCTCCTTGTTCAGAACTCCTAAGATATCAGGCCAAATGACTTAGGCTCTGCTGCTTTTAACAGCTTTGTTTTTTGAGATGACATGCCCAAGTGGGTACCATGCTGTTTAGAGTACATGCTGTTGAATCATGCATCTACAGTTCAAATCCTAGTTACACCATGAAATCCGTGTGTCATTTTAGACAAAAATGCTTCCAAAAATTAATCTAGTTCCCTCATTTGACAAAATAGAAATAATACTAGCTACTTCACAAGTTTGTTGTAAGGATTAAACAAAGTATATTTTAAAGAATTTAAAGCAGTGCTGGCATATTGTATGTACTTAGTAATTTCTGGCTGTGGTCATTACCCTATTTGTTGGTCTGTAGTGCCATTGATTTATACCAATTGCAGTGTACACTATTGGTGCTCCACTCAGATCCCCTAGGATCCCTTTGTTGGATCTGTGCTCTCAGCTTCCAGTTTCCATATGTTTTATTTCTTTGTGAGTGTGTGTGTGTGTGTGTGTGTGTTTGTGCGTGCTTTAGTTCTAAGTATTTGTACCTTCTATCTTATTAAAAGATTTCCTTTGGGTGATTAGAGTTTCACATAGGAATAGAGAGGCACAAGTGCCAGACAAACTTGAGTTTAAATGGGGAAGCCCAAAGCCAATGGCTGGAAGGCATAGGAACCCCTTGCCTCAAGGCGGGACAGACTGTACAGTGCAACTTATGCTCCACAGCTGTCTATGAGATCATGCTGAGGCTGGAATTCACCTCAAAGCCACACCCTCACTTGGCCCCTCTCCCCTGCTCGCTCCTGCTCCACTATTCCCTTACAGTTTCTCCTGAGAACACTCCATAAGTCACTTGCACA
This sequence comes from Oryctolagus cuniculus, assembly GCF_051225735.1. Classification (NCBI taxonomy): domain Eukaryota; kingdom Metazoa; phylum Chordata; class Mammalia; order Lagomorpha; family Leporidae; genus Oryctolagus; species Oryctolagus cuniculus. Next base: position 23,626,034 of record NC_142888.1, read on the forward strand.
CAAATCTATATGTCAGAATTCTAGAAAATTCAACCCAAGACTCTGTAAAGTTTACATTAGTGAGGTTATGGCTATTTAACAAAGGTAATTTCAAAGGAAACATAAATATGGTAAGTCTGGGATGAGCATGAGGTATTTGATTCATTCAATTTACAAGTTAAGGTCTTTTCAACAATTTTTATCATGGTGATTTGGATTTTTTCTCCCTTTATCCTCCCCTGATTATCTCTCCTTTTATTGTGAGTTTAAATAAAACTTAAATCAGTTCAAGTTTGTGAGACAATTAAATTCTGCAAACATTTTCGATCAATTGCTTTATGCTGGAAGCCATGCTGGAGTCGAGAAAATAGGATGATGTTGAAGAAAAGAGAACTCCTCAAGTATCCTGATATAAAATTAAGAGGCTCTGTGTACTTGAATTGGGGGAAAATGTGCCTTTATTGTGCTTGTCTTTCAGTAAAATTTAGCATCTCCTTCAATTATGAAATTAGAAAATATATCACAGTAGTATTAACTGTACCTGTGACTTGCCACCAAGAGAAGTCACAGAAATTGTCATTGATGTTGAAACAGATATCTCAAAACTCAGTTATGCTCATCAATACTTCAAAATTATGGAATTTAATATACCTGTCACAGATCTTGTTATTTAATGTGTAAATTAAGAACCTATTATTATAGCCCAATTTTTATTTTAGTAGTTTAATAACTTTGTTTCAGTTAAGTGTCTTTGTAAACCTGTGTGCTGCATAATATACATGAAAAAACAGTTTTGAGAAGGCATCTTAAAAATTAACCAGACTGCCACTTAAAGACATTTAAATTCCCAATATAGAAGCTTAGAGTCAAGTCCAAACAAAGGCCTAAAAACAGGAGAGCTGGTGCTATAAGTTCAAGTCCAAGTCTGAATGTGAAAGGCAAATAACAAACAAACAACACACACACACACACACACAAAACTGATATGCTCACTTAAAGAAAATCAGATGGAAGGTGTACTCTTTATTACTCGGGTTTTTATCCTAGTCAAGTGTTCAGTGGATTAGATGAGGCCCACCAGTACTGGGGAGAGCAATCTTCTTTACTCAGTCTACTGATTTCAGTGTCAGTCTCATCCAGAAACACCCTTACAGAAATATCCATAAATAATGTTTAACCAAACAGTTGGGTACCCAGTGGCCCAGTAAAATTGACACATATAGTTAACCATCTCAGCAATTTATACAAATCTGACTATAGCCTCCTTTCCCATAGTTTTGTGAATTTCATAGCTAATCCTGACCTGGGTGCCTGCTTCTGTGGAACTCACCCTGTCCCTTTGCTTTTCACCACTTGTGGCTTTTTCTTACTTTGTCTTTCCCAGACTAGAAAAGGAACTTAGTTCTTTTTCCTTTATACTTCTCAAAACTATTAAGACAAAGGAAGCCGGCGCCATGGCTCACTAGGCTAATCCTCCGCCTTGCGGCGCCGGCACACTGGGTTCTAGTCCCGGTCGGGGCGCCGGATTCTGTCCCGGTTGCCCCTCTTCCAGGCCAGCTCCCTGCTGTGGCCAGGGAGTGCAGTGGAGGATGGCCCAAGTGCTTGGGCCCTGCACCCCATGGGAGACCAGAAGCACCTGGCTCCTGCCATCGGATCAGCGCAGTGCGCCGGCCGTGGCGGCCATTGGAGGGTGAACCAACGGCAAAGGAAGACCTTTCTCTCTGTCTCTCTCTCTCTGTCCACTATGCCTGTCAAAAAAAAAAAAAAAGACAAAGGAATTTGCATGTTTAACAGATTTTTTTTTATTTTTTTTATTTTTTAAACTTTTATTTAATGCATATAATTTTCCAAAGTGCGACTTATGGATTACAATGGCTTCCCCCCCATACCGTCCCTCCCACCCACAACCCTCCCCTTTCCCACTCCCTCTCCCCTTCCATTCACAGTAAACCTTGGTGCTAGCTTTTAGTTTCAGGAGGAAATGGAAACCAAAAAATTTTTCAAGAATTATGAAGATTATAAAGGAGAAACTGATCTGAAAAGTTAGTACTTTAGAGTAAGAAAGGCAGTGGATTTATTGTTTGCACACTTATTTGAGTAGATTGTCCTTTGAGATGAAGAAAACAGAAGAATTAAAGAGTGTAAAAATTTTATTGAATCAGTATTTTAGGCCTGACAGCTGAATGTGTTCCACTGTCAACATAGCCACTGAAGTGTGGCATTAATTAGGGTGAAATTGGTCGCTGGGGGCTCATGAAGGTGCTGCACACCCAGAAGGCACATGACAATCCTGATAATCTCCTCCCAGTGTGAGTTATAGGCTAAGGGAGAGGGATCTGCCCAATACCATTGCATTCTGGGTTTCATCCAAGAGGCTTTATATGTGTTCTTATCCTTCACATCAAGCACAAAGGAATGCTAGGAGATCTTGATACACATTTTGACTACTACAAAAGAGGAGTATTTTAAATGTTCTCTATGGAGAACAAATAATTCAAATTCATTGATGGCTTCAATGCAATGAAGAGAAAGGAAAATCTTTGCAAAAAGAAATGAACTATCAATAGTGATTGCAAGTGGAAAAAAATACTGACAGTTTGGAAGCACATAATAGAAACAACTCAGAATAACATAAAAGCATAAATGGCTCATAATATCTACTCCAAAATGTCATTAACATATCTTTACTCTGTTTCATCTCCTGCACTTTAAAACCAGTACTGTTGAGGCCAGTGCTGTGGCACAGCAGGTTAAACCGCTGTCTGCAGTGCTTGCATCCCATATGGGTGCCAGTTTAAGTCCCAGTTGCTCCACCTCTGATCCAGCTCCCTGCTAATGTACCTGGGAAATCAGCAGAAGGTGGCCCAAGTCCTTGGGCCCCTATACCCACATTGCTGACCCAGATGAAGCTCCTAGATACTGGTTCCTGGCTTCAGCCTGGCCCAGCCCTGGTCATCGCAGCCACTTGGTGAGCTCTCTTTCTCTCTCGCTCTCTTGCTCTCTCTCTCTCTCATTCTGACTTTCAAAATAATAAACAAATCTTTTTAAAAAACATACTATTAGATATCTACCTATTGACCTATGTAAGAAATCTTAAAAGATATAAACGACTATTTTAACGATGCAACTGTAGGCTTTATTCTCACTAAAGGGGTTTCATTTCTCATAGTGGGCTTCTGACCTATTAAGTAAGATGCCAGTTAGGACACCTAGATCCCACATCAGAATACCTGGGTTTAACTCCTGACTCCAGCTCCTGATTTCAGCTTCCTATTAATACAGACCCTTAGAGGCAGCAGTGATGGCTCAAATAGTTGGATTCCTGCCATCCCTGTGGGAGACCTGGATTAAGTTCCTAGCTCCCAGCTCCTGGCTCACAGCTTCAGTCTAACCCAGCCCTATTGTTGCAGGCATTTGGGAAGCAAGCCAGGAAAGGGAGGCAAGCCAGGAAATTAGAACTCTCCTTGTTATCAATCTTTCTGTGTGTGTGTGTGTGTGTGTGTTTCTCCGACTTTCAGATATATATAAACATAACTGCACTGATTGATTTTTTAAAGATTTATTTATTTGAAAGGCAGAGTTACAGAGGGGCAGAAGCAGGGAGGGGGGTGGTCTTCCATCTGGTGGTTCACTCTCCAATGGCCACAACAGCTGGAATTGGGCCACTCTGAAGCCAGGATCCAGGAGCTTCTTCTGGGTCTCCTACACAGGTGCAGGGGCCCAAGGACTTGGGTCATCTTCTACTGCTCTCCCAGGCCTTAGCACAGAGCTGGATCAGAAGTGGAGCAGCCAGGACTCAAACCAGCACTTCTATGGGATGCCAGCACTGCAGGTGGTAGCTTTACCCACTGTGCCACAACACTGGCCCCTAATTGGTTGATTTGCAACCTCCATTTCTCCTTTCTTCTTCCCTATCTAAATCTCAATTATGTTCAAATCCAACAGTGGGTTTTTGAAAATAATTAACCATACCAAGACTGAGATTCCTTTTGTGGTTATCATTGGTCTGGAAATGAACATGAGGCCAAAGATGACTCACTTAGATACAGAGAATGGATTTTATGGAAGATTCTCTTTCCCACTAAATCCATTCAATAAAGCATATTATCCCAGTTGCTGTTGAAGATGAAGGCCAGCACATTGATGAAACTGAGCCAAAAAAAATGGCAGAGAATTAATGTCTGCATCCTGATATTCTAAAACTTTGCCGCATATCTAGAATTTTTATTTGAGCAGTATAGTATGTTTCTTTATTATTTTATAGAAAGTTAAATCGGGTTTTTTTCTCATGTGCAGCCAAAATTATCATGCAGTCATTAATAGTCAGAATTAATTAGCATTTTTTGAGCATCTTCTAAGGGACAAGTGCTGTTTTTATTGCTGGAATAATAGAAGTGAGCAAGGATACACTCTTAGTGCTTACTTGATCTGTAACTAAGTTTACCAGTGGTGTAGACCCAAGGGTAACAAACTTTTTCCATAAAGGACAATGGAGTAGCTATTTTAGACTCTACATTCCATCTGTTCCGTATTATAATTGTACCATGTGTTACATAGTACAATGTTACATAGTTACTATGTGTTACATAGTACAATGTGTTACCATTCCATTGTACTATAAAAGCAGCAATTTAGTAGGCAGTATGTGCACAAATGAGTAGTACTGTATTCCAATCAAACATTATTTAAAAAAAAAAAGCAATAGGCTGGAGTTAACGCATGGACCATAGTATACTGACCTTTGCTGTTAAAGAAAACACCTTGGATGATTCTAGACTTGAGGATAGCTACATATGCCTGAAAACCCTTATAGCCATCTCAGAGGAAAGTATGGCATCTGAGAAGAAGCAGGTGGACTAGGGGAAGCTCTCAGACATGAAGCTTGGGCTCCTGTCTGAGAGATTAGATAATTTCATAGTGTCCCACCCAATATGTGATAGCTCATGTCCTGAAATAGCTTAAATGATTTTCTTTGCCTCTAGTAGAACAGAAAAATTAAACTGGAGCTCTAGAAAATACCAAGAAATAGAAGATGGTTCTGCAAAAATGTGAAAGGCAATAAACATATTTTCCCAATGAGGTAATAACTGTTAATATCCTCATTTACACATGAGGAACCTGAAGTGCAAAGTTAAGTAATGTGTCCAAGGTCACACAACTAGTAAGTGGCAGAACTGTGATTTTTAGTCTTTCTGTCTGGTTTCAGAGCCACAGTCCACTCTTAGGCCACTTTAAAAAAGGGTTTATTTATTTGAAAGAGAGAATCATCCATCTGCTTGTTCATCATAACACGAGCTATGGCTAGGCCATGCTAAAACAAGGAACTATGAACCCCATCCCAGTCTTCCATGTGGGTGGCAGGAGCCCAAGCACCTGGACCATCAGCTGCTGCCTCCCAGGTGCATTAGCAGGAAGCTGAATGGAAGTACAAAGTAGTTAGGACTTGATCCAGGAACTCTGATAGGAGATCTGGGCATCTCAATCAGTGGCTTAACTCACTGTGTCACAAACCTGGCCCCTTTAGGCCACTTACAACTTTTGTAAGATATATATGGTCTTGCAGGGGGGCCAGGAAAAGATGGTGAAGTGTCTGATGCCTACCTCACACCAGAGAATTACTCAGTTCTCAGTTGTGTCCTCAATCCCCATGTCATCCTTGAAGTATATACTATTATAGTATACTTTAGCTATGGCAACTATAATTTAGAGAGATTAAATAATTTTCCCAGCTGTTAAATATAGAGCCGAGGTTCTCTCAGTCCATGTTGCCCTCCTTTCCTCTATGTTGTGATTTTTATGCAGTTACTATATCTGCTCATGTGCATAGATTAAAAAATGTGCACCAAAATAAACTTACATCTTAATTTAGTTTTCCATTAGCTTTTTGAACTACCTTTGTATTCAGAGCCTGTTGACTGTCCACCCATAGCCTTCCTAATAGCTGTCAGAGGAGCAGAACATTTTTTAGCCTGGTATTTACTGACGTTTCTGACCTATAAGCTGTATGACATTATCCAAAGTTACTATGACTTTCATCAAACAATAAAAACTGACAAGAGTCCCTTAAGTTGTTTTATTCTTTATGCTGACAGAAAAAAAGTACAAATGCATTATGTATTGTTTTGCATGGTTGACTCAGCTAAAATGCACCACTAAGCAAGCCGGAGCTTAGTTTCATTAAGACAGATTCCACCCTGGAAACTGCCATTCACCTTATGGCTTTGTTTTAATGTGGTTGAGTCCATCATTCCAGTGCTGGAGAAAAAGAAGGAAGGAGAAACAAGAAGGGAAATTATATTCAAATTGGCTCTTTGGAATCCTTTAGAAAAGATAAATATTTGGTTCAGATGGATATGAAGTGATGAAGAATCATAGATTAAACCTGGAAGTCTGGGAACAAATAAGTGCCAAGAAAAAATAGCCTCTTAGTACTATACAGATCTTTGATCTGCAAGGCTGTTTGCTTTTCCAAATCTTACCACTCTAAACCACTAAGAACAAAATTAGTTTGACCTTCTCAAAAACCTAAATACTCACTGTCCCCATAAAACAACAGAAGAGCTGTTAGACTGGACTTCTAGTTTGGTAAACATTTTCTTTTAATCTTAATACAATGGCCATAAAGCTTCTTAATGGATTAATAGAAGCTCCTAGCATGCACGTACTGGTTCACTAATAGAACTTGAACTCTTAATGAGTCACATAGAAATGAAAACAAAAACCAGAAAAGAAAATTCATCTTTGCCTTAAATAAACTTAAAACTTGAAGGAGTTTTCCTACCAAAGACCTTACTAATTTCAGTATATACATGCGTATAGGGAAGCTAATTTAAATTTGTGTTCTACTCCAAGTGCTTTTCACTTATAGGGCTCATCATTGGCACAAGGCCACAAATACCTGGTATTTGCAGACAGGTCAAACTTTGGATTGTCCAGAAAAATAAACCTGTAATTTCCAGATCTTTTATTTTCTTGTTTGAAACAATGGATCACTATAGTCATGAGTAAAATTATTGCTTATCTGTAGTATGTGTATATGTATGTATACTTGTGTGTGTCTATAGAGATCTATATTATTTCATATTAATATTCATATCTCATACACAGAGGCTTCAGAAAGTTCATGGAAAATTGAATTAAAAATGCACATTTTCATGAACCTTTTGAAGGCCATATATAGTCATATATAGACAGACTATATGTAGAAATATACGGATATACTCCTTTCTATGAAGATAATTAATGCCTTTCTAAAGATAGGAATCAAAGACATGTAGCAATGGCCTATATGTAGATATCTGATATATAATCTATAATATACCTTTGACACTTCCTATTTCAGTACTTTTCCCTTCTTTGTGTAGTGTCTCTAGCCTGAACTGATGTAGAAGACATGCTCTTAGACAGCAGAAGTAAATTTGTACTCATGTCCAAGAAATTGCCATTCCCTTTTCCTGTAAGTTGCAGAAACTTACAGAAATGTACAGAATGATAAATTCCATGTAATCCAGAAAATGTCTCAGAGTTGGGGCTGGGAAATGGAGTGAATAAGACTTGCCCTCCCCGAGCTTGAGTCCATAAGGATATAGATTTTTTGTAGAAATCAGAAAAAGATATAATTTGAATATTAAAGTCTCACATAGAATTCCTGTTCCCAAAGATAGTTTCCATTGTTGAAATTCCTTCATATCACTTTTATGTGAGTACATATAATATTCATTTAAGTGAAACAATACTGCATATATAGCTTTATATCCTCTATTTTAACATTATTTCTTTTTTAAAAAAGATCTATTTTATTTATTTGAAAGGCACAGTTACAGAGAGAAGAAGGAGTGACAAAGACAGAGATGGAGAGAGATCTTCCATCAGTTGGTTCACTTCCCAAATGGCTGCAACAGCTAGGGCTGGGTCAGACCGAAGCCAGGAGCTTCTTCTGCGTCTCCCACTTGGGTAAAGGGGTGCAAGGACTTGGGCCATCTTCCACTTCTCTTTTCCCAAGCACCTCAGCAGGGAGCAGGATCGAAAGTGGAATGTTTGAATCAGTGACCATATGAGATGCTGGCATCACAGGTGACAGTTTTACCCGCTGTGTCCCAACATTATTTCATGAACATTTTTCATGTCATTAAAAATTCTTATGGAAGCATCATTTTTAATTAGCTGCATAAGATTCGAAATCATGGAACAGAGATTGTGGTAAAACAGTTTATGCTGCCACTTGATATGCCCACATCTTATATCAGAGTGCCTGAGATAGAGTCCAACTTCTATTTGTGATTTGTCTTCCTGCTCATGTACCTGAGAGGCAGCAGATGATGACCGTAGTTACTTAAGTCACTGCCACCCATGTGGGAGACCCAGATGGAGTGCCTGGCATTTGGATTGATTCCATGTCTTAGCTATTGTGAATTGAGCTGCAATAAACACGGGGATGGAGCTAATTCTTTTATATGCTGATTTCATTTCCCTTGGATTAATTTCCGAGAGTGTGATGGCTGATTGATATGGTATGTCTATTTTCAGATTTCTGAGGTATCTCCATATTGACTTCCTTAGTGGCTTTCCCAATTTACATTCCCTCCAACAGTAGACTAGGGTACCTTTTCTCCCACATCCTTGCAAGAATTTGTTATTGGTTGATTTCTGTATGAAAGCCATTCTAACTGGGGTGAGGTGAAACCTCATTGTGGTTTTGATTTGCATTTCCTTGACAGCTAGTGATCCTGAGCATTTTTACAAATGTCTCTTGGCCATTTGGATTTCCTCTTTTGAAAAACATCTGTTTATATCCTTTGACCATTTCTTAACAGAGTTGTTTGTTTTATTGTTGTTGAATCTTGTTATCTTTATATATTCTGGTTATTAATCCTTTATCAATTGCATAGTTTGCAAATAATTTCTACCATTCTTTCAGTTGCCTCTACACTTTCCTGTTTCTTTTGCAGTAGAGAGGCTTCTCAATTTGATGTAATCCAATTTGTGAATTTTGGCTTTAATTGCTTGTGCCTCTGGGGTCTTTTCAAAGAGCTCTTTGCCTGTGCCAATGTCTTGCAGGGTTTCCCCAATGTTCTCTAATAATTTGATAGTATTGGGTCATAGATTTAAGTCCTTAATCCATATTTAGTGGATTTTTGTGTAAGGTGTAAGGTAGGGGTTTTACTTCATACTTCTGCATGTGGAAATGCAAATTTCCCAGCACCATTTGCTGAAGAGACTGTCCTTGATCAAGGGATTATTTTAGCTCTTTTGTCAAACATAAGTTAGTTGTAGATGCTTAGATTGATTTCTGGCATTTCTATTCTGTTCCTTCTATCTATCTATCTATCTATCTATCTATCTATCTATCTATCTGTTTTTGTACCAGTACCAGGCTGTTTTGCTTATAACTGCCCTGTAGTATGTCTTGAAATTTGGTATTGTGATGCCTCCAGGTTTATTTTTGTTGCATAAGATTGTTTTAGCTATTCAAAGTCTCCTGTGTTTCCGTATGAATTTCAGCATCTTTTTTTCTATATCTGAGAAGAATGACTTTGTTATTTTGATTGGTATCACAATGAATTTGTAAATTGCCTTTGGAAGTACCAACATTTTGATATTGATTTTTTTGGATCTATAAGCATTTAAGATTTTATTTGTATCTTCTATTTCTTTCTGTTTAATGTTTTGTAATTCTCAACATAGAGAACTTTGACATCCTTGGTTAAATTTATTTCAAGGTATTTGATTTGATTTTGTTTATAACTATTGTGAATAGGATTGATCTTAGAAGTTCTTTCTCAGCTGAGGCATTGTCTCTCTATAGAAATGCTATTAATTTTTCTGTATTGATTTTATATCCTGCTACTTTAACAAACTCTTCTATGAGTCCCAATAGTCTCTTAGTGAGTCTTTGGATGCCCTATATAGAATCATGTTCTCTGCAAATAGGAATAGTTTGACTTCCTCCTTCGTAGTTTGTATCCCTTTGATTTTTTTCTTGCCTGATAACTTGGCTAAAACTTCCAGGACTATATTGAATAACAGTGGTGAGAATAGGCATCTTTGTCTGATTCCGGATCTCAGTGTGAATTCTTCCAACTTTTCCTCATTTAAATAGGGTGCTGGCCATGGTTTTGTCATAGATTGCATTAAATGTGTTGAGGAATATTCTTTCTATACCCAATTTGCTTAAAATTTTCATCATGAAAAGGTGTTGTATTTTGTCAAATGCTGTCACTGCATCTTTTGAAATGATTATATGGTTTCTTTTCTTCAGTTTGTTATTGTGATGTATCACATTGATTGATTTGTAAATGTTGAACCATTCTTGTATACCAGGGATAAATCCCACTTTGAGTGAATGATCTTTCTGATGTGTTGTTGGATTTGATTGGCTGGAATTTTGTTGAGGATTTTTTCATCTATGTTCATCAGAGAGATTGGTCCATAGTTCTCTTTCTCTGTTGTATCTCTTTCAAGTTTAGGAATTAAGATGATGCAGGCTTCCTAGAAAGAATTTGGGAGGATGCCCTCCCTTTCCATTATTTTGAATACCTTGAGAAGAATTGGAGTTAATTCCTCTTTAAATGTCTGGTATAATTCAGCAGTAAAGCAATCTGACCCTTGGCTTTTCTAGTTGGTATGGTCTTTATTACAGTTTCTTTTTTTAAAAAAAGTTTTATTTAATGAATATAAATTTCCAAAGTACAGCTTATGGATTACAGTGGCTTCCCCCCCCCATAACTTCCCTCCCACACGCAACACTCCCCTTTCCCGCTCCCTCTCCCCTTCCATTCACATCATGATTCATTTTCAATTCTCTTTATATACAGAAGATCAGTTTAGCATATATTAAGTAAAGGTTTCAACAGTTTGCACCCACATAGAAACACAAAGTGAAAAATACTGTTTGAGTACTAGTTATAGCATTAAATCACAATGTACAGCACATTAAGGACAGAGATCCTACATGAGGAGTAAGTGCACAGTGACTCCTGTTGTTGACTTAACAAATTGTCACTCTTGTTTATGGCGTCAGTAATCACCCTAGGCTCTCGTCATGAGTTGCCAAGGCTATGGAAGCCTTTTGAGTTCATCGACTCTGATCATATTTAGACAAGGCCATAGTCAGAGTGGAAGTTCTTTCCTCCCTTCAGAGAAAGGTACCTCCTTCTCTGATGACCTGTTCTTTCCACTGGGATCTCACTCGCGGAGATCTTTCATTTAGGTTTTGTTTTTTTTTTTGTTTTTTTGTTTTTTTTTTTTTTTGCCAGAGTGTCTTGGCTTTCCATGCCTGAAATACTCTCATGGGCTTTTCAGCCGGATCCACATGCCTTAAGGGCTGATTCTGAGGCCAGAGTGCTGTTTAGGACATCTGCCATTCTATGAGTCTGCTGTGTATCTCGCTTCCCATGTTGGATCGTTCTCTCCCTTTATTATTCTATCAGTTAGTATTTGCAGACACTAGTCTTGTTTATGTGATCCCTTTGGCTCTTAGTCCTATCATTATGATCAATTGTGAGCAGAAATTGATCACTTGTACTAGTGAGATGTCATTGGTACATGCCACCTTGATGGATTGAATTGGAATCCCCTGGTATGTTTCTAACTCTACTGTTTGGGGCAAGTCAGCTTGAGCATGTCCCAAATTGCACATCTCTTCTCTCTCTTATTCCCACTCTTACATTTAACAGGGATCACATTTCAGTTAAGTTTCAACACTTAAGAATAACTGTGTATTGATTACAGTATTCAACCAAAACTATTAAGAACAAACAAAAAAAATACTAAGAGGGATAATGTATTAAGTTGTTCATCAACAGTCAGGGCAAGGACATTATTACAGTTTCAATTTCTGTCTTGGTTATTGGTCTATTTTTGTTTTCTTTTTTAAAAGATTTATTTATTTATTTGAAAGACAGAGTTACACAGAGAGAGGAGAGGCAGAGAGAGAGAGAGGTCTTCCATCCACTGGTTCACTCCCCAATTGGCCGCAATGGCCAGAGCTGTGCCGATCCAAAGCCAGGAGCCAGGAGCTTCTTCCAGGTCTCCCACATGGGTACAGGAACCCAAGGACTTGGGCCATCATCCACTGCTTTTCCAGGCCATAGCAGAGAGCTGGATCGGAAGTGGAGCAGCCGGGTCTTGAACCAGTGCCCATGTGGGATGCCAGCGCTTCAGTCCAGGGTGTTAACCCACTGCGCCACAGTGCTGGCCCCTCTGTTTAGGTTTTCTGTGTCTTCATGGTTCAATTTAGGTATATTGTATGTGTCCAGGAATCTCCCATTTTTTTCTAGGTTTCCCAGTTTTTTGGCATACAGATTTTTTTTTAGTAATTTCTGATTATTCTTTTTATTTCTGTGGTGTCTGTTGTTACATTTCCTTTTTCATGTCTCATTTTATTAATTTGGGTCTTCTCTCTCTTTTTTGGCTAGTTGGGCTAGTTTAGTGTCGATTTTATTTTATTTTTTTTTTTCAAAAAACCAGCTCTTTGTTTTGCTGATCTTTTATAATTTTTTTGTTTCAATTCTGTTTATTTCTTCTCCAATTTTATTTTTTTTTCTTTTCTCCTGCTAGTTTTGGTTTGTCTTGCTGTTGTTTTTCTAGATCCTTAAGATGCAGTGATAAATCATTTATTTAGTGCCTTTCCAGTTTCTTGATGTAGACGCCAATTTCTATAAACCCTTCTTAACACTGCTTTTGCTATGCCCCATAAGTTTTGATATCTTGTATTGTCATCTTCATTTGTTTCCAGAAATTTTTTGATCTCTCTTTTGATTTTTGTGACCGACTGTTCATTGCAGAGCATGTTATTCGGTCTCCCGGTCTCCATGTGTTTGCATAGGGTCTGGGGATTCCTGAGTTGCTGATTTCCAGCTTAATTCCATTGTGGTGTGCATGGTGTGATTTCAATTTTTTTTTTTTTTTTTTGCATTTGCTGAGACTTGCTTTATGGCCTAGCATGTGGTCAATCTTAGAGAAAGTTCCATGCACTATTGAGAAGAATGTATATTCTGTAGCTGTAGGATGGAAAGTTCTGTAGATATCCGTTAGGTCCATTTGGTCTATAATGCAATTAACTCTGTTGTTTGCTTGCTGATTTTCTGTCTGGTTGATCTGTCAATTGATGAAAGTGGGGTATTGAACTCCCCCATTACTATTGTATTTGAGTCTATGTTTCCCTTTAGATCCCTTAACATTTCTTTTATATAGTCACGTGCCCTGTCATTAGGTGCATATACATTTATAATAGTTACATCTTCCTGTTAAATTAATCCCTTAATCATTACATAGTGCCTTCCTTTGTCTGTTTTAACAGTTTTTGTGTTAAATCCTATTTTGTTTGACATTAGCATGGCTATACCAGCTCTTTTTTGGTTTCTGTTAGCATAGATTATCTTTTTCCATCCTTTCTCTTTCAGTCTGCATGCATCTTTGTTGGTGAAATGTGTTTCTTTATAGGCAGCAAATAGATGGATTTTGGCTTTTTTTTTGACAGCAGAGTGGACAGTGAGAGAGAGAGACAGAGAGAAAAGTCTTCCTTTTCCGTTGGTTCACCCTCCAATGGCCGCCGCGGCCGGCATACCGTGCTGATCCGAAGCCAGGAGCCAGGTGCTTCTCCTGGTCTCCCATGCGGGTGCAGGGCCCATGCACTTTGGCCATCCTCCACTGCACTCCCGGGCCACAGCAGAGAGCTGGCCTGGAAGAGAGGCAACCGGGACAGAATCCGGCACCTCAACAGGGACTAGAACCCGGTGTGCTGGCGCCACAGGCGGAGAATTAGCCTATTGAGCCGTGGTGCTGGCTGGATTTTGGTTTTTAATCTATTCAGCCAATCTGTGTATTTTAACTATAGAGTTGAGGCCATTTACATTTCAGGTAACTGTTGTTAAGTAATGACTTTGCCCTGCCATTTTCCCATAAATATCCCTATTTTTTTACTTTTCATTTCCTTTGTACTTTTACTAGGAGATTTTCTGCCTTTACCTTCTTTCATAGTGATGACCATGTTTTTGTGTTTCTGTTTAATACATCCTTAAGCATTTTTTATAAGTTTGGATGGGTGATGTCAAATTCTTTCAATTTCTGTTTGTTATGGAAGATTTTTATTTCACCTTCATTCATAAATGATTGTTTTATAGAGTACAGTATTCTGGGTTGACAGTTTTTTTCCTCTTAAGACTTGGAATATATTTCACCATTCTCTCCTAGCCTATAGGGTTTCTGATGAGAAGTCAGGTGTGAGTCTAGTTTGAGATCCTTTTAAAGTAATCTGGCATTTTTCCTGTATACATTTTAGAATCTTTTCTTAATGTTTTACTGTGGAGAATTTGATTACAGTGTGTCATAGTGAAGATCTTTTATGGTCATGTCGATTAGGAGTTCTGTGTGCTTCTTGTACTTGTATGTCTCTTTCTTTCTCCAAATTAGGAAATATTTCTGTAGTTATTTCACTAAAAAGCTTTCTCATCCTTTCTCTCTTTCCATCCCTTCAGGAATTCCTAGAACCTCTATGTTGGTCATTTGATAATATCTTGTAGATTCCCAACAATGTTTAGTTTTCTAATTTCTTCTTTTTGCTTTTGGTTTGACTGTATAATTTCCTGCAATTTGTCTTCTAAGTCAGATAGTCTTTCTTCTGCTTTAATGATTCTGTTGTTTAGACTTTCCACTGCATTTTTTGTTTATTGAATTGTTCATTTCCAAGATTTCATTTTGATTTTTAAGTCTCAATTTCATTGGAGAAATTTTCTTTCATGTCATGTATGGATTTCATTAGTTCGTGCATTTCCTCCTAAGTAATCCTTCATCTTCATAATTTAGTTTTCAAGTGTTGTATTCTTTTGGGTGTGTCATGTTATATTCCTTATTCTTGTTTCTTCAGTTGATGCAATTATTATTCAACGTTGTGGAGATACTTGTTGGTCTTTGTTTTGTTTTGTTTTTTGCTGTAGTGGTTTTTATCTTTGGACTATGCCTCTGGATTAGTGGAGTGTCTACTTTTTTAGTGAATATCTAGAGGTGTGAGGTTGATGTGGCCAGGGAGCTCTGTTCAGTGTTCCATGGTGAAAGCAGTGTCTTAGGTGACACCCAAGTTGGGCATGGTAAATCTCCTCTTTTTTTTTTCTTTTTGTTTTATCACAGAGGACGTTTGTTCTCTGTTAATGTAGACTCATCTCACCCCCTCTCCTCAAAGGAGACAGTGCCTGGGCACTAGCCCCAGTGGGTATAATATTTGTCCATGCTGCCATAAGAACCACATAATGGATCTGTGCAGTCCTTGGTAGTAATCTCAGATTCCCCAGCAATGTCCCTCCCTAGGGAACCAGGGAGCCCTGAGAGTGTGGAGCTTCCCACAGTGACTACCCAAAGTCCCAGCCACACCCTGAGCATTCCCATGCAGCTTCAGTCCCGCAGTTTCATGTTTTCACAGTCCTGGCACACAAGCCTCCCACAGTTACAAGCACCCAGCCCCCCATAGTTCTCACCAGACTCAGGAGTCTCCACTCAGCTGGTTGCTGGGCATGGACACAAGCTGGCACAGCTGTTACATTTGTCCAAAATGGTACCCACTCTCTATCTGCTTGTTATGGGGCATAATTACAGGGTGATTGGGAAGAGAGAAACGTGCCCTCTCCTTTTTTTCTCTCCTCTAGTTTGGCAGATACGCTATCCACCACAGAGCTCCAAGCCAGATTCTCTCCAGGCTCTTCCTGCAGCTTTATAACCAATGGACTGCTGCAGTCTGTTTATTTTTTAAGATTTATTTTATTTATTTGAAAGACAGAGTTCCAGAGAGAGGTAGAAACAGAAAGAAAGATCTTCCATTCACTGGTTCACTCCCCAGATGACCGCAACGGCCAGAGCTGTGTCGATCTGAAGCCAGGAGCTTCTTCCAGGTCTCCCCTGCAGATGCAGGGACCCAATGACTTGGGCCATCTTCTACTATTTTCCCAGTCCATAGCAGAGACTGAATTGGAAGTGGAGCAGCTGGGACTAGAACCGGCACCCATATGAGATGCCAGTGCTTCAGGCCAGGGCTTTAACCCAC